>NC_069129.1:62052180-62652180 GCF_026914265.1 Mya arenaria | reverse complement strand
TAATGAATAAAGGCTTAATATAAGATTTAATATCATAAAGCATACTATTTAAATTCATACATGAAATATTCGTCTCAATATCGATATGGACATGTCATTGTGAGATATTGGTCCATGTCTGATACCTATCAGTAATGACACCCCGCTGTGACAGATTCTTATCGTGCGGTCAGTACTTGGAACCATGCTGTCACTGATGACTATAATACGATGTGTATTGAACCCCAATGGCGGTCAGGTTCAAAACGGGATGCTCCTGTGAACCAGAAATTAAATCTGGTATTTACACAAAGGAGTATTTGAAGATAAACTTTCACTTATAATTATAATAGTTTTGTTCATCCTCACCTGATGTGAATATTTTTTTGAATGTATTTATGATTCTATTTCATATTATGTATAACCTATGTCATACCATGTGTTTGTTTATTTATTATTCATTTGTGGTTAAGAAGATGATGTACGTTGTACAAGTCTTAATAAAATATCTGTTTCGCTTTCGAGTCTTTGAGGTACGCATGAAGTAACAACTGTACTTAAAAAATGAAAAAAGGGTGCATATGTTTTCAGTTTATGTCCCCCTTTAGGGAAAGCTGAGACATATGCATTGACGTGACATTCAACAGTACTGCCAACAATGTCACACCATTATACCTATCTTTCTAGCCATGGGTTCTTTGTATGCTTTGATTGATAATTGACAGTCATTATACAACTGTTTTGTCAACTCAGTTTTACATCTTGTACATATGTTTTATTTATTTTGTTTTATACACTGACTGTTCAGGCTATCATATGTGTATGTAACTTCTATTATTATACATGCTTTACATTTGCCACAACCCTTGCGCGTTAGTGCTACATTGCTGCTGAAGAGAGCCATTACATAGCTCTCTTACGTGGACTTAAAACATTGCATTTCTGTATGATTACTAACCCATTTAAATGCTGGTATGCCTTTATGTGAATAGTTCTAAAACGGGATATTAAGGTTTATAGAAAAATGTTTGTGAGCTAGATAGGTCTATATAACAAACAAGGTACAGTTCACGAGTACTGTCATAGTGGCAAGACGGTTGTTAATTACCTTTAATTCGAACATATCACTTTACGGTCATTCCCGTGAATGTTTCGGCAACCTAACTGTTTTCGCAGTATAGGATGATTATTTCAAAATAAGTATCGATTTCTTTCGGGATTAATTGATGAATATTTTTAACATTGCATAAGCAGTCCGTCTTAAAATAATACGAAATGAAAGTCCATAAGGGAGGGAGGTTATTTGCAATTAGACCAATTTTTTATGATTTTTTGAAGATGCTGTTGCATTTCAATGTTCTCTGAAGCTGTAGTACGTAACAAATTAGGAATGTGTTGAAACTTCTTCAACTAAATGAGGGTAGGTTTTGGGTGGGGGTGGGGGATGGGCCATGACGAGAGCGCCTCCTCGTGGTGTTGCCTGAATATGGGACGGTGAATGAACAATCTGTTTTTCATCTAAATTAGAAAAAATATATATATAATACAAATCTTTGGTCCAATTCAAGTCCACATTCATCCTGCCATAACTGAACGCTCTCATATGGTCGAAAATTAGCAATATCACTTCGCTTAAGATCATCCTCTTTCATATAATATACCTCTTCGGGACATATGGCATTATAATAACCGCCTACTCAGCCCCCGAAGGTGAACAGACCTCGGCTTACGCCTCGGTCCATATACACCTTCGATGGGTAAATGGCCTGTCCTTATTATGTCATATGGCCCTCAGTGGTGTATTAGGCCTAAAAAAAAATTATGTCTGTTTCCTGTAACATGCTGAAAAAATGATGGGTCGGTAGGTAGGGATTTTTTTTTTTTTTTTTTTTTTTTTAATGTTCTAAAATGTCAGAATGATCCAATATTCATGTCTGTTTCAGGTGAATTATTTTTTAATAAACGAATTCAGTGTGGTATATATAGATTCAAACTTTCTGCCTTAATTAAGCTAAAACTGCTAGTTTGACAGCCAATGTACATGTATTTCAGTTGTAGAATGCATCCTTTTGAAGGGCAAGACCTGGGTTCGACTCCCAGCAGTGGCAACATTATGTGCAATTTTGAATATTGTCAGTATGTTTACCAGGGAATCAGTTCATCTTTACACTTTGCAAATATAACCTAGTGAAAAAGTGAATCAAATAACATTTAGACAATTCATTTTTGGCAAATGTTTTAAACAAAACTTTCAAAATGCATACATTTTGTAGTAATAAAACATGATATTATTGCACAAACTATTTTAATATAGACTGTGTAATAATATCAAGTTGTATTACAATTAAATGAACATGGCAACTATTATAAAACAAACAGTTGGCTAGACATGGTAAGAATCATAACTATAAAATCTGACTAGCATCAAACCGATGTTAATAATACAACATGAACTGGCAAGAATCTCCACAAATCATATATAAATCAATACTTCGAATGATAAATGACTAGAATCAATGACTGAACCATTTAACTCTTAAAGCGCTGTCAGAATTGTACAGGTCTTTGGGACTGCTTGTACACTTAAACCTTACTTACTGACTCAGCAACAAACAGTGTAGACCCTGATTGGTCTACACTGGTCACAAAGGCCTGATATAGTCGTGCTTCACGTTATATATAATAATATAATATAAATCAATACTTTATAAAATGATAGATTGGACTGGAATAGGTTCAAATAGACTAGAATCAGTATCAAAAAAGCTTAGAATGACTGATAAATAAATAATTACAATTTTCTTTTTTAAACAGTACCTTCATTAAATAGTTTCCACCACTTAAAAAATAAAACAATTTCCAATGTTTTAAAAAGATCTGCTGTATTAGATCCACTGTTCAGTCTGTAAAAATCTCAAGCACGATGAAAAATAATCAATATCACTTTTAATAGAATACCTTGTCTTATTTCCTTTTCTGGACTTGACTGTACTTAGGTGGTTAAACATTCACAGAGTCAAAACTTGGAAAAATATGTTCGGACTCTGACGAACGTAGTATTTAGTTAATGCATGTTCGTTATGTAACCCAATTCATCCTTGTCAAATCCCAATATGCCCTCCGATTGTTTAGTTGCAACGACATCTTTCTTACTTTAACTTTCAGTTTCACTTTCACGTTTATCTTTTTTTCCGGAAGTAAACAAAAACAATCAACGTTCCTATTGCCAATATTGCAACATTGTATTTTTCATTAATGGCATAACCATAACTGTTATACAATACTGTTTTGTTATAGATCTTAACTGTAACACTACACAGTTCTCCTTTCACTTTCATTAAAATTGACAGGAAGTTAGCGTGCACCTGTTTCCCGCGCTTTTTAGACCATGCGCTACGAAAAAAATGTTATTTTTCTGTTAACTCATTAAAAACTTATAAGAATATTTTTTTAATTAACCGAGATTTAATAAAACAACTTAAAATAAATGAACAAAGTATATCTTAGCATTGTTGTTTTTCAATACCATCGCACTTAGCGGAAATGCAGAAGGTATCCGTTAATTTGCATATTGGGCGGAGTTAATATTATGTCATTGAGTTTGAGTGCTGCTAATTGACACGGTTACCGATCAGATTCGAGATCGATAATCACTTGTCACTTCGGGTGTTAATTGCTCTTGCGGGTTAAACAAACATTCAGATCATGCATTGAGGCTCCTTTCAGATGATACCGACTCTCACACCGAAATATCCCGGGTCAAAACTGACACATACAACAAATGTCAAACCGGAAACGTTTGTAACTATGCGACGAATCTGGACACGACTAAATTATCGTTGTAATACGATAATACGCCTTCTGCATTTCCGCTAAGTGCGATGGTATTGAAAAACAACAATGCTAAGATATATTTTGTTCATTTATTTTAAGTTGTTTTATTAAATCTCGGTTAATTAAAATAATATTCTTATAAGTTTTTAATGAGTTGGCCAGAGATCGCTAAAATCTGACCTTTCGAATTTTGGGGCATAAAAAATTTGCGGTCGGCGGTAAAAAAATACGGTCGGTCGGGTTACAGGAAACAGACATATTATTTTTTTAGGCCTTATATTAAATTTCTTTAATATCGTAAACACTGACGTGCAACGTACTCTTGAACTGCATTACACTAAGAAATAAATATTCAGACTTCCGATGTTTATTTCATACACCGCGTACTCTTACTTGTTACCTCCGTGTAAATACAAGATTTAATTTCTGGTTCACAGGAGCATTCCGTTTTGAACCAGAACGCCATTGATTGGGGTTCAATACACATCGTATTATAGTCATCAGTGACAGCATGGTTCCAAGTACTGACCGCACGATAAGAATCTGTCACAGCGGGGTGTCATTACTGATAGATATCAGACATGGACCAATATCTCACAATGGCATGTCCATATCGATATTGAGACGAGTATTGCATGCAAGTATTTAAACGGTATGCTTTACGATATAAAATATTAGATTATGCTTTTATTCATTAATAACACTTTCCTATCATGACCAATGTTAATATGATGTTGATGATTCGTATTTAGGTGCAGTGATGGTATTTAAGTGAAATTGTACAATTTGCATTTCTTTCTTCACGAGATTGTGCAATGAAACATACCAAGCGAATCCACATAACAGTTGAGACACATACAATTCGTTATGATACACATAAGGACAATTGTATAATCAACTCCCGCTTGATACCAGTTATTCACCTTTCTCGACACACAACTTGTTCACAATACACAATTAATTATTATTTATTGATTAACTTATACAGCACCATTTCTATATACACGTTCAAAGGCGCTTTCAACAATATAAACTAATTACAAGCAATATCAATACAAAAGCTATTAAACAATCAATGTACGACATATTAAAAATCAGAAAATCAATAAAAAAAATATAATGTGATATCAATTGAATTACTAGTTTGAAGTTGAAACATTAAATATCAATATCTACGATAACAAAATAACTCCAGCCCATGTAAAGTACACAACTTCTGTGTATCTTTATTACCGTCTGCTGTCTTATCAGATCACACATTTAAGTGTCCAGCTGTGCGGTGTCATCCAATACAGTACAATTTTCATAAACGAAACTGAATGAATAAATCTTGTTATCATACTTCGTTGGTTTTGATTACGTTTAAGTCACCCCAACACCCCTCCACCGACTCCCCTTCCCCTCTCTACAACCAACTATGGCATACAAGCGATGACACTAATAATAAGTAATTACTCCCGGCGTACAAACCACCTCGCACACTCGATGTAAAATGAAAGGGGGTCCCGGGTTTTAGTCACCACGACCCCCATCCCCACCCTCCCTAGGCTTCCCCACCCCTCTCCAACCTCCAACAATTACGGCATACAACATTCGAACACAATAAAGTAGTATATCCGGGCGTATTAAAGAAAACGCTATATACCTCAGAGAATGGAAGGGATTTTCGGTATTTACGGGGATTTTCGGGTTTTCGGTAATTCCACCGACCCAAAAAAAACTGTGGCTTAGCGTAGACTAATCAAGGGTTTTAACAGGTTGGCAAATAATTGGTAAGGCCAAAGGTGAAGAATTGGATCCTGACAATTATGAAAAAATATAAACCACATGTACTTACTAAGTCAAAAATGCAGAAAGCGTAAAGTTAATCATTAATTGCAAATAAGTTTTTTGCTAATTTTCCGGAAGTAAACACAGTAGCACACAACAGTTCAGTCATAGTCTTAATTGTTGTGTGCCTCACATGGAGGCAATCGGAAATCCCCGGCCATTTTCCATCGAAAACAACCACGGATGTAATGCAGGCACATCGGTAGAAGTAGTTCGTAAAATTTTAAAGAAAAGTATTTATTAATTGTAGTTTTTAAAGTGTATTTTGTATTATTCAGTTGAATCTATTGCCAGTGAAGTTATTATTGCATCATTTATAAAGATTCCCAAAAGTTAAGGCATCAAGTTTAACTGCTAAATTGAAATTACTACGCGAACTACTTGCAGCGTAGTTCAATGTAAAGACTTCTGACATTGTTAACAGTCCATTACACACCGAGGTTGCATTCGATGAATAATGGTCGAGGAGTTCCGATTGACTCCTTGTGAGACACACAACAATTAACGACTAAACGGAAGTTTTGAAATGGAAATTTTGTGAGGTTTTAATCTTCCTTATGGATTGTTAGTCGCCAGAGCTCTTCTTAATGATGAAATATGAATCTGCATGGCGATCCACTTGGTGGAAACACGAGCCTCAACACTAATCACTGTAATTGACTCATGGTTGTAATACTGAAATAGTTTATTACAGATATTATTATTAATTATAGATATTGGCTGGGAGTATCAGCTATTTGTTATCGGTCCCAGAAATTGGGAAACGAAATCGTTCCAACATGTTTATAGAACTAAGTTTAAGTGTTGTTTCTTAATCTTAATTATTTGGTATTCAAATATTGTACGAAATTGATTTTGGTATTCATGCAACTGGGCCATATTTGATAAACAATACAACTCTATTTGACGTTAGAAGGAAAAAAGCCATATAAACACGCATATGTTTCTAAAGGGAATATCTTACAAAGACTCAAGCATAGTTTATCATTTCAGGCTGGGACCACTTATAAATCCTACTCCCATGTTCAAGCAATCCTGTCTTTTGAAAAGCTTCAGGGGTAGGACCTCGGTGACGCTCATTGTTGACCAACCAAGTTAACCCCGTGCTCTCACTGAGGTCATGACTCGGCTCATCCAGCTAAACTCTATGGTCGTATGAAATACTTTCTCTGAAAAGACACCTTCGTTAAATGAGTTCATATCTAATACATAGCTCAAATATTTTTGTCATATGCCTTTCCCCCTTTGCCGCATTTTCACTGCGAATATGTGATCTTGAAAGTTCCCCTTAACGGAATCGAGATTCGGAAATGAATAGTCGTTACAGCGCTTTCGGAACAAAGTCCGGCTGCAGACGGAATCCCGAAAAGGATAAATCAGAATGATCAGCATCGACGCCTTATTTTGGTGACCGTTCGTCGACTGCCCGTTGAATATTGCATGTGTGTGAGAATGTCAACTACCTATAGAGATTTTGTTTTAAACACATAACAGGTATTACGCAATCATACATGTTGACCGGTCGTGAATGTTTAATGGCATATATATCGTCGGTATGTCTTAAGCCGGGCTTATCATTTTGGCTTATACTAGTATACGTATATATATAATACATTTTGAGTGAACCGAGACCAACTGGCAGGTACGTGTTGTCCTCCTGCGATGTTCATAAACCGGAAACCGTTACACCAACATAACCGACAACAGATCGAGGGGTGAACGCGAAAAGGTTCTAAGTGACATTAAATAAAGAAGCAGATAGAACTTTTTCGCTTTCACCCCACGAGATGGAACTCATGCAACAAGCGCACGTCCATTGTCTTGATACAGAAATTTTAATGAAGCAGAAATCTGCTTTGAAACTTGTCTGTTGACATGTTAAGCGGATTTTGCCGTCCACGTCTTTAAATTGATCTATAATCGATGCAGTCAGACCGTAAGACTTCATCAGCTGTTTGGAGTGGCCGGCTCTTAAGCCGGCGGTAATTAGCTTCGCATAGCATCCGGAGGCCCAGTCATTCTAATTTTTTAAAGATCAATCCAATAACAGAATGACGTATTTTAAGTTTAAGACAAATCAAGTTACCGGGTATAGTGTTGCAGGAAATGTAAAATTGACCGGTTTGCACGGGCCTCATTTACAAAAACAATATACCAAGACATTTTTCTTTGTCAATACATTAAAAACCAATCTGTATGTGAAAAATAATCACCCAATGCGCTTGTAGAAGACAAATCTGTCAGTTTAGATTCTGGGAAATGAATGAGCATATCGAGTGGATATTGTTTTATGGAGTCGGAGACAACAATAATTTGTCGCTAGAATCTCTCCAGCGTTGAACGACAACAGCAGCATAAATGGAGCCGGCAATGTTTAACAAAGTTTTTCTGGGTATGCATTTCAGCTTTTTTATAACCAAAGAAACAAGTAATTTAAACTTTTGATTATACGTTGCGATCAAAATTATACATTAAATTATTTCTGTTAGCATAATAGCATGTCCAAGTATGTGAATTTCCATTGAAACACTTTCACGGTGAACTTATGAAATATAATTACATGATAAGAGGTATTTTTTTGACAATTGTTTATCTTCTTTTTTCAGTGCTTTTAACTACAGTCGAGTGCTATGCCTTTCTTCCCGATCCATTAAATCTGTGGCCTCTCTCGAACGTCTCGCTTTTCAGTGACGTCATTGGGGAAAATGACATCATCCATGACGGTAATCAAGTTTGCTTCACGTTCATCGAAGGCCCCGCAGAACTTCCTTACTCCGTCATAGACATTGAAGAGCAATTGGAGCCGTTCCTTGACGCGAATATCAAAGGTACTTCACCCCTGCGGGACCTCACGGTCTCGTTTTTCGTGTATCCGGACAACGACGAGGCGGACATTAAAGGAACGCTAATTCACTATCAAGCGGAAGAGCGCGAAGTAATGCGGATACGCATGCTCGCCAACACCTTTCTCGTGTCGTTTAGGGACGAATACGGAATGAGCGCGGGAATGATGTATCTTGTGAATTTCCTTACTCCACATGCATGGAACCTCGTTACAGTGACACGCGAGTACGCCAGCGGGAAAATCATCGTGTACAAGAATGGAGTGGAACTATACAACGCGGATGACGAGTTCTCTGATGTGATCAGCTTTCCGAGCACTGGGCGGCTGCGGCTGGGGAAGTCCCAGGACCCGGATGACGAGGACGTGTTCGAGGGGAGCTTTGCGTGCGTACAACTGTACGAACATCGGGTCCCGGATTCGCCACAGCGGAGCGTGGCTGAAAGGTGTCACCCAGATCACTGGAATAGGCAATTTCACCGTGAGTATACATATCTGACAGTGTTTTGAATCCGAAATATTTCAAGGAATAATAGAAAGTCGTCCATATTGAGAGCTAAAGTTATTCAATTCCTGCAAGAGAGTGTTCCTTCTTCGGTAAATATAATAAAGGATCTTATGTTCTCACTCTTTTTATTTCAGACTTCTATCAAGACAGCAACGGTTTAAAGTGTTTGTCAGATCCTCCTAGCAACAAAGCTATGAACACTTCCGTGGTTTCCATGACAACAGTGACCAAGGGTTCAGCCTGGGAGGCTTTCTTGAACCAGTTTGATTTGAACGACAGCGGGAACGAAGTTGGCTACCTTAAACTCAGAACGCGTGACCAGAAACCATCGACGGAAGACGATTTGATTGGACAGTACAATGTGACGAACTTTAAGATTTGTTCACGGCTGTGTGTGCGGGTGAACGGTTGTCGAGCGGCGCTGGTTGACGGAGCCGGGACACAGTGCAAACTTTATGACGACGACGAGCCAGCACTTTTTGTTGACGATGCTGGGAGTAAATATTACATTATTGTTGACTAAGGCTCAACAAAGAACCGTTCTTTAAAAACATGACACATTGTAGGGACAGCTGTCTTTATTTAGCATCATCATTATTTTCTTATTCGATAAAAATGATTCAAACGACTTGTATGTAACTTCTAGTGACAGATTTACGTGCTCGTCGACGATTTGAAAAAGCTGACAAATGGGTGTGTGTTAAAAATGTGTCAAACCTTTTACTTGACTTACATGTTCAAATTGAACGAGATATTTTGACCAAAACACTGTACTGTCTGGCATTATGAGCTTCGGCACACGATTTTGTGATCTCAGTCATACTTCAACTTATGTTACCTTTATTCCCAACAAAGCTAACGGTTATATCCATAATTAAGTGCATATAATTTATAAAGTTAATAATGATAAAACTGTACAGCAAATTGTCTTTTATCTATACGTTTAGCCATGCAGAATCAATAAAAAAATATATTGCGAGCCTCTCGGGCAACCAGGCGTTGATATACACATTAATGCACGTCTTAGAAGTATCTGTGTTAGTCTGGCATTGCCACTTCAGCAAGAAAAATACAAGGGAGAAAGTTTTTACATCCATAAACAACAAGTCAGGGTAAACGTCCATCTGTGTGATGCCAGCGATTAAATACCATCCGTTATGTTCATGCTTGCAACATTCGTATTCACAGCGAATCCCCACACCCTCAATGACACGAAGTCATTGTGACGTCGTTGGTTTTTTTTTTCAACTTAATTCAGCGATTAACATTCGAAATTGTTGATAATAATAAGAGTCAAAATTGTATCCAGTATTTCCTTTGATACGTTATAGGGTGTACAATTCTGAAAGGTCTAAAATCTTCATTGGATCTAGTTATTTCAGATCTTTTGAAAGAACAACAGTTTTGAAGTATGTTTCAATTGTTCCCTAAATGGCATATGTTCAGAGTGTAACAGAAAATGGTTTATAACATGAGCTCCGACTGTTACAAAATACGCCCTTCTTAATTTTAGGACACCAAGTTTGCTGATAAGCGGTGGTATGTTAAGTCAAATTAATAAAATTGTAAAGATAGCGCTTGGCCATTTAAAGGGTCATAACTCTGGAGCGACTGAGACAAAATGGCTGGTCTTTAACAAAGGCTTCATAAGCAATTGAGCGGACAAGACCAATTTTAGGTAATTTATATTATTTAAAGGTAATAACTCTTGAGTGTCACAGGCAATATTGCTGGTTTACGAATTTGTATGAGCTTTTATATTAATAACAAAATATTCTGACCAAGTTTGGTGGTGATTGGACAAAGGCTTCTTAAGTTATTGATCCGGCAAGACCATTTTGAGGTAATTTCTAATTAAAGGGCGATAACTTTCGAATGACTACAGCGATATGCCATTATGGCTGGTTATTGAAATTGTCCTACATAGTATGCCCATACACATTATGACTTAACTTGGTGGTGTTTGGACAATGGCTTCTAGTGATTAATTGGTCAAAACTAATTTCAGGTAATATCCATAATTAATGGTCGATAACTCTCGAGTGAATTGAGCGATGTGGCTGGTAATTAAACTAGCCCAAAAGGGTACGTCAATACAAATTCTGACCAAATTTGGTGATGATTGGACAAAGGCTTCTTAAGTTTTTTGAGCGGACAGCATATTGGACAACGCCGCCTGCTTGCCTGTAAGCAGCAGGAAAAACAATAAAAAACAGGGATTTATATATTTAAAATTTTGCAGTTGCCAACTGCATTAGGTTTTTTATTTGATATTCCTATTCAGGCATATTTCAGGAAGTGATGCTAAAAATTCATAGATCTTTAAGATTGACAACGGTAAGTTTTTAATAACCATGACCATGTGATGGAATTTTGTACAGCATAATTGGACTTTCTTAAAATTGAGTTTGAAAATAAAACATGGTTCTTGTCTCTTTTTACTCTTTCACAATATAGTTTTACATGTACATTTATATAACGTCGGTGACAACAACACAATATTGTATTTAAATGACAACATCCAGTTCTGGAACAAATCATAACAGATATTATCTCTTGACAGAAATTGATTCCACCTACATACAATATTTCTTAACAAGATCAAAGTCTGCGTATCTTGTCAGTTTTAAACAGGTAGTTATACATTAACTTAATTAAGTTACTGATTGGCAATAATGTTAAATTTCAGACCCCATGTAATACTGGTAGCAAGAAATTGCTAATGGATTTTAAATATGTAAAATAAATGACCTAAAATACATTACAGATAAAGTTATGGCAGTTTGTATTTTAATTTTGTTCTTCATTTTAACTCAAATGGGAAGTGAAATAAATGAACAATTTTCAATTATTCAAGGCCAAAATAGTGTGTTTGTAATATCTGTATCTGTATTTAAACCATTAATATGATATCAAAATATTACAGGGGTTATCGGGCATCAGAATTTCACATTTCACATCTAATACCTTAATCAAACTTTACACATACACAATTCACTATGCACATACAATGGCTAATCTTGGTTATAATTCTGATATAAATCTAGCGGACATGGATTTCAAGAAAGAACTGTTAAAGCATGCACATGGAGCCATTGAATGACAAATATCTAATCAATAAACTCCAGTGGCACAATGAACCTAGATAAGACATTTTTTTGTCATTTCAGACGCAATCCTAAAACATGTCCATTATTAAAGACCTGTGGAATCTATGAGAGACTAGAATGAATGGCCCGCAGTTATAGCGACAAAAACAACCACAATAATAACACATGGAATGCATCGTCTGACCTGCAGCTACATTTATCAATAGGATTTTTATTTATTTACTTTCAGTTTTGAAGAACACAACTTCAAGTAAAACCTTTTAAACTTCATTTGAAATATGTCTTTTACAAGTAGAAGGTGCTAATGACATAAACTAAAATTATGCACATCACTTCCCAAAAAAATAACATAATTATTTTAAGTTTTAATAACATAACAAATATCTACTGGTTTCTATTTACAAAAAAACTTTTAATTAAGTTCTGATTTAGAATAATCCAAATTTTCATCAAAACTCCTTTACGATAAGTGTTTCTTGATCACTGATAACACCCCACCATCAACCAAGCGACTCTTATGCCCCCGTGTATTCCCAGCTAGAAGATCTCGATGTAGCTGTCAATCTTGGCTCTGTGTCGCTGGGCGACGCATTCGGCGATCCAGACAATGTTCCGGTTCTCCTGCTCCTTCAGTTTCACGTACGCGTAGAACACTCCAAACTGGAACTGCATCATGAATGAGTTCTTCATCTGCTTCACCTGTTGTGAATAAGCATGAGTAAGAGATATGGAAATATGAACTTTTGGGGTAGAAAATCAGAAAAAAACCCTTATAATTTGAATTATTATAAAAACAATTCACTACTGACTCTTAATCACTACGAAGTTAAATTAATACATGCAGTATGAATGTTATCTGTATAGTATTTCTTATGATGGGTTATCAATGTTTGCCATAAAGCCTGGGGTGCACTGTAACACAATTGGCTTAAGGCTTTATTTACCTAACTCTTAAACCATAACATGGTTTAACCGTCCTAGCTTATTTTAAAGTGCTCTGGGATTACTTGCTTTAATAGGCAGAGATATACGAGAGAATCCCAAAAGAGCCCAGCTTAGCTAAGCAACAAAAAGCACTTTCTATTCTCAATAGATTCAACTAATATATATATATTTTTATTTGTTAACTAATTCTTATGTTAACAAAAATTGCTATTGAAAAGCTTCTGTGGTTATCTCCAACAGCTCTGCCTAAGCAAGTAACTTCAGACCACATTGTCCTTTCATAGCACTAGCAACAAACCAGACTAAATTGTTTTCATTTGAAAACTGTTTTAATATTTGAGAAACTGTTATCATAAAGTGTAGGCACCAGATACAAGGGCCATATCTCTACTGGGCATATTTTTTTTATTTGTATACTCTTTAGACTACTTTTAAATAAGGGGCAATAACTCTGTATTTATTTTGGCTAATACTGAAATCCCAAAAATCCCACAACTTCACAACCTGCTTAAAATTTCATAGTTATATCACTATGGCCAATATACTTTTAGAGAAAGACCTGACACTGGATTGCATGATCTATAGGCTAGTTTGAACTAAGTCAAGGGACTGGTGCTGCCACACACAGAATCCTAGGTGCACATCCTTACAATATAACATACTGTTAAACATCCCTGTAAAGTTTCATCACTCTGTTTTTATTCCATTGGAGACACACATGATAATATTTGATGTTTGTATTAAAAAAAAAAAATAATGGCTCATAGGTAATAGTTTACAAGCTTTTCAAATCTTTTGAAATCTATACAATAAAAGTCTCTAACCCTAATGTCAGTGACACCCTTACACCCAAAAATGTTGGTGCAGACCAACAAACAGACAACCATATCAAAAGTAATATGTCTCACATCAATGGTCAGGGAGACATAATCATTTCACTTGGCACATCCAAGAACCATACCTCGTGTTCAAAAAACTTGTCCTCGAGAGTTTTGTCCCCAACATTATTGCCTGCTCCATCAAACAGTTCCTTGTATTCCTGCAGAATAAATAATGTATTACCTAAATAACGGTTTTAAATGTCTCCCGCTTTTGTTAGATTTAATAAGCAAAGGGATGGATAATTCTCTTTAAAATGCTACATGCTCTGAACATTCAAAGTTCTATTCTATCAGATTTGTCTTTTAGACATACAATGTAATATATTTATCAAATGCTGAGTGTGTAAAAATGTTGTACATACTGCATAGCTATCAGCCACTCCCCTGACTTGGTCATAGTCATCTGCCCGTCCAAGAAGCCCAAGACCATCAGGGTAAAGTTTCCCACAGCGAGGGTACAGCTTTGCCCGGTCCTCCTTCGTCAACTCTGTGCCAAACGAGTTGATGGTGATGATGAAAGCCCGCCTGTCAGCCTCAAACTGGAAAACAATGAAAGTCTTTATAAAGAGTTTATCCAGGTGAATCATAATTTGTCTCACCACAGTTTTCAATTAAATAAAATTTATTTAACGATGGCCGCTAAAGTTTAAATCACACAAATAGACTTATATGTATGAAAGGATAAGACAATTATTGTTGTTGTTCCTGTTACATGATGATACTTAACAGGCTCGGCATGTCTGGAAAACATTTTATTTTGAAAAATTATTTTGTTACGAAGTTTGTTCAATGTTGCATTGTTTACATACCGGTACACACACACATTCAGACATTAATGTTGCCAAAAAAGTGACACAATACAAGTAAACAGTATCACCTTGTACAAAAAGCAGTTCCACTTTTATATCTATAGGCGCACAATACAGGTTCATGCAAAATTATTCTTTTAATAAAAATGTATTATGGACTCATTTGACTTTTATGATCAATGAAAAAAAGATGATGTGTGAAAAGATAAAAAAAATATTAGCCTTCATAAATATGTGGTGTTGTTTTTCCAATGATAAGTTACGTGGCCTCAAATCCCTAGTTGAAAAAAGTGCAATATTTGGCTTACCTGTGTATTTTTTATCTGTTCACAAATCTTATGCTTTTTATTGCTTTTATCATGAAAGTCAAATAAGGCTTACATAAAATAGTGCATTAAAACAAAAAAAAACAGCAACCTATATTGTGCCCCTTCAACCTATATTGTGCCCCTTCAACCTATATTGTGCCCCTTCAACCTATATTGAGTCTCTTCAACCTATATTGTGCCCCTTCAACCTATATTGTGTCTCTTCAACCTATATTGTGTCTCTTCAACCTATATTGTGCCCCTTCAACCTATATTGTGCCCCTTCAACCTATATTGTGCCCCTTCAACCTATATTGTGTCTCTTCAACCTATATTGTGCCCCTTCAACCTATATTGTGCCCCTTCAACCTATATTGTGTCTCTTCAACCTATAGTGTGCCCCTTCAACCTATATTGTGTCTCTTCAACCTATATTGTGCCCCTTCAACCTATATTGTGCCCCTTCAACCTATATTGTGTCTCTTGAAATCAAATAATAGAGATCTTAAAGTTAAATAATAAATAAACTTTAAGCCAACGGTTGTTTATGTGCTGATGTTGGTGCCTGGTGCTTGCAAAAGATAGCGTAAAGTACGGTATAAACAATGAAGTGATTCAGAATATAAAGTATTGCGGAAAGTCAAAAATTATTCAAAACATTTGTTCTTACAGCGAGGGCTTCACACATAGATTCCATAGTGGCCCCCCCTAGACTCTGGCAAAACTGGTGGAAGTCTTCCAAGTAAGCCTGCAAAATGAGAGATAGACAATGACTAAACCTAAACCAGTAGATGAGTAGACCATTCCATATGATTAATCAGTAGTTCTTTTTCAGGTGAGGATAGTAAATTATGGATCTTTGGACACTAAAATATGTCATTATGATAAATAAACACCGACTGATTTATATGTTTATTCTGAATGAAACTCAATGGTATTTATCGAACTGACATATTTTCACATTTTCAACATAATTAAAGGCTTGAATGGCCAAATTTACTATATTAAAGCAATGTAAAGAACACCTTTTTTACTAATACAAATTCAATACAACATATTTTGTACAAGGGTACCTTATACAGGGTGTTTCTGATGATTTCTATGTTCAGCTCATCAAGATCCTGCTCCGATATACAGTCCATGAAATATGGGGCTGCAAAACAAATTCTTATTGGAGTTCTCAGCAATTTTAAGAGACTAAGACAACAATCAAAGTGTGCTACGTAACTGAGTGTATGATTACCAATACTTGTATCAGTCTGGTCTTATGCACAAGTCAATAAGCATTTTTTCACATAACTTTGACTGTTTTAACATGATTATGGCATTTGCACAATCAATGACTTCAGGGTGTATTGGTCATTGGCATAACTTGCCTTACACAGTCATGTACACGTATCTTTAAACATAATAAATGTGAATCAATATGCATAATAATGTATACACAAATCTTGCCAGGGACAGTAGATGAAAGAGGAATACCTAGAGGTGTGTCTACGAGCACTGCATTATAGAGCTCTGCTGGCGTGGAAGCAATGTGAATGGCTTCCATCTGTTCAAAACTGCCAAGGGGGTGACACTTGGGGATCAGCTCACTGATTGGCCTCTGTCGTAATGTTCCTGTGATCAGCAGAATGATGTTGTCTATCATGTAACTGTACCTAGAGAAAGAAGAAAGTCAAAGGGTGTGGATTGATTTATATTTGAAAACTTGTATACAGTAGTTTACACAGACAGCAAAACAATAGTTCTATTACTGCAATGCTCTGCCATTTTTCAGTTAATCAATAGGTATAACTATAAAAAATAATGTAGCTAGAGTTTAGGAACTTGAAAAACATATTGTCATTGTAAACATGTATAATTGTACCAAGTTTCATAATTATAATAAAAAAAGGTTTTTTTCTAGATAGGGCCAACATTGAATCTCTTGTCAATAGCCAACTGTTGGTTTAGCTCAAAGCTCCATATAACAGAAACAGAAGATATGCTTAGTTACGTGATATAGTCAAGAAATGTTGCTAGTGGTTCGAGGCAGTGGTTTCTCAAGTGGTTGAACTCAATCACGAGCTTCTCCTTCAGTTTGTCATCGATGGTGGACACAGACAATGGGCTGGGCTCATTGGCGAGAAAGTTGCCATAGTCAGTACTCTGCAGGTGCAACTTTAGGTCTGAAATTAAAAATTGTCAATATTTGATACAGTTAATTGTTTTTAATGAGGTAACTCAAGGCTCTGTGATAAAGTAATTCATAGTGTGGCTAAGACATAAGCTTAAGCCGTGTTCAGGTCATAGGGTTTTACTTTAAAGTTTCAATCGTTTATGTGATCTGGTCCGCATCACCATTTTAATAATATATTTCAATATGTATTTATATCCCAGGAATAAATATGCAAATTGTGAGCCTAACAAATACTAACAGAGCCCTTTAGGTCTTTATATACAGTATTTACTTCCATCTATAAGTTATAACAGAATGTTATAATACATTTGTGTGAATGCACATCCACGAGCCTTCAGCAAATATATCAACATTATGCAATTTGAAACAGAACAAACTTATAAAGGCTACAAACTTTCAGAAGATGTAAATGTCTAAAACAACTGACAAATATTTACAGTTAAACCATTCAATACTCTTACTCTTAGTTTACCTTCTAGAGTTTCACACTGAACCAGATTCAAATAATCGCCCTTTTTCAGAATTCCTGACTTGAAACCTCGAACCAGTCCTTCGAGGTATCCATGGTCGATATTAAAATACATATCCTGATAGTTCATCATCTTGAAAAATGGTTGTGTATAGCTAAGATATCTGTCAGATTTGTTAAATTTGTTTTCCTGTCACATGATACTCCTTTCGAACTTCCGGAAGAGTACCCAAGGGAAGTAAACATATTGTACAGGGTACTGCCAAAGTACTCACACCATTTTATATATGTTTACAATTTATAGTGATCATCATCATCATCATCATCATCATCATCATCATCATCATCATCATCATCATCATCATCATCATCATCACCATCATCAGCAGCATCATTATCATCATCATCATTATCAGCAGCAGCAGCAGCATCGTCGTCGTCGTCATCATCATCATCATCAGCAGCAGCAGCAGCAGCAGCAGCAGCAGCAGCAGCATCATCACATTCGGGCCTCGTCTGTATTAGTCCAAGACATCCGTAACAAATTCCTTTCAACTTACTTTAAAAGTTCTACATGTATGTTGTAAAGGAGCTATTTTGATGTCCGTGTATATAATTAGTAAAAATATACCCCAAAAAACAACAACAATCGCTTCCCTTTCTTTGTGACTACTCGCCGGCTATTATATATGCAGTGGTTGAAAATATGCCTTTGTCAGTGGAAAGGTTTTATACCTTGGCTTTAAATGGTACATGCATGGCTTTAAATGGTACAAGTATATAGTGCTTAGTGTAATGCTCAGATATTGATATAGCCATAATAGATAGATATTTGGCGAAAAAGCACCTGCTAACAATTAACCTTACCCTCGTATTTGTATTATATATTATACACATGTCATCTGGGAGTAAGATTACAGGACCCTGTATTATTGGTCCCTGATGTCATATATTTAAAACGTTGCTTATTTCTATCACTTATTAGAACTTTTAAACTTGTGCATGTTTACTTTCATTCGAATTATAGTTGTATATGTATTGACACTTATGTCTTGCATCAAATTCGTTTTGTAACGCGTTTTTTTCTATTACGACAAACAATTTTGAGCAAAACTTTTGAGCAAAGCTGTATACAATTGTCACGTGACTTTATGCAAATAACCTGTCTATATAAAGCGGCGACGACCAATATTCTTTCTCTCCAGCTCTTATACACCGGCGAGTAAGCACGTGTAATTACCGAAACGAGAATGACAGCTAAACCAGCATACAAAGTCGGTATGTCATCCCGTTTTGTTTTCATTAATATTATAATTTATCCTCGATGTATCATGTGTGCTATTTGTTATGTAAAAGATACACTTTTAATAATCATCATTGCAGTTAGTAAAATATTATGAAAGTATCCGAATTTTGTCCGAAACACTGCCTGCTCAATGTATTGTATGGATCTGGCTGTAGGCACATTAAAGCTTGGTGTGTTTAAGCATTTTGAATAATTGCTATATACTTGGATATTTCGTCTGCACATGATGACTCAACTAGCAAAAACAGAACCTCAAGATTGTATACATAATATATAACCCCATACATGTAGGTACTCATGTACATTTTTGTACATGTTTTTGATGCCTTTAGCCATTTAAATATTATATTATAATTGTCATGTTTTAGTATTAAAGTTACTATTGTTGGAACATTTCAAGGCTATTGCTACATGTAAATTTGATAAAAGTTAATGTCAAAAACAGGGTTAATAATTTAAAGATTACCATGTTCAGGGTTAACCTGATAGTGTGTCCATATCTGTTATCTAGCTTTTAGCTGTGTCTATAAATGACTGCAGAGGTGAGAATTTAGGTTAGCTCTATTTTTCTGGTCTTGATTTTGAACTGCTCATACTTGGGAAAAATATACAGATGTGAAACAGACTTCACCTGTAAACTGGAAATGCAAGAAATATTTGTCCATTGACAGGTCTATTTTATGCATGTACAGTCGAAAATCGATGGCTCGATATGCTAGGGACTGGCCAAAATACTTCGAGCCTCGAGAATATCGAGCCAAGTGGGATTGCTTACAGAATGTTATTTTTTTGTATTTGTTACAAAAAGTCTTGTTTATCTCGTTTGTTATTGGCTACGCTATCTCCACAAGAGAAGAGTATTTATTGGACATAGTACAGATTGTAACAAGACTTATTCGATACTTTGAAAATATCATTTGATTTTTTTTATTATTATAAAAACATTTACATTTATGCGAAAACAACAAACAAGCAATTTTAAACATTGAGTAACACAAACATAGCTTATAAGTTATATCAAAATGCATTGACAATTTTACATGGATAACAATTTATAGAGACAGAACTTAAAGTGATGTCCTGTTTATTCAAACAGTAAAACCATTTAAGTTTGATAATAATTAAAATCAAGCAATTTTCATCGATTATCGCCGTGTGCTAAGTGAAGCCAAGCAAACAAATCAAGGTGTGAAATTTTTACCCGAACCCGCGAAAATGACATCGACTTAAGCAAACAAAACAAAGTGTTAAAGTCTTACTTGGGACCGCAAAAATGACATCGAGCGTGGAGAAATATCGACCCTCAAGATATCGAGCCATCGGATCGAATTTTATATGAACATAGAATAAAAAAATTGGTCCTTATAATCTGGTTTGAGCCAACGAGGATATCGAGCCATGAGATATCGAGCCAACGAGTTTCGACTGTATATGCTTTTAATTCAAACGCAACTAGAGCCATGCATGCAGTTTTTCAGGTCTGGATTTGTAATGCAAATTTCAAGGTCTTGATTATAACAATCTTTACAATTATTCAATACTGCATTCATTTCAGGCTGTCCAGCAGGCCCTACTTTTTTGTTAGGCTCATACATTTTCATGGAAAACCCTTCTATACTTTCTTTTATATGGAAAAATAGTTCTAGAAATAAAAGTGTTTTAAAGTGTCTCTGAATGAAGGAAATGAAGCGCTCAATTTTACCCCCAAGCTGCCCCTTTACTTTCAGATTTGGCCAAGATCAACATTAAAATGTATTTAGACCCTTGCACTACTGTTTGACAACATGAACGTCAAAATTTGTAAAACAGGTTTAGTAATCATGTATTTGCTTCAAAAGGGTAAAAAAAGAGTCCATTTATTTTAATCCTATTTTATCTGTTATGCATATGTTACAGCGGACATTTCCCTTGCCGACTGGGGCAGGAAGTGTATTGAGATAGCAGAGAATGAGATGCCGGGTCTGATGGATATGCGGCGCCGTTACGGCCCAAAGAAGCCACTGAAGGGTGCCCGCATCGCTGGCTGTCTCCACATGACCACACAGACTGCTGTCCTCATTGAAACACTGCTGGAACTGGGAGCTGAGGTACCATATCACTCTGGCAGCAGTTATTCATTAAAATATGAATGTCATTTTTCAAATGCTTTGTGACATGCTTAGACAGCATTTATTGCGATAGTCCAAGCTATGATTATAATGCTCACAGGAAGTCTTAAGACAAATATGTATTGAAACTCAACATTTTATCTCAAATTCAGACAAGGTAGTATTAGAAAGTATAGGGAAGTTAAACTTTTTAAGACATTGTGTTAGACTAATACCTAATATTATCTGTCATATCGTTTTCATGGCTTATCATAGCAGTTAGGACAGTTACACATGACTATGAATAGCTTGCCAAATATCATAGCATCAAAAATCTATAATAAGAGTCATGGAATCAAAAGCTTATATTTCCAAGTAAGCTAGGTCTATCATTTATTATGCCCCCCTTCGAAGAAGAGGGGTATATTGCTTTGCACAGGCATGTCGGTCGGTCAGTCGGTAGACCAAAGCTTGTCCGAGTGATAACTCAACAATTCCTGGACGTATGATCATCAAACTTCACATGAAGGTTTGGCCTGACCAGTAGATGACCCCTATTGTTTTGGGGGTTCATCGGGTCAAAGGTCAAGGTCACAGTGACCTTTAATGGTAAAAGGTTGTCCGAGTGATCACTCGACAATGCCTGCACCCATGGCCCTCAAACTTCACTTGGAGGTTGGGCCTGACCAGTAGATGACCCCTATTGTTTTTGGGGATCATCGGGTCAAAGGTCAAGGTCACAGTGACCTTGAATGGTAAAAGGTTGTCCAAGTGATAACTTAACAATGCCTGCACCCATGGCCATCAAACTTGACTCGCAGGTTGGGCCTGACCAGTAGATGGCCCCTATTGATTTTAGGGGTCATTGGGCCAAAGGTCAAGGTCACAGTGACTTTGAATGATTAAAGGTTGTCCGAATAATAACTCAACAATGCCTGCACCCATGGCCCTCAAACTTGACTTTGAGGTTGGGCCTTATCAGTCGATGATACCTATTGATTTTAGGGGTCAAGGTTACAGTGACCTTGAAAGCAAACTTGACAATTCCTGGACCTATTGTCATAAAACTTGGCATGAAGGTTGGGCGTGACCAGTAGATGACCCCTCTTGACTTTGGGGGTCATCGGGCCAAGGTCAAGGTCACAGTAACCTTTAACACAAAAAAGTTAACAAATCTTCTCCCAGTGATATCTCAACAATGCCTGAACCTATGATCATCAAACTTGACATGGAAGTTGGGCCTGACCAGGAGATGACACTTATTGATTTTAGGAGTCATTGGGTCAAAGGTCAAGTTCACAGTGACCTTGAATGCGAAAATGTTTCAAGTGATAATTCGACAATGCCTGCACCCATGGCCCTCAAACTTGACTTGGTGATGTGTCTGACCTGTAGATGACCCCTTATGATTTTAGGGGTCATTGGGTCAAAGGTCAAGGTTACAGTGACCTTGACCGAAAAAAGCTTGTCTGTGTGATAACTTATCAATGCCTGAACCCATGGCCCTCAAACTTGACATTTAGATTTTTGGTGACCAGTTGATGACTCCTATGGATTTTGAGGTCATAGAGTCAAAGGTCATGGTCATAACACACTCTATCCTCAAACTTTGAATGGTCATAATCTTAAAACTGCCTCAACGGCATCCAATGTCAGTGACAAATCAGCTTTCATTTCGGTCCATGCACATTTCATTCAATTGTCCATATAATACTAACAACATGGCGCCTGGGTGGGGGGGGGGATAATGTTTGACAAACATCTCTTGTTTTTATAAAACTTGATGAATTGTTGTTCAATTTCGCATTTAAAAAAAATATAATTAAAGTTCAACAATAGATGAAATGTATATTATATTCATTCCATGGCCAAGAAATTGCCTAACAATATCTGTAATATTTAAAGACAATTATTAAGTCAAACTTTCCATTTAACCTATCTGATTCCAGGTCCAGTGGTCAAGTTGTAACATTTTCTCCACACAAGACTTTGCTGCTGCAGCCATAGCAAAGACTGGCGTGCCTGTATACGCCTGGAAGGGAGAAACAGATGAGGAATACCTCTGGTGTGTTGAACAGGTAGGAAAGATTGTCTTTACTAGCACCCTGCCTTAACATTGATGACTTATTCCAGCTGACTTGAGAAGCTAGGATAACTACTAGGATATCCAAAGGGAAAAATGATGTTGAGCACCTTGACTCCTTGAGTATATTGTTTGTTTCTTTCTTTGAACATATATTTCTCTTCGAAACTACTTGGCGGACCAATGATTGTTATAATCGTTTGCTTTTTTGAGTGCATTTTTCTTCTTAGCTGATCTACTGCTATGTTTGAAAATCGTTCTTTAAATACTTTTAACACACGAGTTCCTGTCTCATTGTGTGATGCTAGCATGATATTTAACTAATTTGAGAGTTCCCAAATGTACAAAGATTTCTATATATTAAAGTTAAAAGTTCATGACAGTGATTTTATTATTTTTCCACCTTTTTGAATTGAAATGCAGTGCTCCTCTTCTGTATAGCTGAACTTCTGTACTTAGTATGCTTTAAGCAGTTGTAATAGTCCCAGGGATTATCACTAATTTTCTTTTGATGACTGGCCATTGTTACTATTTCAGACGATAGTGTTCCCAGACGGTAAGCCTCTGAACATGATCCTGGATGATGGTGGAGATCTAACAAACCTTGTACATGAGAAATACCCACAATACCTTCCAGGTACGGCAATAACGGTGTTGAATAGCTCAACTATAAATGTACACAACACTGATAACATGTTTCATTCTTGGTAAAATTTAATTAAAATTTGCAATTATGTCTCAATGAAAAATCAGCATCTTGCCCATATTATTGCTGTATGATCTTCATCAGAATAAGGTCATAGTTGTTGATGTCTTTCATAAGAAATTTCATAACATTTTTGCTGCCGTTTTATGAATGATTACATAACTTAAATGACATTTACCAGGCCAGTCATGTATGATTTTAATGCTAAATTATATGACGTAGATGACTCACAGTGACTGCAAAACGTCATGATCAAAGTCGCTTTAAATCATAAAGATAAAAGGTAGAAATATCTGCCTGTTGTGTTTGTGTAAATGATAATGGTGGTATTAGATTTATAAGAGGTACTCTATCAATCATAGCTGACTACACCAGCATGTTGTTGTTATATGAAGGAGGACATGTGATATCTAATACTGCTGGAGAAAACCTGAGAAATTCTCTCCAAAGGCACAGTCCCTTGAGACAGAGATGGCGTGCCCTGCAGGAGACTACTCCCAATTGTTATAACTTAAACATTACCTTTGCTTTTGTCTGGTGCAGAAATCAAGGGATTGTCGGAGGAGACAACAACTGGAGTACACAACCTGTACAAGATGATGAAGGAAGGGAAACTCAAGGTCCCTGCCATCAATGTCAACGACTCTGTCACCAAGGTAAATGGTGCCATTTAGCCTGTCGTGGTGGACTGGTGCATGTGATTTTTGAGATGTTATGAGGAAAGATGTGTTGATTGTTGCTTGCGGAATTCGTTTTGTTGTTGATGATTTGAAAAAATGTTTGAAACAATTTTTTAAAGCAGAAAAGTACTTTTTATTGCCAATCTTAAAGATTAGTCACAAAGTGATTTTACTGAACTCTCATCCTAGGC
This sequence comes from Mya arenaria, assembly GCF_026914265.1. Taxonomy (NCBI): domain Eukaryota; kingdom Metazoa; phylum Mollusca; class Bivalvia; order Myida; family Myidae; genus Mya; species Mya arenaria. The sequence goes on along the minus strand of NC_069129.1, from coordinate 62,627,430 downwards.
TTTTTATGACCATGTGGGTAAATGAATTCATTTAAAAATGTCATTGAATGAGTTGAATGTATTCAATATTGACTTGAAGTAAATAAAATGGTTTCATAAATTTCATCTTATGTTTGTCCACAGAGTAAGTTTGATAACCTGTATGGATGCAGGGAGTCGCTTGTTGACGGAATCAAACGGGCAACAGATGTCATGTTGGCTGGCAAGGTTGCCATGGTTGCTGGGTATGGGGATGTGGGCAAGGGCTCCGCACACGCTCTAAGGGCCTTTGGAGCTCGCGTTATCATCACTGAGATTGACCCCATCAATGCCCTGCAGGCTGCTATGGAAGGTATGTTTGTGGGTAATGTGAAACAATTGAAGGCATATATAATACTCTTCAGTTTGTAACAAAATTCAAAAGGTAAAAATGAGGCTTTACTGAAAATATATCCCTTACATTAAACTCTGTGTTGTACATTTTTTTCAATGCTTTGACAGTAAGTAATTGTTTTCTTTGCCAGGTTTTGAGGTGGCTACTGTTGACGATGCAATCCCTAGATGCCGTATCTTTGTGACCGCTAGTGGGTGCAAGGACATTTTAATGGGACGTCACTTTGAACAGATGTTGGAGGATGCCATTGTGTGTAACATCGGCCACTTTGACTGCGAGCTGGACATAAAATGGCTCAACGAAAACTGTGTAAAGAAGGAACAAGTCAAACCTCAGGTAAGGATCGGGTAAAAGTCTTAATACTGCAGCATTGTGTTGCACACTTGGATTAGTCTTTATGTTCTTATAATGTAAGTCAGTTTGAGATGAAGAAAATATATATCATTGCCTTGTATGTTACGTCTTGTTTTGAAAATGTAAATTAAGGCTATTTGAGTATTTTAATTATTCATTCTACAAGTACTAAGCATTATTATAAAGCCTTATGTTACAGTGATAGGCACTTACAATGGTTTTGCACAAGGTAAACTCCTGCAGTTGATAACCCTGTCGACAGCGCTTATAAATTTCTGTTTCTTCACGATTGTCACACCCTCCCATGCAATATTCTCAATCTGTCCTATCATTTCACAGGTGGACAGATACACACTCCCCAACGGACGTCACATCATCGTGCTGGCCGAGGGACGGCTCGTCAACCTGGGATGCGCCCATGGTCACCCAAGCTTTGTGATGAGCAACTCCTTCACAAACCAAGTGCTTGCACAGATTGAGCTCTGGACCAAATCTGACCAGTACAAGCTTGGCGTACACATGCTTCCAAAGAAGGTGAGTGGTGACTTTGAATTAATGCTGCCCATGTCATTATAATGATGAAATAAGAAGTGTGGGCTGTTCAATAATTGACCTTCAAATCATTTACAACTGTATCACGCCCATAGGATTAGCCAGACATTCTATTATAGTATCAGATTTTAGAATGTGTGAAAATCAAGTCCAGGACATGGTTTTGCTTGCTAGACACACTTTGCTCAACTGTTATCAGAAATTGTGGAAAAAGTCTGGTAAAATTTGAGGACGTTTGGTCAAAAGTATAACCTATAGACAAAGAACAAAATATATTGGTGTTTTTGGTCTGGTAAAAGCTGGAACTCTTATCGCCAGTTGAATAATAAGTTGAATCATATGGTGCATTGCCAACTACGAGTTCAAACCAAAATCAATAGTGCAAAATAATGTCCTGTTAAGTTATATGCATTCAAAACCAGGAAGATCATGTGACAAAAATAAAACTTTTTTTATAAATTCAGTTGGACGAGGAAGTTGCTGCTGCTCATTTGGATCACCTCGGTGTGAAACTGACCAAACTCTCGGACGACCAGGCCTCATATCTGGGTATTCCCAAGGAGGGACCATTCAAGGCAGACTTCTACAGATACTGAGTGCTGACCTCCCTTTGACAGAACACTGGAGAAATTGAGGAATTGTCTCCCTTGTGTTCAGGATGTTGTTATTGGAATATTGAAATGATTGTTAAAGATGACAATTTTGACTGAAGAATTTTTTAACATCACCTCTTCAAAAAGGACATCATATCAGCTATTTTTAAGCTTGGAAGTTGTTACCCACGGATTGGTGGGGATATCGCTGTGTTTAATCCATTATAAATCTTCATTCCATCCGAAAAACACCCTGCTAGGGCGAGTATTGGGAACAAACTAAAACTCTGAATTAGATACATTGTCCGTTGAGAGTATTACCTTTGGTTATCATCCTCATATATGTTAGTGATGGCGTAGTTGTTATTAAGTGCAATTAAAACTTGATGAGCAAGTAGGGATTGTCCACTGGGTTAGTTGCCATGTATTGCATGTATGTACATTGGTCATTTGTAATGACCATCGGGTTTCCATCATTTCATGTAGGGTTGTTTCATACCACCACGGACCTTATAGGTTCGTGAAACCGCATCATTATTTTGCAAGTTAAGATGTTTAGTTTTTTTTTCTTAAAACAATACACATTTCTTGACTAGTCTTTTGTGACTGGCATTCAGTCATACTATTTTTAGTGTTAAAACAATGTGTTGTATATATGTTGTGAAACATGTGGAAATCCGAAATAAAGTGCTAAACGCGATAATTTTTTGAGTACGATAATTTTTTGCGTAGTCGCTCGAAAATGTTATACATGACAAAGATAGATACGTAGAAACTGTTTTCAGAGGAAACAATGACAGGGTCACATAAGAGCCATTTTGTCCACGCAGGTATCGTTCTCCTTCTGGGTCAATATCTAGTCCTTCAGGGTCAAGCTAACTTCACCTTATAGTTTTAAAACGTCTAAAAGAAACGATGTCTCTTGCTAATTATGATAAGCTATGTTTTGGTTTATAAAAATAAAGTTTAAACTAGTGATTTGGCTAAATTTAATATGATACTTCTACCTGTTATGCTCAATATAGTTTAAAGGGACTGTACACCAGATTGGCACCAAAAAAAGTTTTTTTCTGTAATCTCAGGAAAATTATTTCATAAAATGTTTTACTCTTTGATATAATAATTGTAAAAAACATCAAAATGTCCATTGTTGTATCCACTGTGTTACGAAGTCTTACCCTAAACGGTTGGAATATTTAAGCTATATACATAACTTGGTAATATCACGTAAAGATATCGACTAGCCAATCACGCATAAGAAATGAATTCTACTAGGTAGACATACCTAGTAATCTTTTTTAATGAAGAAAACTGCGAAAAAATAAACAAATGTAAACTTTGTGGTACTTAAGTTAGTAAGTTTCAATGCATTGTACACATCGATACCAAGTTTATGTCAGTTTTCGACAATGTTCTATTGCTTCGCTACTTCATCATACGGAGTACAGCCCCTTTAAGAAATCGGGGCTAGATGACCTGCATTTGTGTATCGGTTTCTTGAAGGTGTACGACAGATGAAAAAAGAATGTCTGGTCTTTGTGTCAAATCACGCACAAAAGTCGATATATTTTGTAAAGTGAATACCTTTTTCAACTAAAAGTGTTGACACAGTTTCCCGACTGATTACAATGCATGACAGGGAGCACATAAAATACACTCGAGTGGTTTGAACATGTAATAAACTGATTAGTACTTGATGCAACTAAACAAACAAAGACATAATACTATTCTCACACCAGAATACAACCAGGCACTACAAGTATATACTGGGTTAGTACCCAAATTGGAACGTACCTTATTATGGAACAACCCTTATAAAAGCGTTTTTCCGATCACGATTGGTTTATTTACGATTTTAATCAATATAGACGCTTGCCTTAGATACAAGTTCCAAAGAACACGATACTCCGCTAAGTATTTCAAATGCTGCTGTCGTTCAAAGTTCTTCATGGTCAAATGTCAATACATGTGGGGGAATGACTTCATGCTTTCCACAATCACAGCATACTGGTGCAGTCTGTATTTTTTACTCTAATCGTCAAATTTTACCGACAAAAATGACCAAAAAAACAAGCTGGAAATGAAATAAATTATTAATTTACTATAACAAAACATGAAGCAATAATTTTAAAAGGATACATAAAAATAATTAACGAGTTAGAACTGTTCCATATTTAGGTACTCAGAATACAAAAAGGGCAGTTAATAACGTAATTTTCATACAAGAGTCCAGTCAAGAGTTTATTTTGTAAATAAAGGCCTCCGGCCCAAAATACATTTCAAAATAGTAAACATCATACAAAATGCTTTAAGTTGTGTCATAGTACATTTATACATGAGATGAAGAAGTGAACAAAAAGTGTAACTATTCTTATTCCTTGATACAATTCATAAGATGAAATATGTACACTGCTAATTTTCTTGTTGTGTCGAAGTCATTTGTGGATAGTAGGGCATAAAAACTACTCAGATCATCACCAGATTTATACCAATTTAACAAATATTGGTTCCTTATATATGTATATTTTTTACAACGAAAAAAGGCATGGTATTCACAATCAATTTCAGATATATTATAGTTCAGAAGACAGAAATTGCATAATCGATCATGCAAAGCAATGCTTTATTGCCTTCCAAGTTCAATATGCACATCATGATTAGAACATCTAAATTTAGCATACGTAATTTTATGTTTTAGTGGCATCTCTATTCAGATTGGTAGTATCTTGAAAAATACCATTTACATCAACCAATTGGTCTTAAATCCTAGTATGCTGATGGAAAATTAAATGGATGTGGTGCAAGTCTTCTTAAAAATATTTCAAAAATAGTGCCAAAAGTGTTCCGATTTAGATACTCACACAGTACGGTTCTGTCGGAAGTCTTTGATGACACAAACGTGAACTAACATGATACTCCGTTTATAAACGTGCGAATATGGAATGAACATATTAACTCTTAACCAAATAAATTGCAACTGTAGTTCGTTCTCTGTCACTTGAATATTGTTACTACAATGGTCGTGTATAAGCGGTGCTTTGATCATAAGCTCGTGCGTGAGCACTACTTCATTTAATTGGAACATTTAACTATCGTCAACCGGCCGTGTTTCTTTTTCATCATTAGCCAGCACGTATGCCTCAAAATGTTGTTTTTTTCTGGAATGTACATGAATTAATATATATATATATATAATATTATATTTATACAGTTTTTCTCAGAAGCGCAAATAAATCTCGTCGATGTACCACGCCTTGTCCACACCTATCACGCTGTTTCCGCTTGACCGTTTGGCTCGTGGCTTCCGGAAGCGGAGTCCTCGTCCTTCAGGTCGCTATAGCCGCTCTCAGAATCATCGCCTATCGGGAGAATTAAGACTTCGGTTTATGCTATGTGACAAGGTGAAGCCGATTGCAAAAAAAAAAATAAAAAAAAAATGTTTTAATCTTAAAAATAAAATGAATACAAAGTATTATAAACGTTTTTTTTCAGGCGATATCCACAATTAAATACTAAAGTAGATTGGCTTTGTTCATAAAACCTTGGGTTCGATGGAATATTACTCTTACACCTGATAATATTTATGGTCACTTAATGGAATGCTCCCGACTATTGTTAGCACTTTGCTATGGACGCCTTAAACCAGACACCAACAATTTGATGAAAACAGATGATGGTCTTTCACTGTATATTGCATGCATAATAAGAATTCAATACCTGCAACTTGTGCAAACGTTTACTGCAGCATAACAAAAATTGCAGAACAAACAACAAAAAACTCTTCCGCTGGATTTAAATATAGATGCCAGACCTGTCACTCACCATGCAGCTCGTCCATGGTGGAAGCTGTAACAGGCGGGAGGGCGATGTTCGTATTTCTAATCCAATGGATCGGCAGCTCATGTTTCTCCTTCCGGCCGTCTGTCTCGCGGGACTTTCTGTCGAGGTTGTACTCGTTGCTTAGCTCCGACGGCGACCGACACTTGACCACGGTTATCACGACTGCGGCCAAGACAGCGATGAGGCTGCCGATCCCGGTCACGATGATTGAGTAGTGACCAGCCAGGTCGTGTGGCATGTAGTTTGACGCCAGTTTCGGTTTGTTAACATGATTATGGGCTGCCATATTGTGGTGAATAATCATGTGAACGACGGGGACCATCATTATTGCCCCTGTGTAAGGAATGAGTATAAATGAATATACACGGTCAAAAATATATTCGAAACAATATCAACGCACCTCACTCTAGTCAACTTTTTTACTTGTCGTAATGCATTTATTTTTCACAGCCGTTGTTTTTAGCCATACCTGAGAGAAACATGGTGATGAGGGCGGCGATGGCGCGGCGGCCGTGATGGCGACTGGAGCAGCAGCCGAGGGCGGCCACAAGGAAGCTGACGGCCGCAAACACTGTGGCCAGGGTTGCCTCCACCCGCAGCTCTAGCATAGGTCGTTCCTTCCGGGCTGAAATTTGACAAAAATACCTTCGAAAAGTACAGGCGTTAGCACAATGCAAAAGACATTAATTAATATGAATGAAATACTAAATGAAATATTGTCTTAACATAAGCAGTACAATTTGCATAAAAAAAATATATATTTGCGCTATAAAAATGCAACTTTCTTAACTTTTCCGTACCTTTAAGTCAGTTGCGATATAAAGCTTTGTTACATAATTATAACCTTCACATATCATTTAACAATATAGGTGAAATCGCCGTACATGGGAAGGTATTGTCTATCCTGGAGTAGAGAGTACACCAGCGCGTGCCGTCCCTGTCCGTCCCAATCCGCGACTTCCGGGTAGTGACGCATGCGCGTGAGAACCAGAGGCCGGCCGTCAGGTACAATACCTGATCTTCTGATCGCAGGGACCCAAGCATCCCCGCCGCCATGACATCTCTCCTAGGACCAGGAAGGTCGACATTCTGGATAAATATGCGACTAATTATACGACTATGAAAAGGCTATAATTTATGCATTAAAACCATCTTTAAATTTGAATTTAATAACAAATATATGGTTGGTAAAGTTTGTTAACCTCTGAGTCCATGCTTGTCATATGATCTTTGACTTTTGTTTCGGACGGCACTATCTCTGGCGTCCTACTGGATGGCATGTTGTTGTCATTGGCGGCCGTCATCTCAGATCTACACGTTAGCCGGCATGATTCAGCGCACATGTCGGGATTGCACTTCGCGTGTGTTTCTCTGTTTTTCTCTTGTTCGAAAGCTTCCATCGATGGCGCCAGTGTGTTCTGCGCGTCATCATGGGAAGAGTCTGGGAGCGATGTTGGTTGCAGAACACCACCGTGAACGCTGGGATCACTGTTCAGAAAACCACTATCAACGCTGGGAGCACTGTTTGGGTCATTTACAAGGCCATTTATCAGTGTATTGTCAGTATTCTTTCCGATTTCCTCGTCGTCCTTTTCAGTTACCTCGTCTTGCACTGGAAGAACGGGAATATCGCCTTGATTGGTGATAGAAACTTCCCTTTTCGGAATGTCACCTTTCGTAATTCCGATAGCACGTTTACGTCTCTCTGCAGGCTTCGCGGGAGACATAGGGGGTTTAACTGGAGAAGGGTCTTTACCTATGTCTTCATTCTCATCTGGGTTCTTGGCATCGGGCATGGGTATTCCATTCGGTCTTTTGTTTTCGGGTTTATTCTTATCTCCACCTATGGGCACCGACCAAACTGGTCGGGGTGCGGGTGTCTCTAGAGGTGGCGGCGCGGTTCCCACTTTTGTCATTTCGCCATACATGCTCGCAAAATCTTTGGAATACGTTAAATGTTCCGCAACACAGTTGTAATGTTTCTCGATGGTATTCTCGTCCCAGCATGTCTTTGTATCGCCGCGTACTTTTGTAGTCTCTGGGACCATGTTAGGCTCCCTGTTGCTTCTCCTTTTCCTTGCTACAGATGATTCTGGCTTTATTTTATTTCCACATTCTTTGTAAGCCTTTTCAATTAAACCAAGAAAAATTATTCTTTCTTCACCTAATCTATCGAATTCAGGTGCCGACATCTCTTTCGCGGCAGCATCGTCAGTAATGACGTTTACGTCATTCGAGTCCGACTGGCCATTCTTACAGTTGGCAGAAAGTTGACACATAGTCGCATCGGTGTCTTGATCTACGTCTGGATCATCCACGCCCACCAAGGCTTCCTCTTCCAACGCCTGATCGACCATGCTGCCGGTCGAGCGCTCGCCAGGCCGGTGCAGGGTGAACCGACGACCGTCGGCGTGCAACTCGTAGCTGTCTGGACGCACGACCAACTCATGGACAAACCAGCCCGGTGCCAGGAAGCCTATACACTGGAGAACAAAAACCAGCGCACTCACATAGAAAATTACTCCGTTCAGACGTTCCGTTTTCATAATTGTATTATATTTCTAGCCTCAGTCGTAGATCTTTGATACCCCCACGTTAGGTTTAACCTTCACGGTCTTTAGACTATTAAACAGGACTGATGGAATCAGTTTAATTCTCCGAGAATGAGATTGACCGCTGAAAGCCCGTCGGTGTTTTCCGCATATCACGTCTCGACACCGTCCTCCTGGATGTCTTTGTCTGTCGCCTGGTGCGCAAACTCAAAATCTTGCCGCGTCGGTAGCTCGGAACGATTACCTCCTCCGATACCCTGTCATTACTAGCCGCGACTGCTCCAGTTAGAGACCACACTAAACACCATTAAATTTGTAAAAATATATCTACACGTTAAACTTTGTTTATAAGGGTGGTTTTTGTATACATGTATATACAAACAGTTTCATTTGGATACATTTATCTGCGTATGTGATTCGGGATGATTCTTCTTACCTCTTTCATTTTTTCAGCATGTACTGTGCTCTGGCTGCAGTTACACGTGGCCATTATATAGTGCCCGCTGACTGCAGGTACACCTTGGCTAGCATGTACACCCCGCTGACTGCAGGACTGGTGCACCTGGTAAGCATGCTATTCGTTGACTGCAATTACACCTGGCCAGCTTGCACTGCCCGCCTAATGCAGTTACACCTGGTCAGTACGCACTGACCTCTGGATGCGGTTACGCCTGGACAGCACGCACTGCCCACTGGATGGAGTTACACCAGGTCAGCACGCACTGCTCACTGTATGGAGTTACACCTGGTCAGCACGCACTGCCCACTGGATGCGGTTACACCTGGACAGCACGCAATGCCCACTGGTTGGAGTTACACTTGGTCAGCACGCACTGCCTGCAGGCGCAGTAACACCAGGTCAGCACGCACTGCCCACTGGATGGAGTTACACCTGGTCAGCGCGCACTGCCCGCAGGCGCAGTTACACCAGGTCAGCACGCACTGACCGCAGGCGCAGTCACACCTGGTCAGCACGCACGGCCCACTGGATGGAGTTTCACCAGGTCAGGAGCACTGCCCACTGTCTCCACGGAAAAAAATATTTTTGTTTTCAGTGAGAGGACCTACACTTACTGGACAAGATGTGGCATACTAATACCATACAATATTACAGCGGTCATTTTGAATATGAATAAAAGTTATCAATTTATCTATTATTTATTGTTTTGAATGTATATGCTAGTATCATTAAAATCTGTCAAACACAAACAACTACTGTACTTGTGTTTTTCATCGGCAAGTATTTGTTTAGGTGTAACGATTTGGCATTGTTATTGAATATTCTTACACAGTTGTAGGTGCTGATATTGTCAGGACAGTGGCCGGGCAGGACCTTGGATTGTTACCTGTAGGTGGGAATTGACCCAATCACATGGAGCAACCACCCCTTTGTTAGCTACTGTATCTGATAATATACTTAGCAAAGTCTAATACATGAAGCATTTAAATTTATAAAACATGATAAATTAAGTACCCCCTCTTTGCAATACATTCTTAAGATATTTTTTCTAGCAAGCTGAATTAATTATAACATTTTTACCTACTACACATCACTGTATCAGGCTGTTATTTCCATTTACATAATGCTACTTGCAATTTGGCTGCTTTATTAAAATGTATGCGATTAGCCTATCCGGAACTCCTCGGCCATTATTTTCAAAAACAACCTCGGATGTATGCCGGTACATCAGCTGAAGTAGTCCGTATTTTTTTTAATAATATCATTAATTAAATGTAGTGTTTAAGAGTTGTATTTATTGCTCTCAGTTTAAATTGATTGCCAGTGAAGTGTATTATTGCAAACATAATTACGATTCCCAAGAGTTAAGTCATAAATTTTAACTACTAAATAAGATTACTACGCGATCTATTTGCAGCGGACTTAAACGTACCACTTTTTAAGTATGTAAACCGTCCAAATACATCCGTTGTTTTTGAAAATAATGGCCGAGGAGCTCCGAATGGCGATTAGCCATAACTTTTACTCTTGAAAAAACTTTCCATTTTATAGTGATACGTCAACTACAGAAACCGTGCGCACGATTGCCTGTACTGTACAGCCGGAAAAACTAGTCGATGTCATCACTGTTTTTGTTTACTGTGCTCTAATTGATCTGACTTTTTCTCTAATTCAAGCCATGAACATATTAAAAAAAACGGCGTTGGTTAGTACTTGTTCCAATATTGTACATATTTGGAACTATATAAAAAAAATATTCTCTTATGTCCAGGCTACCAGCTCTTTGTTATATTTTGATATGTTATGTATGTTTTGTCATTCATGTCAAAATATGGCTCCTTCAGCTAATGTTTCTTGTTAGCGTAAACCCGACTATAAATAAAGATTCTTGGATCTTGTATCTTGTATCTTGCATGCTACGCGATGGCTGTCTTTACACCTGATCAGCATTAAATGGCCTTAAGATGCGCGAGGGCGGCAGTTACACCAAGTCAGCACAAAATGGCCGGTGTTTTAGTTACATATTGTCAGCACGGAATGGCCGCTGCTTTCAGTTACATTTCGTCAGCAAGGAATGGCCGCAGTTTTTAATTACACATGGACAACACAATAATGGCCGCAGTTTGCAGTTAATCATTGTCAGCACGGAATGGCCGCATTTTTCATTTACCGACTTGGTCAGCAGAAACTCGCCGGTGGTTGCAGTTACACGTGGTCAGCACAAAATGGCCGCAGTTGTAGTTAAACCTGGTCTGCAGTTTACAGCTACGCTTGGTCAGCACAAAATGGCAGCAGTTTGCAGTTACCACCTGTTTCACCTGGAAAGCACGGAATGGCCACAGTTTTCAGTTACACCTGGTCAGCACGGAATGACCACAGTTTGCCGTTACACCTGGTCAGCACGAAATACACGCACTGGTCAGCACGGAATGGCCGCAGTTTGCCGTTACACCTGGTCAGCACGGGTGGTCGCAGTTTGCAGTTACACCTGGTCAGCACGGAATGGCCGCAGTTTGCCGTTACACCTGGTCAGCACGGGTGGTCGCAGTTTGCAGTTACACCTGGTCAGCACGGAATGGACGCAGTTTTCAGTTACACCTGGTCAGCACGGAATAGCCATAGTTTTCAGTTACACCTGGTCAACACAGAATGGCCGCAGTTTTCAGTTACACCTGGTCATCACGGAATGGACGTAGTTTTCAGTTACACCTGGTCAACACAAAATCGCCGGTGTTTGCAGTTACACGTGGTCAGCAAAAAATGGCCGCGGTTGTAGTTAAACCTGGTCTGCAGTTTACAGCTACACTTGGTCAGCACAAAATGGCCGCAGTTTGCAATTACTACCCGTTTCACCTGAATAGCACGGAATGACTGTAGTTTTCAGTTACACTTGGTCAGCACGGAATGACCACAGTTTGCCGTTACACCTGATCAGCACGGAATACACGCAGTTTGCAGTTACAGCTGGTCAGCACGGATGGTCGCAGTTTGCATTTACACCTGGTCAGCACGGAATGGACACAGTTTGCAGTTACGCCTGGTCAGCACGGAATGGACGCAGTTTGCAGTTACACCTGGTCAGCACGGAATGGCCATAGTTTTCAGTTACACCTGGTCAGCGGATTAGCAGCCCGGTTCAGATGCGCCTGGTCAGTACGGATTGGCCGGCCGGTGCAGTTACACCTTGCCAGTACGGAATGGTCGCCCTCTACAATTACACCTGGTCAGTACGGATTGGCCGCCCGGTGCAGTTACACCTGGTCAGTGCGGATTGGCCACCCTCTGCAGTTACACCTGGCCAGTCCGGATTGGCCGCCCGGTGCATTTATACCTGGTCAGTGCGGATTAGCCGCCCGGTTCAGATGCGCCTGGTCAGTACGGATTGGCCGCCCGGTGCAGTTACACCTGGTCAGTACGGATTGGCCGCCCGGTACAGTTACACCTGGTCAGTGCGGATTGGCCGCCCGCTGCAGTTATACGTGGCCAGTGGAAATTGGCCGCCCTCTACTGTTACGTCTGGTCAGTACGGACTTGCTGCCCGGTGTTGTTCATCTCATCGGTGCGGTTTGGCAGGTCGGTGTTGTGCACCTCATCGATACGGATTTGGCATCCCATAGCTGTACACCTCGTCGGTACGGTTTGGCAGCCCGGTGTTATAAACCTCATCGGTACGGTATGGCAGCCCGTTGTTGCCCATTTCATCGGTACGGATTGGCCGTCCGATTCAGATGCGACTGGTCAGTACAGATTGGCCGCCCGGTTCAGTTACACCTTGTCAGTAAGGATTGGCCGCCAGGTGCAGTAACACCTGGTAAGTACGGAGTGGCCGCCCGGTGCAGTTACCTCTGGTCAGTTCGGAGTGGCCGCCCGGTGCAATTACACTTTGTAACCACGGATTGACCGCCCGTTGCAGTTACACATTGTCAGTACGGAGTGGCCGCCCGGTGCAGTTACACCTTGTCAGTACGGAGTGGCCGCCCGGTGCAGTTACACCTGGTCAATACGGAATGGCCGCCCAGTGCAGTTACACCTGGTCAATACGGATTTGCCGTCCGGTGCAGATACACCTTGTCAATACGGATTGGCCACCCGGTGCAGTTATACCTTGTCAATACGGATTGACCGCCCGGTGCAGTTACACCTTGTCAATACGGATTGGCCGCCCGGTGCAGTTACACCTGGTCAATACGGATTGGCCGCCCGGTGCAGATACACCTTGTCAATACGGATTGGCCACCCGGTGCAGCTATACCTTGTCAATACGGATTGACCGCCCGGTGCAGATACACCTTGTCAATACGGAATGGCCGCCCGGTGCAGCTATACCTTGTCAATACGGATTGACCGCCCGGTGCAGTTACACCTGGTCAATACGGAATGGCCGCCCGGTGCAGCTATACCTTGTCAATACGGAGTGGCCGCCCGGTGCAGTTACACCTTGTCAATACGGATTGGCCGCCCGGTGCAGATACACCTTGTCAATACGGATTGACCGCCCGGTGCAGTCACACCTGGTCAATACGGAATGGTCGCACTGTGCAGTCACACCTGGTCAATACGGAATGGTCGCACTGTGCAGTCACACCTGGTCAATACGGAATGGTCGCACTGTGCAGTTACTCCTGGTCAGCACAAAATGGCCGCACTGTGCAGTTACAACTGATACGCACAAAATGATCGTACGGTGCAGTTATACCTGACCAGTACGGACTGACCGCCTGATGCAGTTACTTCTGGTAACCATCCTGCACAAACGGCGGGCTGCAGTCAGTACAACTGACCCTCTTGCACTCAAATAATATGATACAGCTTTTAAATGTCAATAAACTCAAAACAATAATATTATTCAAATTTAGGAAACGCTTCAATTATATTATCATGTGATGCTACCTGATATGTTAAAGAACTACAGAGTAGTGATTATGAGATGAATTTACTCTTTATACTCACGATATCAGATAAATGTTTCAGCTTTATGCAAATAATGTGTCAATTATTTACGAAACAAACACTTTTGAAACCAGCATAGATGTCAATGTTATTTTTTCGTCATAACTTTTATATCCATCGACCGTTTTATGGAAGAAAAGTGATAGTTATGCAGTACGAGCACTTATATTTTTTGAAAGCAACCACTTAACAAATGCTTACACTGGTGTAGCCCGTTGTAGAAACTTTAGGGCCGTGCCTCTACAATGTTAAATACGAATGAAGTTTCACTATGTGTTTGTTATTTCCCCGGGGACACAGACACCCTAACAGGACGGGTTTACACTTACCTAAAGAACCCAGTTACAGTCATTCTAGTCTTTTCCCCAGCACTTGGTATGCCGCAGACAATCGAATACAAGGTCACAGAATAATCAAGGTTTTTTGGAGAACAATTCACCTGTCAATGTCATTACGGGTGTATATGGGGATTCTTAAGGAGTGTAATAAACATTACGGGTGTATCTGGGCATTCTTAAGACCGTATTAAGGTTAACGACAGAGATATTTTATTGCAACATGGCCCAGGACCTCAAAAAAGAACTACAAACAGTATTAAAAACAACGTTTATTAAAAATAAAAAATAACTAGAACAGGAATGTTGAAGTGTCAAGTGTTGAAGTTATACCAAAAACTAGTTTGTCTTTAAAGTAAATTACAAATGCTACCAAGTAGTTCAGATCCTCATTATATATAAAATGATAAAATAACAGTCCTTGCGACGATATTCTACAGCTGTATAAAATCGATTATGCTTCCTATATACATATAGTTTACACATGTACATCACACCGTGAATCCAACACTCTGTTCGATTGAGCCCGAGCCGTGGTTTCCTACCACACAGTTCAAAACAACATCAGGAGACAACACATTATCTCAAAGAAGAGAAAGAAATAAAAACACACCCAAAAACCTACAACCCGAGTATTAATTCTTTTTTGCTTTAACGATATGTATATTTAACTTATAAAAAACGTTTTTGTATTATTAATTGCACATAATATGCATATGAACTTTTTAACTCTTATCTGCATAAAATCTATAAAAAAAATGATGGTTCACGCCACATGTTTACATATTTCCCTGGTCCTCGAATCCCGGCTTGGGCGGAAGTGGGTCGTTGATAAACACGAGTTTCGGCGACTTCTCCTTCTCAAGTTCCGCCGGAAGCTCCAGCTCATTGTTGAACTGGTACCAGCGGCCGGAGCGCTGCTTCCGGATGCTGCTCATGGCGCCGATGAAGGCGACGAAGGCGGCGATGACAGCTAGGATGGCACCCAGACCGGAAGCGATGGCACACACGGGCGGCGACACGTTAACCGGAAGTCTCATGTGGTGCTTGTTAACGCTGTAGTGGGCGAACCGGCTCACGGGGGCGATCGTGAAGAACGCTGGAGTGAGACATGACAGGAATAAGACAATGCATGACATAACAAGGGCTGCGACAGGCGTTGATGGCCATCGTGAAGAACGCTGGAGATAGAATGACAGGGATAAAACAATGCATGACATAACTAGCGCTGCGACAGGCACTGATGGCTAACCAACGCCTGTCAATTACGCCTACTGGAGTTATCAGTGAAAATGCCAACTTGCCCTATAACTTTAACCGGACTCCGGCGTCGACGCAAACGCCGCAGCGATTAGAATAGCTTATTCTTCGAAAAGGCGAGCTAGTAAATGTAACTCTTGTGGAATGTTATTTTCTTCTGAAATAATGCCTTGTTGGTCTATAAAAACCCCATTATAATTAGTTGGAATCGGTTATTCATTGAGAAAGGCTGCTTGTTAGCACTGTGAAGGATCGATTTGTGTCGGGTCTAAAAGCAACGAGTTTTATTCATTTTGCATAGCACAGTACATATTGGCTATATAACCATGACTACTTCTCACAAAGGAAGAGACCCTTTGTTATCAAGCAACATGCAAATAAATAGTCAGAGCAACTCACGATACGATAATGATGTTGAATTGATCCGGTTTATGGTTACCGGTTTTACTTTCATATAAATTTACTATTCACAAATTAACCCAGAACAATGATATTTAAATTATGTTGCAAGATCCACTAAGAACATTTTTTTATTTTCTTTTGTAGTCAATGTCCTAAATTCTAAACCAAGATGTCACACAGGTAACGCATGACTGAAATATACATCACCTTTTTAAATTTATATAACTAAAAGCAAACTAGAACACCGTCATGGGAGTATTCTTTGCGTTGATTCAATAGCATTTGGCAATGGGTCTTATAATGAATAATCACTAATGTTCTGTACACTGGGCGCCTAAACACTTTGTTGAATTTTCGAGTTATCATTACAACGGGGTAGGGATCGATCGCCAAGTCATACGTGCACTAAATATTTGAATAGGTACTCGATTTGATCACGATTTGTCACCGTGCCAAGTAGGAACAATCCGTGACAGTGCATGAACTTCATCTATAAATACATTTTGCAAATGAATACTGCTGAAATGTTCTTGTTTATGGGTATGGGGTATCTCATAACATAAGTATAGAATTGGTCATGTGAACTACCCGGAGTTCATTGTTACAGCGTTTCATTTTTACAGCGTCACGATTTTGTTATCTTATTGAAATATGTTTTGAACATCACTTGACCTATTTTCATTTTTGCCTTTCTTATTCAAAATTATCAAAGTTTATCTTTTAACTATCATGTTATTGAGATAACAGTTTTATACCAAAGCTAACCATCGCGGTTGTTATACAAACAACACTGATAAGCCCATTTATAGCTTCCTTCTTCCCTGTCTCAGGCTGTTAAATGTCATCTTCGAAGCCCGACATAACATCAATGGCTATAGTGCGCTAATTTTTACACGTTTTTTTTCTTGGACGCTTACAGAGACAAAACTATCAGTTTTGTCAGTTTCACCAATATACAAATGTCAAGACATTTATTTTTCTCTTCTGAAAAGTTTCCGAACACACACGCATGGACGCCCGCCCGATATTACCCTAGCCAGGGGCATAGCTAGCCCTGTATTCATGTGGATTCATAGTTTTGCTAAGGGGGTTCTGGGGCATGCCCCGTCGGAAAATTTGGAAAACCATGGCGTTCTGTGTCCATGTGCTTTATTAAGTACTGGAAAATGAACAGTTTTGGTATCATGTAGTCAAGTACGCATACTGCAACTTTGGCTGATCTTTTGATTTTTTAGGCAGAATCATGTGGATCCAGCCCCGTACTCGCGTAAAGGCAGCTACGCGCTTGGTAGCGACTTAGTTTAGTCTCATGCGGCCACTTACCGGCAATGAGGAGAAACACGACGCAGACGACGGCCGAGTATTTACATCCGGGGTTCTTGCGGAAGGCGCCGATGGCGGAGATAAGGCCAAGGAAGTTGAAGATGACAGCAATAGAGACCTCTGCGCGATGTTCCGACAGGCTCGCGTATCCGTAGTCTACACGGGGAAACAAGCAGAAAAGTAGTGCGGGGAACAGGCAAATATCACTGAACTACATTTAAAAAGTAAAATATTGAATTTGTTGAACAACGAATTAAAACAACTCTAAAGTTTGAATTGTTATACCATCTCAATAACAACTCGTCTCATTTTCTTTCAGTCAATGTAACTAAGACAATGTCTGGCACGTCATGCCACACACTGTTAACGCCTCAGACGCAGGTAGGAACCCCCTCTACCACGCCCCTGTTCCCATACTTACTGTGTTTAGACAGGACCTCGTTCTTGCGGCCTCCCAGGTTATAGTAATTGGCGGGGTCCTCGAACACCCAGGCGTTCTTCAGCGCACAGTTGATGGACAACTTCTTGCAGTGGCACTTTTCTGGAACAAAAACATGTATAATAAGGTACCCTGGAGCGTAAACTTCTGAATACTCTATCAGAACCATATAAAAATACACGCTTTATGAAGTGTGCACATACATACGCTTGTAATGTAAATGTGTCTACAGTAGTATTAGTTTTGAATATATGTAAACTTCAAAAATGAAGCAGAAACATAATATTCTAGCTTCCGTATCTACAGAATACATATTTTAGCCAATTTATATGACGCTTTATCGGATAGCGACCATACGATAATTACCAGCTCTGTAAAACTAAATAATAAATCGAATCCAAGTCCATGGGCATTTGTCTGTCCAGCGCTTTCACATCAAACAGTTATAAATCATTGGATCAGGGGTGTTCGGCGTCATATCAATTACACCACTGTGTGGTTGTACATCCGGCACTGAGGCCTTCAACTCACTGTGGTGTTTGTCGTCCCCGTGTTTGCCATCGTGGTGTTCTTTGCTGTCAGAGTCATGGGAGTCTGAGCTGGCGCTGCGGCGGGCCATCATGGTCGGCTCATCCGCTTTCTCCTCCAACGTGTCAATCTCCTCCTTACCCATCTCCCCTAGCAACCAAAACAACTCTTACGGTTAAATGTCAACTTAGCAATGTACATGTACACACACTAAGTTACATGTATGATGTATATGTATTTCTATTTAAGCTTCATGTGCATACTTGTTGTGTTATTGGAAATGGCCGGGCTTTTTTTATTATTTTACAATGAATTGAAAACCCTTTATAATAAAACTGTCTGGTTGCATTTCACTTGGCAAATATATCAATAATGCATGCGAGGCATATGCATGGTGTGTTTAACTCTATGCGCAGTGAACAATGCATTATCTTTGAGTGTTAACACTTTAAAACATAACAGGGCATCTGCAAGCAGGTCTAACCAATGATAACAGTCTCCGACTCCTTCTCTCTCACGCACACTCGGGCATGGAACAGACCGAAGTGAAGGGCGAAATCAATCTTCTTTATATCAACCTGAAAAAAAAATATGAATGAGATTACATAAAATATATAGCTGTAGATGAAAGTACTTCTCATGATGTTCAAGTATAATATTAAACTGCTTAAAGCTGCACTCTCATAGGTTGAACGTTTTGACAACTTTTTGATTTTTTGTCTTGAAACGATCCTTTTTTGCGAAAATCCATGCAAACCAGTTATATAAGACTGCTGACAAAAATTATATAGCAGATTTTTATATTTAAGCTCAAATATTAATGTTTTATGCAGTTTTCTTAAACCGTTAGTAACGGTTTTAGCCATAAAACATTAATTTTCGAACGAAAATATGAAAATCTGCGATAGAAAATATGAAAATCTGCGATCTGATCCATAGTCAGCAATGTTTTATCATTGGTTTGCAGATATTAATGCAAAAATTTGCTCTTTCCAAGACAAAAAATAAAAAAAAGTTGTAAGAATGGTAAATCTGTGAGAGTGCAGCTTTAATTAAGAGACATCGTAAACTATTAAAACAAGGCCTGGTTACCTGACTTACTACCAGTACATGTAGCTTCCTGACGTACATCTATACCTTGGTATGCATTTCGAAATTTACACAACCACATTACAGCGTTTACTGTTTACTCTCAGTGTACATATAAATAAACTTGATCTCACTTGTAATTTTGCTTATGTATATTTATGTTATGTTCAATTTTTTCCTCAAAGTAAGAAAAAAGAAATCTTTATCCATCATCTACCTTACACTAAATGTATAGGCGTACATGATAACAATTTAATGTTTTCATACACTTGTGGAGTACCGAAGGATTTGCCAAATAAAATATCTGGTCATGCTGTATACTGTACAAAGTAACAATTATTTGTAGGACGTTAGGTACCAGTTTAATAACGGTTCTTCTATATACAGATTATACTCACGATGACGCCGTTGAACCACTGTTTGAACTCCTGCTCCTCCACCCACTCCTCTTCCGGTTTCTTTTCCTCTGTTAGCTCTTCCGGCACGCGCGGCTCATTCATTTCCGGGTCCTGTTTATCCCCAGTACCCGGGGGTGGGGCAGGTGCGCCAAATATCTCCTCCTTCATCATGTCCACCTCCTCGTTAATGGTTCCCTTCCGGCAGTACTGGGTGACATCCCTCCGCATCATGATCCAGCCCGGATACACATACGCGAACAGTTGAAAACTCAGGGCGACCACAACAAGCGACATCACCGGCCAAAAATATGGACGGTTAGAACAACCCATGGCTAATTTTTAGTCCGTTTTGTATTCCGAAAACTACGTATAACTTCTGTTATATAAATGTATCCTCCTCGAGCCTGTACACCGTCTATGTTGCAGGTATTTGTTTACACCTGTATACACTTGACTGAACCAACGATCGATCGGTTATGTATGACATCCACTACGCGGGAACATTAACGCGAGAAAACCCGATAAAGTGTACAAGCGCGCTCACACAAAGTTGAAACATAACCGAGTTACGATAATCGATATTACAATAAAAGTGTTTGGGTTTTGTCAGTTTTCAAGCTAAACAATAAACACGACACAGTTATTGATTTTCAGACCCGTTAGTTGACCAACAAACGGATTTAATTCGTCAATAAGAAATACAGAACAGAACAGAAAATTCGGGCAGTATAATGCGACCTTTATAAGCAATAAAAGGTTACAATCACATCAATGTAAATAGAAACAAAAACATGTCATGTGGTAATTATCACATAAGTTATATTAATAGATTAATTATATTTTTAACATAAAGATTGTGAGAATGTGTATCAAATATTAAGAATGTTGCAAATATGTAGGTATAATACGCCAATGTATAATTAATGACCGGGTGATTTTGGTATTTATAAACTGATTTACGGTTAATTAATACAACCACAAGTGTTGCATACAATTCGTTGCTTTCTGTATAAGGATAATATTGATTAATCACGAAAAAAATAAATATATATTTTTTTATCTATATGTGTATCGAAGAACTACAAATCAAAATTGGACTACTACAGTCTGTACAGTTCATGATAACAAAACAGCATGAATCATAGTCGTATCTACAAGCGAAATGAAAAAAAGAAAGAGGAAAAAACCATAATAAATAGTTATACTAGATAAAAAGAATCACACAATTTGAAGGACTTATCACAATAGAGCGCTTACTTTCTTATAATAGTTTGATTATTACTTTGCATAAAAACAATACAATCATCGACCTCGTGTGAGTGTATTAATACTTCGAAATATTGACGTCTTAAGATTTGCATATACTGGGCATATAAGGAAGAAATGCCACTCGTCCTCAATATCATTTAAATCACAGATTGTACAGTTTCTTTCATTCCTAGGAACATTATAGTGTCCGCGACCTAACTCTGTATTTAGTTTATGATGATAGGTGCAATTTAGATAAAAAAAAAACACACTTCTATACTTTGTATTTTCTTCTAGACTGAAATACGAAGATTGTTCAAAACTGGTCTTAATTTATTTGAATAAATAAAAAGAAGAAAATAATTCTAACCCCGACCTCCAATTGCTGATATAGATCGCTGAGTTTACTTTTTAGAACGGGAACCAACCCTTCAATTTTACAGACCCAGGAAAGTATGGTTATACACCATACTTCATAAAGACCAGATGATTGGAGAACCTCCTTAACGTTAGGTACCTAATTTGTAAAAGAAGAATTCTCAACACTACAAAATTGACCCTGTAATCAAAGCATTTCAAATACAATTACCTTGCTTCACTAAGTGAAGTTTAAAGAAATACTTACCCTTTCTAGCATGTCTTTCAGTATACAAAGGGATCTGGCCCAACTCTCCTACAAAGCCAAAGTTTTGGTAGACTGCTTCACATTCAACACTCATTTACAGAACTTCTTGTGGACTCTTTCTATTACGTCTGAACTCATATAACCCTAGCATTCAGAACCATAGTTTAGACCTGATAATAACTATGCGTCAAAAAGATTAAATATTATATGTATAAGATCATTGATATTACGAACTTGTAAATACGACTCCTAGATAATTGAAAGAACTAACAATTTCCACTTATTTGTTATTATAAAAGCATTTTTCATTAATACCCAATCTTGCACCCTTCATAAAACACAACCTTACTTTTATCTATGTTAACAGTATGATTCCATTTGCGACAGTAGTAATGCAAACTATTTAGAGAATTCTGCAATCTTGCCTTAGTCTTTGATACAATGACCGCATCGTCTGCAAAAAAGCAACACATAGATTGAAACATGGTCAATGTCGATACCGACGACCAGGTTTTCTTGTAAATTCATTTCAGTATCTTTGCACTACATGTGTATTTCACATAACCATATCACATGGTTTGTATAATCACATGGGAATTAATAATTTTGACCACCTATGACAAATCATTTACCATTTATTCAAACAATGCGTCCAGGAACTTAAGAACTTATAGCATGTATACGGTATAGACAACGAGTGGTCGTATATATTTGATACGTCCACAATGTGTCTATCGGACTAAGACCACGTGAACTGAAGCGGGAAGTTGTTGTATAACGGCAAACAAAGTGTACTTATTGTTTGTTTAAGCACGAAGTGTTCGTGCTGACTATTTCTGAGTGAAGGAACTAATCATAACCATGCACGCAAGGCTTTTTACGTATTTACACTTTCCGACAGAAGGCCAGGACGGATTGGTTTTGAATTTAATTCGTCGAAAAATACATCGAATATTATTTTGAAATATTAATAATGATCATAACTTAATATAGTTACAGGTCACACCGTGCTATTTTTATTCAATTAGTAATAGTAAGTTTTTACGTTTGATTGTCTAAACGACCAAAAACAAATGCTAATTTATTTGTGTTCACCAAGAAATACCTAGCGAATACCTCTGTACTAATCATTGCACATGAGCGAGCTCCTAATAACTCACTTTAAAATAGCAATAAGTGTCTTTTGATAATCGTTGTCAAAATGCACAAACATTTATCAACACAACAAAATTCACATGAAACGAATGTGGTTTTAAAGCTGCGCTGACGTAAATTTACCGTTTAATATAAATCTTTTTCTATCTTGGAAGTGATCCAATATTTGCGCTTATACCAGTGATATAAGACTGTTGACAAAATATCAAAAAGCAATGTATCATATTTACGTTCGAGAACTGTGTTATGGCTAAAAGCGTTACTAATGCTCTTAAAAATAAGTTTTACGACATAACAACAACATTGTTTAACGTTAATATAAAAAAACCTGCTATTTTAACTTTTGTTAGCAGTCTAATATCACTAATTGCAAGACTTTTTCGCAGAAATTGGCTCATTTCAAGCAAAAAGGTTGTCAAAACGGTCAATCTGTGAGAGTGCAGCTTTAACAAATCCTGCAACTATTGTTCCCCAACCTACAGCTTTTTATAGCTGTTTTTAATGCATAGAAATCCACGGACCTGGGATTTCAAGAATGCATCCCGATCTCATAGACTCCACTGATTGTTATGTTTGTATAATACTAATGTGACAACGGTTACCGAGTTCTAGCACATTACCAATCGACCACGGATTTGCTCTTAATACGAATGATTCAATACTTTGCTTAATGTACTTACTATTCACGGCGTATGCCTTTTAAACACATACAAGAATTTCAATATATATATAAAAAAACTATTTTCTAAAGCGGCAAATTAAGTGTTGAAGTTCATAAGATCTGTACGCCTGAGATATCCTCCGGAGAATGAACAGTCTTTGTGTAGATAGACCTTAGCTTCATGTTTATGCACCAGTCAGTTGTAACCACGCCCCCCCCCCCCCCCCCCCGAGTCCGGGGGTATACCGGGGAGAGCCGGGAAAATGGGCCGTGTTTTTACCTACCAGGTAGCCCCGCAGTGCCAGGTGAATGCAGTGGTTTGGGCTTCGCGCCAACAATAGCGGGGAATGAGCCTTACCTAGGTCTCTGGGGTGCGGGGCATTTGGCTGGGATTTTTACCAGCACTTCGTCCCCGCAGGGCGAGGATTTTACCCGGGCATGGCTGGACCGAAAGTCAAAGTCCCGCCTATTCCCCGGACCTGGGGGAGCCGTGATTACAATTAACTGGCACATAAGCTAGTTATTCAAAGCGGCATGCATGCTTACAATGTTCAATGGACGAGGGTCTATGTATAATGTTTTATATTGTAAGAAAGTAATTACTTATCAATAATACATTTTTTCAACTTTCCTTTATCTATGCTGTAAATGAACTGTTTTGATGACCATTAATTGTTAAAGAGTCGATATATTGACATGTTTTTAAAAAATTTTTTATGTTAGCCAGCCTTTTTATTTAGACTTGTCGCTGGTCAGACGCAGGGGTTGTTTTTCTTTGTCAAGGGAAATCACTACGCTTGAACAATCGCTCCATTTTCACACGCATACCTGTCGGTAATTTTAACGATAAGAAACATAGGGCAGAAGTCTGTGATTTACCGCTATACTTAATCAATAATGCATCTATTATAGGGCGAGGGAAAGTTTTTAAATCAAAGAGGGCGATTACGCACCTAGATCAACCTTAAATGTATGGACTATTTTCTACATCTCCAAAAATTGTCCCGCAGACATCTACTTCGAAACGACTCATTGGCTGCCATTCGGGTGTTGGGGGATAACATGTCTTATTTTATCTTTTACGTGCTTCTAACAACATGGGGCTCTCTTGGTTTGATGTGTTATATACCCTACTCATTTTATCACTTATTACAATGTTTACCCTCATTCGACTTATAAAAATATATATGATATATATATATATTCACATTTAAAACTAATCAGCCATGTCTGATACAGTGTCTTGCATCAAATTCGCATCGCATTAATGCAGACATAATCAAGTTTACTTTTTGTAAGACATTAAATTTATATGTGTACGAGTTATATCCCTTTACCTTTATAATACACAACGTCAATGGGCTATATACTGTTCAATTTCACACTACAGTCACCAGACTGTTCTGACCAGTATCAGCAGAGATCAGCAGATATATGACTTAAAAGCTCATAATCAAGTTTACTTTTTGAGACATTAATAAATGTGTGTACCAGTTATATCCCTTTACCTTTATAATACACAGCAACATTGTTAAACGTCAATGGGCTATATACTGTTCAATTTCACATTACAGTCAGCAGACTGTTCTGACCGGTATCAGCAGGTATCAGCAGATATATGACTAAACAGCTCGTGGCATACATTTCACTAAAAATATCAACAAGGAATGTCAAGGCCAACAAGCATATTATGGTGCATTGAACCGCATCTATGAAATTCTCAAAATGTTTGTAGTTTTCTGCATGACAACATAGGCAAAAGCATTGAAATTGAAGATTTTCAAGTTGAACATTTCATTAGGGGTGGGGTACATTAATGAACACGACAGAATTAGGGTGCTTGTGCACTGTACTTTTTGTCATTGCCACATACCCATATACCAAGTTTTATTTCAATACCATAAGTAGTTTTAAAGTAATGCTCTGGTCAAGAAAAAACGGCAAAGGGCAATAATTATGTAATTAGCTTAAAAACAGCTATAGTCATTGTGCACTGCACTTCCTCTCGTTGTGCTAAATACCATTGAATGATGTTTAATGAAATTCCAAAAAAAAGTAGTTTTCTAGTTATGCTCCGGACAGGAAAAGATACAAAGGGAATAACTCTTGCAATACGCTGAAAGAGAGTTATTGTTCATGTACACTGCAGTTCTAATCATATAGGGGGAGGGGGCAACGTCACCATGCTGGAATGACAACTTGTAGGGAAGAATAAGTTACCTCATTCATCATGAAGAAGTGATATGAAATATAACAATTTAACAATTTGTGTAGTACTTTAATAAACATTATCATTTCGTCCGAAAGTTGCAAACATAAATAGAACATAATTATTGAACTGTAAAGTTGCAAACATAAATAGAACATTATTATTGAACTGTTATATAAAAAGTGAACATTGTTTACTAGATGAAATGCATTTATAACATAACATGCCTTGTTTTTAGCTGTTTAATAATACTAATGTTAACTTCTTCATTTACATAGTAATGGATGTTTTAGTTGATATTAACACAAAAACAGCATGTGTCTTATTGGATAATGGCATTTTTTTCAAATATGATAAAAATAACACATTCAAACTGAATATGTATCAGACTATGTATGAAGGAAATAATACTGTTTCTATTTTTCACAAAGGTTTTGAAATACAACAATGCACATATAAGCATAAATAGGCCAAATATGCAAAAAAAATAATAGTAAACAATGTGTGAAAGTGATACTGAACACTTAAAATAATTTCTTTGTGCATTAAATGAATATATACCAGAAAAGCAATACTAAATCAAGTCCAAAATGTATAATAACATGAAGAACACCCCTTTATGAATATCTTCATAACACATCAGAGTACATGTAAACAATAATCATTTATATCATTAGTATCAAATGTGTCCAGTTTAAAGTGTGTTTTCATTTGCATTAAATTACATTGTTATATATATCAGAAAAGCAATTATAAAAATCCTTAAATGTATAAGAAACTGAAGACAATAAAGAATAACACCCATTTAAGAATACATCCAAAACAAATCAGAGGTTAACTATATATAAAACAATAATCATTCGTATAATTAGTATCAAATGTGTCTAGTTTTTGTGTGTCTGTTCATTATCTTTAAATGAGCATCTTTAAAGTGAAACTCTTATTTGAAATCAATGCATATAATTGTATATATAACACACATCAAATTGAATGAAAAAACAATAACTACTTACTAAATAATATACTTACTGAAATATCGTTTACTGATAACAAGCTTGTCACCCTGTTTATAATAGCAGAATGCATGACAAATATTAAATGATCAATTGGTGATTGCTAAAAGATTTACTGTGGTCTACCTTAGTATCACAAGGCAGAAATACCATGTTTTAAGTTCATTCTTATTAGCAAATTGAACTCAAGATCCTTTATTAGAAACATTGTTGTTGACATCTATCAACCCATTTTGAAAAATGAAAACAATAATATTAATTATCATAAGTCTTATTGAAGAGTTAGAGTGCATCTTTAAAAATAGTGTGTGTGTTTTTTCACTTAAATATGTAACAATTCAATTTGACAAATGAGACAAAAGTTGG
Source organism: Mya arenaria (assembly GCF_026914265.1). NCBI lineage: Eukaryota > Metazoa > Mollusca > Bivalvia > Myida > Myidae > Mya > Mya arenaria. The sequence continues at coordinate 62,600,705 of NC_069129.1, read as the reverse complement.
GAAATAGAAGTAGTAATTGTACATAAAACAAAACATCAACACAAATAGACAAAGCTCAATATAACAGGAAATCTATATTATGAAAACACAAATCCTTAAAGGCCATAATTATTTGAACTGAATTAAGGTATAAGTAATACACACTTTTATAAAGCTTTTACGGACAACATAGTTATTATCATGGTACACTATGGGCCTTTATCCAAATTTTGAAGATTTTTTACTGTTAATTAAAAATATTTTGTCTTTATTTGATTTTTTTTTCACATTATCAGAGATTATGAAATAAACACAACAGTTTCTGGTAAAATAAACTTCAGTTAACAGAAAAATTACGTTCAACCGAACATATTATTGATACACATGGAAAAAAATCATTTTGATTGATCTTGTGAGTCTTCGAAACAGAGCAGTATTTCGATGTTTGAAAATATATAGCAGTTTTATAAATTCATAAAAAAATAGTTAATAATAAGACAACCTGCTAAAATCATTTAAATATTTTCTATGATGTCTAATGAACAATTCAAAAGACAATTTATGATAGTTTACCGTTCAGTTTTGAAGAAAATATACATAATGTCATGTAACTATACATTTTTATAACTAATAAAATGCTTAAAAATCAACCTTTTTCTTGTAAAAAGCTCAATTGGACTTATTCATAAAATGTAATCATTCAAATAAATGAATTTTACTTATGATACTAACTCAGAATTCAGATTTAAAAACAATGAATGTACTTTTAAATTAAAATATGTAAAGAAACAAGAACACTAAGTAGGCGGTAATGCCCCTCCAAAAATGTCAGAGTGAAAGTTCTCAACTAATGTCTTTTTAATATTATAACATGTAAACAGTCTCTGTTGGTAATCGATGTCTATTTGTTTTATTTAGTCAATGGTATTCTAACATTTAGAACTTTTCACAATAATTCTTCACTCTTCAACATTTGAAGTTTGGTTTGTTCCCATGCGTTTGTACTTGTACTGTCTGCACAGATGAAAATTACTCAATGCTGAGTCAATGCTGATTTAACAGGTCTTTACCCATCTAGAATGTTTAGTGCTGTAAAAGAAAAAAAAAGTACTTTCTAACTAATTTGTACAGATAATAATACTGCCATGCATATACAAAATAAAATATAAACAGTTCATTTTTTCTCATCATTATTTAAAAACAACAACAATAAACTGATACATACATGTATATAATATAAAGAAAATTACTAAATTTATCAATAAAATTCATTATCACCACCACCATCACCACCACCACAACCACTGGATTATTGAAAACAGTAAGTTTATAAAACAACAAACACCAACTCAAATATGTTTTATATGAAATACTCACATCATCTCTATCAGATGTGGATAGACATGGATGTCAAATCTGTCTCAATGATCCAACAAAGTATTTAATGCAGGCTGGAATTCTTCATATTATAGTAATATTCCGTCCTTTTCCTGCCTGAAAGAAATTAGACTTCTGATTATCAACCAACAGAAACTACAACCGTAAAATACAAATGCACATGTATTAATTATACATTCTGCACTAATATCCGTTTTAGCCAAGAGTAAGGGTTGATAGGCACAAATGTGTAGATGTTGTGCATATGGTTGATAATGATTCACAACAGTATGGCGTTCAACGAGACCTACACCAAGCAAATGAATGTCGCTTGTGTCCAAGCTGTTGTGGCTTCCAGCCCGAAACCATGTACATCTTGTAATACAGGTTTATTTTGAAAATATGCAGTTTGTAAACAAATAATGGGTATTTTTAAGTCTAATATTTTTCTAAGATAAAACAATCAAATAAAAGATTACATACTCATATCATACATAAATGATGTACATAAGTACATTTAAAAATATGTAACATGTACATAATGCACCAGTCAATTGTAACCACGGCCCTCCAGGTCTGGGGAATCCCGGATATGCCGGGGAAATGGGCTGTGTTTTTTACTTTCAGGTGGCCTCGCAGTGCCGGGTGAATACGGTGGTTTTGTCTTTGAGCCAGATATAGCAGGGAATATGCCTTACCTAGGCTCCCTTGGGTACGGGGCATATGGCGAGGATTTGACCATCAGTTCGTCCCCGCAGGACGAGGATTTTACCCGGGGTTGGCTGGACAGAAAGTCAAGTCCCAGCTATTCCTCGGACCTGGTGGGGCTTTGGTTACAATTGACTGGTGCATTATAAGTAGATGTAAAGTATGTAACATGTATATTTATAGTACATGTAGAAATATTAAAACGCTGTCTTAACGTTTAGCAAATAAAAATGATTTAAGAATTCCAAAGAAATTAAAAAACAAACATATTTGAACACATAAACTTACACAACTGCTCAAGGATACTTACATGAATAGCCCATTGATACGAATATCCATGCTGATTGTTGACATTAGTTTTTTCGACAAAAAATCTTCTCTTACGCGTATAATTCACTTATAATCCATGTTTTACTGTAATGACTCAAATTGTTAGATGTATCGTAATCAACTGCCAGTGTGCACTCTTAGTGTTTACTTATTTTAAACGTATATTCATGACAAAACCGAGTTTCCAACTATTAATCGACGATGTAGAAATTCCATTATTGACCTATGAATAGCGGGGAAATGCCTTCTGGTTCTAAAAATAGCAACATCCGGATATGTGTAGTGTTCTAAAAATAAACAACTCGGGGCAATCGTAATACAATTTTACTAATGTCACCTTCAACACATTAAAAAATAAAGTTAGGTGAACATTTAATCCAATATCGATTTAATTAAAGAAAACAGCTTACCTCATTGTTTATTAATGCAGTAAACATAACAAAACAACATAAAACATAATTATTCCGATTCACATAATTACCGGTCCACAGATTTTACATTTCATTCGGAACTCCTCCGAATATTTACATTTCCGGCACATGATATTACAGTTAACCAATCGGAAAACGTAAACGAAACGGGAACAGTTATTGAACTTATTTGTCGTTCTTCAAATATAATGTTTTTAAGATAGATTGAAGACAATCTATTCAACCACACATAGCATTTTAACACCCATGCAATCGCCATCCATTTGCATTTTTTTATCATAATAAAATAACAGTAAAACCCAACTGTCAATCAACTTAAAAACCGCTCCTACCACTAACTAAAATAAATTCCCATTCCATAATAGGCGCGCTCTCCAGAGCGGCGCCAATAAATCCAAACATGTTAAATGTTTCAAATCTGTACCGAATGCGACTATTGGTGTCAGTTTTCAACGCTGAAAAATGACCCGACTTTACAGTTGGGGTGGTATTCAATATTAGTCCTAATTGGATCTAAGAATGATAAAGCAAATCGGGATGCATTTGTAAATAACCAAAATATTCGTATAAAACGTTCAATTAAGTTTGACCATAGGGTTGACTTAGTTTGATATTGATAACGACTTTGATCAATTTTCAACGACGGTCATTTTTTTACACAACGAAGGGTCATTAATTAACATTCGGGGATCAGTTTTCAACGTTAAAAAGTGATCCGTCATCCGTTGAAAAATTACCACTGGGCCAGTATTCAAAACTGATATTATCATTACCCTTAGAAACGCCTCAGTGATTCTTTAATTGATTTTTAAATTTAAGTTCAATCTTAGTTTAAATACGGCTCCTGTGGTCAATAATAAACGGTTTGAGAATTTAATGTTACATCGGAACCGGTTTTGATCGGTTTATTTGGGGTACCGCGCGTCACCATGAAACTGTATAGCAAAACGTTCGTGCTGCATCAAGAGTTCTTACATTGATATAAAGAGTAATAATTTAATAAGTTCATATATGAATTGCTAGGATAGTATACAAGTATTTCTGTTAGGTAATTTTGCATAACAAATACGCGATACGTTCTTATTGGGTAACAAGTTGCCTTTTGCTATAAATGTAAACCTGTCTTACAGCTCGTGTCTTAATTACACTTTTATTAACGCACGCTTATTCTGATTCTGACTCACACAAAAACTGCATAAAACTTCCTCGCCCAACATAAAAGATTTTAAACCTAACAAAATCGGCCGTATAGTGCCCATGTAAGTGCACTAGCCGTCGAAAAGAAAAAAAGATGCAAAACATAATGAAAAACAGCTAAAAAAGGTAAAAGGTACACTTTGACTTAAACATAGTTTTAAGTCACGCAATTTTCTATTTTCACTTTGTAAACAATCAATCGCTCAGCTTATACATTCAATAACTTTGTTGTTAAGGCCTCTAGAAACATAGGATAAAAAAACTGAGAGTTCAAGCTTACACGTGTGGCCTCCGGGTAGGCGTATTTATAGTGCTAGAAAAGTAATATAACTTACTTACATTTACAAGGTGAAAATATCCTTCCAAAACCCAAAAATCTATTCGAACACCGCCATTTCATTCCGCGTCTCACATTTCCCTCACCCTCATTCGGAAAACACAAAACACGTTGGACCCACAGGCATGTGGTTGAACCCCCTGAAGAAAGTGTGACGACATTTAAATCAGCATTGACAAGTGTGAACTATGCGCCTTTGCATAGGCAAACTATACGCGCATGCGCAGTTATAGCAATTTATTTAATCATGAAGAGTCGACTTCAGCAAAAAGTAACGATTGTTCTCAAAAAATAAATTAGACAATTTCAAAATATATCGCCCCTAGTTATGTCTTTGAAGTTAGCCTATGTAGCCGATGTAGCCTCTGTAGTAAACAGGCTGCAACGTGCAGCCTATGTAGCCGATTTAGCCTGTGTAGTAAACAGGCTGCAACATCCTTAGTAAAAAAGAGCGTGTAACAATAAAGAATACTCTGTACGACATATAATTACTATCACGTATTTATCAGCAGCAACTCTAGTAAAAATGATCAGCTTTTTTATATATATATGTACATGCATTGTACTAGCGGGTTGGAAGGGACGCTTACGTCGCGTGCCACTCTAAAATTACCCAATGTGTAGCTTGTGTAGTAACCAGGCTACAACGTGCAGCCTATATAGCCTGTGTAGTAACCAGGCTACAACGTGCAGCTTATATAGCCTGTGTAGTAACCAGGCTACAACGTGCAGCCTATATAGCCTGTGTAGTAACCAGGCTACAATGTGCAGCCTATATGTACTGTGTAGTAACCAGGCTACAACGTGCAGCCTATATGTACTGTGTAGTAACCAGGCTACAACGTGCAGCTTATATAGCCTGTGTAGTAACCAGGCTACAACGTGCAGCCTATATGTACTGTGTAGTAACCAGGCTACAACGTGCAGCTTATATAGCCTGTGTAGTAACCAGGCTACAACGTGCAGCCTATATAGCCTGTGTAGTAACCAGGCTACAACGTGCAGCCTATATGTACTGTGTAGTAACCAGTCTACAACGTGCAGCTTATATAGCCTGTGTAGTAACCAGGCTACAACGTGCAGCCTATATATCCTGTGTAGTAACCAGTCTACAACGTGCAGCCTATATAGCCTGTGTAGTAACCAGGCTACAACGTGCAGCCTATATAGCCTGTGTAGTAACCAGTCTACAACGTGCAGCCTATATAGCCTATGTAGTAACCAGGCTACAACGTGCAGCTTATATAGCCTGTGTAGTAACCAGTCTACAACGTGCAGCCTATATATCCTGTGTAGTAACCAGTCTACAACGTGCAGCCTATATAGCCTGTGTAGTAACCAGGCTACAACGTGCAGCCTATATAGCCTGTGTAGTAACCAGGCTACAACGTGCAGCTTATATAGCCTGTGTAGTAACCAGGCTACAACGTGCAGCTTATATAGCCTGTGTAGTAACCAGTCTACAACGTACAGCTTATATAGCCTGTGTAGTAACCAGGCTACAACGTGCAGCTTATATAGCCTGTGTAGTAACCAGGCTACAACGTGCAGCTTATATAGCCTGTGTAGTAACCAGGCTACAACGTGCAACTAATATAGCCTGTGTAGTAACGTGCAGCCTATATAGCCTGTGTAGTAACCAGTCTACAACGTGCAGCCTATATAGCCTGTGTAGTAACCAGTCTACAACGTGCAGCTTATATAGCATATGAAGAATGTGTAGCAACCAAGCTACAAGGTACAACATATTTAGCCTGTATATCCCATATATGATTAAAGCCAGGATATCTCATGCAGGAAAAGATAATAGTGAATGGGTTTTACAATAAGTATGTTGTGTTTAACAAATTAGATTTTATGCTAAATTGTTGTTGTTGTTTTTTGTAATAGAAACAAAATGTATAAAAGACTGTGTTTATGTTTTTAAGCTTGACTAATCGAAGAATAAGGAGAGCTAAAATATTCACTCTGGCGCCGGCGTCGACGTCACGCCTTGCTTAAGTTTTTGCGTGCAAGTACTGATGACATTTTATCTCAGCAAGTACTTGATGTATAATATTAACCCTTTTTACAAGGTTTCCAAACCATCACACCAACTTAAATAGGCAAGTTAGATAACTCTATCTTGCATTCAGTACAAATTATGGCCCTATATATTTGGACATAGAATTGCTGGTTAACATTTTCGTGCAACTACAAGAAAGTTCATATCTCAGTAACCACTGAATGTTTAATATTGAAGCTTTATACATGTACAATGTTTCACAAGCAGCATACCAGCTGCAATAAGCAAGTTGGATAACTCTATCATGCATCTAATGCAAATGATGGCCCTTTATTTTTTACTCAGAAACTCTGGTTAAAGATTTTCGTGCAACTACGTAATTTCAAATCTCAGTAGCCTAAGTATTAGGACATGTTCTATTACTGGTCCAATTATTTATAAAATAAAAGTACTAGATTAATCTACATTCTTTGTACTTTCTTTCATGTAGAAAAACTATATCGATCTATAATAGTAAATTAACAGCCACAAGTTGAAAATTTGTTTATGCTTACTTTTACATTGGGTCACCTTGCTCTGTTTGCACTTCGTCGTTTGAATTACCGGATAACCGAAAAACCGAATTATCAGAAAACACTTTCAGAAGTATATAGAACAGAGTGTGAGTATGGGGGGGGGAGACTGGGGTTCATTGTGTAAGTGAAGAGGGCATATCGACAGTGAGGGTGCTTAGGATGGTTGGGAAAGCTGGAGGAAGGGGGTTGATGAGGTTAAGAAAAGGTATTAAATGTAACTTTAATTACCAGAAAACACATCAATGTTCATTATTATAAACAATATATTTTTATGTGACCCAACGAGTTTACTATATGCTAATGCTAAAATCATTGAAAATAGATAGGAGGTGATCGGTTTCTAAGGTATAAGACCAATAAATAAGTATTGCATTCGAAAGATTTTTTTCATATGAGAAAATACAGAAAATACTTTTATACAGAGATATAGCCTAACCTGGGACCACTAACTTAATTTAATACTACTCCAAGGCCTTACCTGAAAAAATCATTATGTAAATATGTGATGGAATGTAAAATACCTAAAAACACAATTTCGTTTTTTAATACCGGTAAATAAAGCTATTTCTAACAATGAATGTATTTAAAATGTTTGTTCACAAACGACATAAATCTTATGATATATTTGTTAATTAATATATGTGATGTTCCATAACGACAATCACACTTATTTATATAATGTATTTCCATGATCAATGTAGTCAACCTAGTCAGCTTCTGGAAAGATATTGGTCCCTTTCTGTGATATATCAGTAATTACATGCCGCTTAGCTACATTCCGATAATGTGGTCATTATTTGGACCCTTGCTGTGACTGGCGGTGCTAGGGTGCATTGTCAGTTCTTCTTTCATCAGACCTTTAAAGTTTGTTTTCAAACGAAATGATACGTATATATGTCATCTATAAAAAAATGAAATAACGAAGCATGTATTTCATTTGCCTATAGAACCTGGCGCATTATCAAATTGATCAACCGAGTCAGCTTGTGGTGAAATATTGCTCCTACCTATTGGCTCTGTGTTTCTATGAGGTGAAATAAAATAGTAGAGTACGGTACGCAAAACAAATGAGTCCATACCCATTAACACTTTTCGTTGATTTGCAATAATGCCCCATCAAATGATGATAATCATTCTGTAGTACGTTATAAGAGGAAATTTTGATATGTATAGAAATCAATTTCGGTCTGGCCTTGTATCCAAATGATCACATTTTAATATTATTGTGAATAATTAAGATAATTACACAAAACATTCTGAACGATGCATTGAACCATTTAACTGATACAGTACGCAGTGTTGTCGATAAAACAGATGTAAACATAATATATGTATGTGCTCGTAAGATTTACTAAACAGGGTTCCCACGCTACCGGGAAAACGGGAAAAAGTCGGCAATATCGAAAAGTCGGTTCCCGGTCGTGAAAATGCCTTGATTTTTGCGATTATAGGATAAAATCGGGAAAAAGCCGGGAAAAGTAATATTTAAAGTTCGAACTGTTTTGGGTACGAAACTAGTAAAAGTAAGTACTCTCGATCATCTAGACGCTTGCATCTGACACTGTTCTGTTGAATTGACTCTGATTAGAGCGGCTGAATGATCGAGACTAAGAAGGTTTCCGGTACCACATGCAAGCGTTTATTTGTCACTGCCGTCTGCATTTAAAAGTTATTTTAAACAAGAAATTGGCCGCAGTTTGTCGGGATTCGCTTTATATACGCTGTCAGTAAGAATCGTGGGTGCTATATACAACCAGGGGCGTAGCGTGGGCAAAATTGAGATTACTCGAAATATTGAATTTGGTTGCGGGGGATCCGGGGGTCCTCCCCCGGGATTTTTTTTAAAGAAGACAAAAATCAGGGGTTAAGGGGCTTATATATTGATATCAACTGTATTGTTTTTTTAAGCTTAGTTTTTGTCTATTTTTTCCATGACTTGTCAGACTTTTAACAAAACACGTTTTCATACAATCTAATATATCAAGGTTCAAATTCATGATCTACTTGAAATGTATAACTATCAGTCGTCATAGTTTGGTAAGTATAAATGACTTCATACGTTATATATATAAGATATATTTAATATGTAAGCTAAGAATATATATATTCGTCTTTTACATTGTTTAAACACGAACGATAAGAGCTCGTCTTCTGCTCTTGCTCTCTGTAAATGTTCATCAAGCCTAACCCAAAGAGCCGTTCTGTTGTCATAGTGTTTCTGAGATACGTTTTCACGCGCTTCATCGTCGAAATCGACCTTTCTGCTGGTCCCGTAGAAAATTGACAGGCACATTCTTATGTTTGGATACATTTCCAACGGGGCTCTTTTTATAGCTGTTTCAAGTGAGTTGGGGACTGCTGTCCATCCAGTTTTCCAACGTCGAACTTCGTTGCAGAGTTGATCGTTGTCGCCGTTGATATCAGCCGCAAATTCCGTAAACATTTGCTGCACCGTCTCATTTGCCAGCTCTCCAACCTGGTTTGGAATGAGGTACTGCGCACAAAAAAAGACCATATGGAACAAGAAAACGGTCCCTTAATTCTGTAATGAGATTGTGTACACATGGATTATACATGTTTCGTCTCCAGAAGTCTGATGGTGTTGCTGCTGGAGCATTAGGCCTGTTTTCCTGCCTTTTAGCGTTACGAGGTATCGAAGGCTCCATTCCAACTTGCTGCGCCAAAACCGACGTTATAAACAAATTGTCCCAAGTACCATCATCGTTTCTATCAGTATCTAGTTGGGCTGTTAAAACCCTTGCCTATAACGAAGCTTGAACAAGGTCGCATTTTTCTTTCTGCAACATCTTGGACAGAGGGACGACGTCACTGAGGATGTAATCGACAGCTACAAGTGAATCGATGAAGTCGAAGCTTAAGATCCCGCTTCTGTATGATGCAGCCTTTGTATCTCCATGTCGAGTTGTGAGCTCATTTAGCGCTTATTCAAAGCTGTAAATGCGGACACAAACGTGAATAGAGCGTCAGCCCTGGCAGCCCAACGCGTTGCATAGACAGACTGATTATGGTTCTTTTCTCCATCTCTTGCTTGCTAGCTTGATCTCCTGCTAGCTGCTTTTTAAAGCATAGCATTCGCTTAGCATAATAGTTAAACGCAAATGCGAAGTTTTGCACAAGATCCATTATATTCCTTGCGTAGACCACAGTTGATGCGTAGACAATGGCAAGATTCAAACAGTGCGCCTTACAGTGTGTGTATACAGCTCATGAATACTGTTCTCTTATCCTTGCTTGAACACCTCTGAACCTGTATATCAAAGATGAGATAAAGTAGGATTAGCAATAAACAAATCATATATTGTCTATGTGTATCAGTGCATTTTAAAGCCCTAAATTACACATAAACATGACATTTTCCAAAGAGATTTACGTTAACTTACGAAAAGCTATCGATACTAATATAAGCTATAATTATCTTTTTCGAAAATCACCGAACAGTTCGGGGTGACTCTTTCGCGTATTGAGATTCAAATCCAAACATGTCAATTGAAAGGAAACGTTTTTTTATGCTAACGGGAACGTTTTAAATGCTGAATAACAACCTTCAAGCATGTGTTATATATGTGCCATACCTCCTATCCGTGTCTATGGTGTTTATATTGCAGGTTTGGCACTGTGATACTTAATGATATTTTTAACGATTGGTTTTAAATGTAAAATTACCGTCCGCACATGTTAGCAGCGCCGTTATAGCCCTGACCTCTCATCTTGTCGAGTTGAATGTTCAAGGCGCGCAGATTGCCCAAAAAGGCTGCGGTCAGCGTGGCACTCTCTGTGGCTTTACATTCGGCAAGATACTCGAGCTAGCTTACCGGTCGTAAACAATATTGGCACAGCGCTAGCTCTGCTGAGCAACTAAATAATTGACGTATCTTGTTATAAGAGTTAAAACACTAGTATATTGTATCCTTTTTATACTTACAGTAAGTAAGAATTCATATATGCTAGACCCCCCTACATCCATTCGAAATATTTTTATTGTCTTTTTTGCATTTAAAAGTGATTTATTTATTTTTACTTTCAGTTCAAAAGTTTACTCGAACGAGTAAACGAGTATGCCACGCTACGCGCCTGACAACGATATTTTTAATCTACAGTATGCTAATGATCATGGATAATTAGCGATCCATGCATTCATCGAAATATATTTTAATACGTGAAAATGGCCCTAGTTCATTAAAATAAACTTGAGTTACGCTGTCAATAGCATACATGAATGTTAATTGCAATGATCTTACTAGTCTGCGAAGTGCTACACAGCCTGGCAAATATTTGCTATTCATGTGTGAATCTATGAATGATCATGCCTTTAGACTGACCTTTCTCGTATTTATAGACATTGAGAAGACCACAGTTCTTTAGCCAGTAGTGATCATAATAGTTTTAAACTTGTGCAAAAAAGTCACTTATTTTGCATTTTCACCCATGTGAAGATTGATGTTCAGATATAGCTGAATTGATCAATGCAAGTAGATTTTTTTAAAGAGAGTTCAACTCTTTTAAAATGACACTGGATGTTATGAGTTCAAGTTGTTCAATAAATGTTTAAAGCTTCCCTCTCACGGATTGCACAATTTGACAACTTTCTTACTTTTGTCTTGGAACGAGCCAATTTTGGCAAAACTCCATGAAAACCAATTATTTAAGACTGCTGGCAAAAAGATAGATCACAGATATTTATATTTAAGATAAAAAAATTGGTGTTTTATGCATATTTATTTAACCATTAATAAACCATAAAACATAAATTTTCGAACATAAATATGAAAATTAGCGATCTTATCTTTTGTTGGGAATCTTTTATCGTTGGTTTGCAGATATTTACGTCAAAAGTTGATCTATCTCAGACAAAAAAATAAATAAGTTGTTAAAAAAGTATCTATGAGAGTGCAGCTTTAAATATGTTCAGAAAGTAAGTTTTTGTTCAGAGAGTAAAACTTTTTTAATGTGATATTTGATTATATTTACCTTAGGCATGCATTTATCCACCAATTACGAAAATTGGTATTGTTAGGAGATCAACCAGCACCAAACCATGCTGGTTGATCAGGGTCCACACTGTTCTATGCACATATAGTAGGTAAGCTTTTAAGTTTCCAAGTAGCAAAGTATTCAGCATGCTAAGGTTAATCATGTTGTTCAATAAATGTCTAAGAAATTCAGAAAGGGAAAGGTTTTGTTTTTTGAGAATAAAACCCTTTGAAAATGACATTTGATGTTATTTAACATGTTGTTAACTAAATGTCAAAAATGGCAAATAAGTTATTTCACTGAAATGTTTCGTTGTAATAACTGTGAAAAGGTTTGAGAGAAAGTCTGGAATTTGCAAAAAAAACCTTGAAAAAGTCTGGAAAAAGTCTGGAATTTTACTTAAAGAAAAATGTGGGAACCCTGTTTACTACATGTATAAGAATATTGCACATACAAAAGAAAAGTGCCCTTTACAAACGCATAATGTCTGAAATAGAAAAGTAAATCAAACAAGTTTTGGTAAAACTAAGAATAAGTCTAATGCAAATTTAATAACCTTAAGTAGATACTGTTCGATAATATTTAATAGTTCAAAGGAGGAAGCTTAGAATATTTGTAAAATAATGAATTTCATTAACCCAAGGACTATTTTCCAGAAATTGATCGACCTCTCAATGTTAACGAAAGTGTAAAGGCTGTTTAATGTCTTAAAATGGAAAGACACATGGTAGTGATTGTTTACCAACTGAACATCTTATCGTAAGTATAGACAACTTATCAACGCATATATGTGATATATTCAACTTTATTTCGAACTCGGGCTTATATCCCTACAAATGGGTGGAAAGTATTATCATCCCATTGCATAAAGAGGGTAGCCATTCATATATGCATTAGTTCAAAAGTAGTGAAATGATAAAAATCGATTGTATATTATATTAGTAGATATGATGATATGTTTTGATTCTGTTTATAGAAATGCCTTATGGATGAAAATATATAAATGTGGTATCCACGGGTACCTACTTCGAAGTATTCGTGTACCAAAAAATCAAATTATGTGTAAAAACATGTTGTGACTATTCTGAATTTTGGTTTAAGGCAATTGGAATTAATTTCACCTCTTTTGTTTTATCTCTTTGTCGAAGTTCTTGAGTTACATCTACAAAATAATGTTGATTCAGGTTTACTATCAATGACATAGTACTATATAGCTATGGTAGAAAAAAACGCCTTCCGAAGTATAGGAACATTTAGATACTTCGAACGATTATTTTGATACATGCGGTCTTAAAGTAAATACTTCTCAAACTGAAATTTTTGTGTTTCGTAAACGTGGTGGACTTTTAGCCACTGAACATTGGACCTATACTGGGGATGCCAACGACGGAGTGAATGAGTTTGATCTCGGGAATGTATTTAATTATACTGGTAACTTTGCCCTCAATCAAGAGCATGTCACTGGTGAAGTCCGAAAGACTACGTATTTACTTAGCAAATGTAAAGAGTATGCCATTAGTCCAAATACGCTATGTCAACTGTTTGATGCATTCGTTTTATCTGCTTTGAACAATGCATGTGAAATATGGGGAAATTCCAAATCCAAAGAGATCAAGCGAATACACCTTTAATATTGTAAAATATTGTGGTAAATCCAAATATTTGTAATGCCTGACTTTATGGTGAACTCGGAAGATATCCGTTATATATATATATATATATATATATATATATATATATATATATAAATATATATATATCGGGCGCATGTATTCGGAAGTCGTACACGGCATCGGATGAACGTGGTGATGACACGCACCACCGAGTTGGCTACCGCGGAATATATCGCCGCGACACCATTTCTCCCACGGTGATAACGCGTGTATATATATAAATTATGAAACATTGGATTAAAGTAATACATACTAATATTTTTAGCATTAAAACTGTGTATGAACCAGCTTTAGCTGATTGTAGTTGAGGTAAAGGAACTGTGTATCCAATGTCAAGAAAGTACAAGATGATGATGGTTTCTTTTATATATTCGATCATGTTGTCAATAAAGATCATTATGCATGTTTGTAAAAAGTTAAATGTTGAGTGGTAGAGACCTTTAAATAAGATTGGTTCGGTTCGTTAAATAATAGTTCTGTTTTAAGTATGTATATATTATTTAAATATACTTTATAATATGAAAAGTATAAATATATTTTGCTGAAAAGCCTATGTTTATACTTTACTAGACTTAGATTATCTGTGTTTATTTGTTCGTACTCAAAACGCAGTTTGTTTCTTGCAAATAATGCTTGCGACTGTAGAATTATTTAAACTATTGCCGCCTTATTCGCAAATACAATCTAAATTTAGAATGCCCACGTAAAACTTGTGTGATTGTGAGTAAATGCAATATTGAATAAAACTGCGCACGTTTTTCAATCGTTTAACTACGTTTTAAGTGCTGGTTGTGTATTAGGTATTTACAAAAGAGCGATGCGATTGTTTACCCTCGCAATTGAGTGAAATCCATTCTGCCAACACGGTTCAATTTAAATGTACAATACTCTGTTTGTACCACATTTACCTGTCAAAATACTTGCATATCGCAGTAAGCCGCATCGCGGCGATATGCCGGGCGCATGTATTCGGAAGTCGTACACGGCATCGGATGAACGTGGTGATGACACACACCACCGAGTTGGCTACCGCGGAATATATCGCCGCGACACCATTTCTCCCACGGTGATAACGCGTGTCTGAAAGACGCCAAAAGACAGCGTACAAATACGCAGCAGACACTTAAGACTATTCCCTATACGCATTTCATAAGGTAAACTGGAGTCGGTAAGATCATATGTATTCTCAAAGACGGGGTCAGTGCATGGCTCACGAATAAAGGAAATTGGGTTGTCAGTTCGACAATAAGATGCCGCACCCAACTCCTTGGGACCCGCTGTTTGGATGGAACAGGCATACTGCCCTACTTTGGTGTGGCTGGTACGACCAGAAGGAGGTAATGTGACTACATAAGACCGGGGACTGGCATCTAAGAACATTAAGGGTTATCTCCTGGTACCACCAACGGACTTCCATCTCGGACCAGCTTGGCTAAAATTGACCCCCATGGGACCATCTATCTTGGTTGACCTTCTTTTGTGTGGTTGGTACGACCAGAAGGAGGCCATGTAATGCCCTTAGACCAGGTTTTAGAATGTATTGGACATTCAGGAATATAACTTGGCAACGCCCAATAACTTCCATACTGGGATCAACTTGACAAAAATTGACTCCAACGTCTTAAACGGGACCTTTATGGGTAAAACAAACACAGTGAACTACTTTGGGTGAATGGTACGACCAAAAGTAGGCGATGTGACGCCCTAAGACAGGTGAGTGGTATAACATGAACACCATATGTTATTACGTAGCACTGCCCAATAATTCCACCTAGGGCTCATTTTTGACTCAAAATTGACTCGAACGTATGGGAAACTCATATTTGGTTAAAACAAGCACACTGATCTAATTTGTGGTTCTGGTACGACCAGAAGTAGGCGATGTGACACTCTAAGGTAATGTCATGTAGTGGTAATCCAGGTAAATCACCTTGCACCACCCAATATCTTCAATATTTGGGTAAAGTGACTAAAATTGTCCTCCAACGTCTGGGGACCCAGTATTTGGGTGAAACAGGCACATTAAACCTACATTTGGTGGCATGTTATACCATTATGAGGCGATGTGACGCCCTAAGACCAGGCATTTGCATCTAGAGGACATCCTCAGCTATCACCTAGCACCAACCAATAGCTCACATCCAGGGGTCAGATTGACTTAAATTTACCCCGAACGTCTTGGGACCCGCTTTTGGGTAAAAACGAGAAATGTTAACTACATTTGGCTGGTGGTACGACAAGAAAGTGGCTATGTGACGACCTTTAACAGGATATTATCATTTAGAAAACATCCAGGGAAATCACCAAGAACCGCAAAATAACTTCCATCTTAAGGTCAGCTTGACCAAATCGACCCCATCGAAACCTCGGTTTGGGTAAAAAAGCGAAATAAACTAATTTGGGTGTGAGGTACGGCTAAAAGGAGGCGATGGGACGCCCCTGTACCGGATATTGACATTGAAGGGACAACCAGGGTTTCACCAAGCATCCACCTAGCATCGCCTTATAACTTCCGTCTTGGGGTCAGCTTGACTAAATTGACCTCAAACGTCTGGGCTCGTATTTGGGTGAAACATGCACACCCATTGACCTACGCTTGGTTTCTGGAACAACCAACCAGGGGCGATATGACGCCCTGAGGTAGAGTACTGGGAGGTAGGGGTCATCCATGGCTATCGCTTATCACCGCCCAATAGCCTTCATCTTGGGATCAGCTTCACCAAAAATATATTTGGGTTTATCAAGCACACCGAACTAATTTGGGTTGCTTTTACGGCCAGAATTAGGTTAGGTGACGCTCTAAGACCAGGTGCTGGAAGGTAGGGGACATCCATTATTATCGCTTAGCACTGCGTAATAACTTAAATCTTGGGACAGCCTGACGAAAATTAGTCCCAACCTCTTGGTACTCCCTTTTATGTAACAAAAGCTCATTGACCTACTTTGGGTGGTAGTTAAGATATGATACTGGCATGTAGAGGATATTAATGGCTATCAACTAGCATCGACAAACAACTTCTAATTTGGGGTCACATGACCAAAACTGACCTAGGCTTTCACCTAGAACCGCCCAATAACTTCCTACTTGACGACAACAAATTTGACCCTGAATGTCTTGGGACCAGGTTATTGGGTGAAAGGAGCTCATTGACTTACTTTGGATTGCTAGCAAGACCAGGGGCGATATTACCATCTAAGAACGGGTACTTGTATGTAGAGGATATATATGGCTATCACCTAGCATCGACCAATAATTTCAATCTTGGGGTCACTTGACCAAAATTGACACAACGTTCTGGGACACTCTTTTATGTTAAAACAAGCACCTTTAGCTAGATTGGGTGGCTAGTACGACTAGAATTAGGCGTTATGACGCACAAAGACCGGGAACTGGAATGTCGTGGGCATCCCTGGCTATGACCGAACACTGCCCAATTACTTCCATCTTGGTATCAGTTTGAAGAAATTGACGTCCAACGCCTAGGACCCACTATTTTGGTAAACATGCTCATTGACCTACTTCTAGTGACTGTAACAACTAGAAGGAAGTATTGAGATGCACGAAGACTGGGTACTGGCATGTACATATTAATATAACTGAAGGAAAGCCATTTTTAAAATACACTATTTTAACAGTTTTAGATATACCTGTTTTTATTGTGAGTGGTATTAACCCAAGCAATTTAACTATGCCAATTATTATTAAAGTGACACACATATTCAAAATCAATACCTACACATGTATAACAAACATCAATTTTGAAAGATAAAACTTTAACTATTTACTAAATAAATGAATGTATGAAAAGTATTTATTACTGACAACAAGATTGAAAACATGTCTTAATAGCAGAAAGCGCAAAACAAATATTAAATGATTGGTGAATGCTGAATGATTTACTGTGGTATACTAAAGTTTCATAAGGTAGAAATACCGTGATGTATGCTCATTTCTTTCAAATTAAACTTGGTAATCCTTCAGTAGGCATTGTTTTATTTAACCTTTTTTTAATGTAAAACAATATAATAGTTTGTGTTTAATCTTATTTTTTTGGAGTAAAATTACATCTTATTTGTTATTTGGATTCAATGTAGCAATGCCTTGCATGTCAGCCATCTCTCCTGAATATATGTAATCAATATCAATAAAAATAACTCGTCTTCTCCGAAATCTTATTTTAATTGGTTTGTAAATCATTCGCTACTGTATTGGTATTGTTACCGTTTTGTCACAGACCTAGTTTATACCGAGACAACTAAATTAAAGACAACCTTTAGTTATCATATTCGCCATTTCACCATCACAATGGTCATGTTGTTCACATATGGCGTCATGTTCACCCATCATCCAATTGATTGCCTGAGCCATAGTATTTATTTCATTTTAAGATTCATTTTTATAAAGCAATGTTCTCATTGCTTTATAATTGTCTAATCTCAATTTTTTGTTCATTTTTTTTAAAAACGACAATTTCGGTATTCAAGAACTACCAGAATATTTTTGCAAATACGTATTTAATAATTGTGTTAACTTTTTTCTCTTTATCAATTACTGCAATAATCACATGCAAACTATTATTTAATGCAGCAATCAATCATACAATTAATTATAGAATTATAGAATGTCAAACAATTCATTATTTATGCAAAAAGCTACAGAAACAAGCTCAGTAGCAAAACGTTTAAACATAAACCCAGTTTAGTGGCACTGGGCAAACGCCAAAGACATAGAACACAAAATCACAGACAAGAAACATAGAAGAACAGCACAAAACTCCACAAACAGCACAGTGCATTCATACTATATATATATATATATATATAAAAAATAGGTATGTTTATCAAGAATTGTTAGGTACCGCCTTGGAACGGTCAGTAAAATGTAAATTTACTGGGGGTTTAAACCAGTTTATGTGCACTCTTATCCCAATAATCCTTAATAAAGATAAAACACAAAAGGTAAATCCTATCAAAGTATGCATTAACTTGAGGAAATTTATCCATAAAACAAATAATAATAAATGTAAAGGTAAACCCCAAGTACTTCTATGATTAGAGATCCCAACTTTATCTGAAGACGGAGGGAAACGATTCAGAGCACCTAATGCAAAAACTTTTCAAAGGTACGATGCAGTCATTGTAAATAACTATAAATATCCCACACAGTCTGCCTTATAAGATAAAAGGTTTTAAACTGTATGATCATAGAGTTTCATAATAAAAAGCATCATTGTACTAAAACTGGGAACAAATAAAGAAAACATTATTAAAAATAAAAGCGACATGTATTCGCTAATCTTTCCTTCCAAATGATTTGAAAATGTAATATATTTTCTCCCGATAATTCATTTTTCTATATTCTGTTAAAAAAAGCTCCATTCTAGTATATAATGGAATTATTCCCCAATTCTGTTTTATCACAATGTTTCTTTCATTTATTTGTATATCCAGCTTCCTACATCCAATGGTAGTCGAGAATTTCTTGTTTTAAACTTTACTAAATATTAAAAAAATGCACATGTTTTTAACTAAATATTCTTCTAACTGAAATTTTCTTAAACAGTCTATAGCTACAGCATGTTCATGGTGTATTTAAAGTAAAATACCACTCGTTTATGTATAAATCATATAACTTCATTTGAACGGACCTTTTATGCCATAATGTGTTTGGTCATTCATGATTATCCCACATATAAATCATACCAGAGCTGACAAATATATGTTATATGTGTTTTATCCATTGTTTTTAATTCTATCATTTTGCATATTTCTTTTAAGTATAACACAATATACAGACACTGGGAGATTTGTACAATGTGGGACTATAAGCTTTGAACAATAACTGATCATTTGTGTATCAATATCTATTTGCAATGGCTTAACACCGGTTTCGCCATGAACCATACACATTTTGGTGTACTACTTTCCATATTAAGTACATACTTTAAATAAATATTTATTTTCTAATATATATCCGCAGCCCCGCACTTCACATACATATAATCGTTCATACAATTTTCTTCAAAAGATCAATATGTAAGTCAATAGAAAGACATAATATTTTACTTTTGTTAACAAACTTAACATGGCTTTTGTTGCTTGCTTGCAATATATTTCTTTACAAATTCTAGCATCATTTCGCAGCATAATGTGACAAACCTAGCTAAAGACTGCTTTTGATGGGGTGAGTTCAGGGTCAAAGTCACTGTAACTTAAAAAAGAAAAAATGGGTTCGCCCAATTGCTTTAGACAGCTACCTTTTCCTGACAAGAATATAATTTGCAATAAATTCTGATTGCCAGTATTAAAATCCTTGATTCGTATTGCGGCGTTTTAAGTTGGGTCAAGGTCACTGACATTGGTTTTCGACCAATAACTTAAGTAAATATTGATGGATAGTGGTCAAAGTTGTTATTTAGATAGCTTATGTGTCGAGCTAGCTTTTAAAAGGGGCGAGCGAAATGTCAAGGTGAACACTGTAACAAAAAATAAAAAAAAGATTTCCGCTCAATATCTTAAGTAAGAAATGATGTATATTGAAGAAAGTCGGTGTGTAGGTAGAAAACGTAAAGAGCTAGCTTGAAATGATTTGGATGGGATAAAGGTCAAGGTCAAGGCCAATGTTACTAAATTTGTTTTCCTTCCAATGACTTAAGTAATAATTGATGGATGGTGACGAAAGTTGCTGTGTAGTTAGCTTATGTAAAGAACTAGCTTGGGATTGTTGAGAAGGGGGTCAATATAAAGGTCACTGTTACTAAAATTAGAAAAACAGTTTCCGCCCAATAACTTAAGTTAGGAGTTGATGGATAATAATGAAATTTGACGTGTTAGTACCTTATGTGTTGAGCAAGTTTGGGGTTGCTTTCAAAGAGGCGAAGTCAAGGTGAATGTTACTGTTAATAAAAATTGAGAATGGTTTCCGCCCAAAAACTTAAGTAAGAATTGATGGATAGTTATCATTCACTTATAATGGTATGAAAGTTGATATGCAGATACATAATATGACAAGCCTAGTTTAGGACTGCTTTTGACGAAGTGAGTTTAGGGTCAAAGTCACTGTAACATTAAAAAAATAGTTTCGCCCAATTGCTTTAGGCAGCTACCTTTTCCTGACTCATACAAGAATATAATTTCGAAATTCTGATCACCCATATTAAAAGCCTTGTTTCGTTTTGCGGCGTTTCAAGTTTAATATTAACATTTGTATTCAAGTTCAATATTAACATTTGTATTCAAATAACATTCTTGTAGGCGATCTTTGTATCATAGCTGGAATTATATATATTTGTGAAATGTTTGGGAATATTGTTTCTTATTGATCGATGTACATAAGAAACATGGTGACAGACAAACGCTATAAACTATCCCGGGTAGGAAATGACGTTTAGCGTTCGGTAATGTCATATCCCGGACTATCATACTGATTTGTGGTGATATAAACACATAACTATATACATTCATGTATAGTGGCGATACCCATGATTGTTTCACGTGCACGTGCCAATGCCTCGAACATGACCCATAGCAGCCTATTTAGCGATGCATAAGGCAATGTTCACTTGCTTAATGCACCCAAGCCCATTCGCGACACCCATGATTGTTTCACATGCACCTGTCACGACAGGCAACGTCGGCTTTATAGACTGCACGTTGCACGCTGTTTACTACACAGGCTAAATCGGCTACATAGGCTGCACGTTGCAGCCTGTTTACTACACAGGCTACATTGGCTACATCGGCTACATAGGCTAACTTCACAGACATCCTCTAGTTGGCTGGAAATGAAGGGCAAACACAAAATGACGTCAGTAATTATTGCAGTGATTGACAGGGTTTTTTGACAGGCGCAAGGCTTGATTTTAAAGCTGCATGTAAATCGATTGTCGACGTGATATATATGTTACGGAGTTAGTAGGTGACCGATATGGCAAATACGGGACATAGGGAACCATATTCGGTTTCGACCTTCGATATGGTTTCCTTTATTTTTGGATTCACAAGCACTTTATAATTAGAGTACTTCAAAACTATTCTTGTCTTTAATATCTTGATTGACATCCCCGAACATATTTCACTGTATGTTTTTCTGTATGTAAAGTTTGCTAAAGCCGTGGTTCTAGGGCTAAAAGTTCATTGTCTGAGATTATTTTTAAGTGGATATTATACTTGAGGGTGTGAAACTGTAGCGTAGATTGAAATGTTTATAAGACACATTTGATTGCGCATCTTCTTCTTCTTCATAGTTTGTCAACTGCGACATTCAACACTAACATTGAGAACCTGCTTCGGCACGCAAATGTAGAAATCCTACCCCGTGTACAGATCCAGTCTCCCGGGTTGACCGGTGTCAGGTTGCGAGTTTGTCACCTCTGACTCAGTGAGGCCGCGAAACTTGAGCCTACATCACAGGGGATGGGGATAAGACATTCTTACAATACAGGCAACAAGGATATACAATTATGACAGCGCAAAATAGGAAAACTATCAAAGTACTGAAAGTACTGCAATGGGACGGAGAGGTTGGCAAAAAGTCATAACATATGACATGTTGCCTGGAGAGGAGGATTTTAATTCTAAGTTGAAACGTTGGATGGAACTCTTGGAATTATCAATATTATGTTTTTTTCACTGCAAGACTGTGGTAAATGAGCTATGATACGTTGACTTACTTGGTCATGCGCAACCTTAGCTGCAAAACACACCTTCTCTACATTCAACTATGAAGGTGAAGGTAGCTTGTTGGTCACACTTTCTGTTGGGTGTCATATGTTTTCGTGGATATTTTTTTGGTTACCTGCCACAAAATCAATATTAATACAGAAAGGTAATAATGTCTATATATATATATATATATATATACATATATATATATATATATATATATATATATATATATATATATATATATATATATATATATATATATATATATATATATATATATAATTGCTAACTGGTGCTACCATACTTACTGGTGCATATTTTGCAAAGGTTCACCAGGCCGGGCTTTTTTTCAGACTAAAAGAATGAACATGAACACCTATTTCCTCCACCAAACGTAATTAATTAACTGTCATTAGAATCGAATCCTTGCTTAAAACCACAATGCCAACGAAATCGTAAGCATAATTATATCCACCGAGGTTATAATTATTTTCATATTGAATGAGCAATTGCAGTCATTTTATAGCCAAAAGTGCCCATAAAGTCTCAGGCCCCTTTGTAAAATAAAATACTAACACAGGCAAACCCTGAAATGGAATGCCAGACATAATAGTCACAACCATGGCCGGGATTGAGCAATTTTTGTCAGACTTAAATCCTTGCATAGCTCCAGGCACTCATCCGATTAAACCTATCATCCTGAAAAACCTTTTGACATCACTTAAACCAATTCTGAAACATCTTTTTCAAAGAAAATTGGCTCTGAATCTCTACCCCTAATTTGGAAGTATGCAAATGTGGCTCCTGACTTAAAGAAGTGTGTATGGTTGGGGGGGGGGGGCGCTAACCACAGGCCCATTTCTCTCATGTATTCAGTGCAAAGCCTTTTATAACTTACAGTTGCATCCTCTGTTTCAAAAAACCTTTTGAGGGTCAGTGCCGTCTATGAGTTCAAACATGGCTTCAGAGAAGAGCGCTCATGTGAATCATTATGCTGGTTGACGATCTTGTCAAATTCCCCCATAATAAAAAGCAAACTGATCTGTTTTGTCTTGACTTCAGCAAGGCTTTCGACAAAGTCAGTCGCAAGGAACTTCCCCACAAACCATATGGCTAAGGCATCATATGCTCTGCTCTAAAATGGATCATAGGGTTTCTTGATAACCGACGTAAGACTGTTGTTGTTAATGGGTCTTCATCAGAATCCATACCTGTCTTACCCTGAGTCCCCCAGGGATCTGTACTGGTGCCACTTGTCTTTCTAGTTTACATTAATGATCTTCATCAGAATGTTCAATCCAAAGTCAGGCTTAGTGCTGACGACACTGCCATTTATCTTAACATTTACCCAATCAAAAAACTTCTCAAGAAAGATCTCCATATACTTGAATATTGAAGCAATGAATTAACTCATCTAAATGCCAAGTCGTAACATAACAAGGGCCGGAAACCCAATTCCAACATAGTACATTATTTACCATAGCTTTCTAGCACATGTTTCTTCAGCAAAATATCTCGGTGTTGAGTTGAAATGAGATTTATCGTGAGACACAGACATAAATCACATCTTTAAGAAGGCAAACAGTACATTGGGTTTCTGAGGTGAAACATAAAGGTACACTCTGACCCACTGAAATCTTCTGCTTATAATATCCTTGTCCATCACAGTTTGGTGTCCTTTCACTGATACCCATATATACTAACCTGAATCCGTCCAACGTAGGGCTTCCAGATAGGCCAAACTTGACTGGAACAACCTCCCACCCAACATAGTGGCCTGCCCTCCCCTGGAGCAGTTCAATCAGGCCTTCGGTCAGATTGAACACGTCTCACAATAGGGAGTTATCAAACTTGGTTTACTTCAAACCTAATCTGTACCTTCTATTTTTTATCTTTGTTTTCAGTTACTCTTCTTTCACAATCTTTATTAACATTTTTTTGCAGCCTGAGACGCAAATTTTAAGGTCCCCAGTAGGGATTTGACATAAATAAACGATAAATTAATGGTCTAGTGCAGTTCATATAGGTTAGAAGTTCCACATGATTTGATAAATGCATATTAACACGGACACTATACCGTCTCCAAAAATGAGTTTAGTTTATTATGTACAGAGTCAGGTACCTGTTCTTTAATCTGAAGATAAGACAGTGTTTCACGTGCTATGTCTTGTCTTATTGGTCGATGTAACAGATATAGGCTGCCAAACATTTTCAAACGGGGTTTTCTTTCAAACGGATGGCTTTGTGACCCATCTCATCAGTATCAGGCTTCAGTTCGGCTGTGTCGAGTTTCTTGGTCGCTATGCTCCAGCGTCCTGTTGGCGACTAGCGATGTGTGTTGTTTTGTTGACTCATCGGTATTATGTTTCATAAGAACTATCTACTATAAATAAGATTTCAGGTCATTTTTTGAAATTTCAATTATAATGTCCTTTAGCTGAGACAATATTGAGTGTTTTGGAATACATGAAATATCAGTTTAATATCTTTAGGTGTGGTTTTAACAAAGTGATCAAAATAAGAAAGAACAGTTAAAGCTATAAATCAACAAGGGTGTAACATATATTACACAATCAACAGACGTGTGAGAGTCAGTTTCTTGCGAGGATGGAGCGTGGACCGACGTTTTACAGCAGCTTGGGGTGCGGCCTGGTTGCCCTCGTTCTATTTACGTTGGCGTTTAACTACCCTGCCCAGCTCGTATTCGAGTCACGTCCGTACGCGCGGGTGGCGCTCACAAGCGGAAAAGCGGCGCAGTGGACGGCCTCGGACCTGGGACTGGATGAGAGCCAGATGGAGCTCGTGCTGACTCACTACGAGGAGTTCCTTCGCCGAAACAAGGGTCTGAATGGGGACAGTAGCAGCGACAGCAGCAGCGACAGCAGCGACTCAGAGGACGAGGAAAACGCCGGACATGGAAACGGTTTGTTGATATTTTTTTTTCGTGTGTGGAACATTGAATTATATAATGATTATAATACATCACGCGGAATAAAATGGCGGTGTTGGAAGAGACTGTAGTGTTTTGGGAGGATATTTTCATTGGTAATTAGTTTTATCGTTTTTCTCACAATATAAATACGCCTACCCGGAGGCCACACGTGTAAGCTTTTCTCAGTTTTTTAACCTATTTTTCTAGAGGCCTTAACAATAAAAGTAATTGAATGTATAAGCTGAACGATTGCTTAATTACAAAATCAAAATAAAAAAATGCGTGACTTGAAACTGTGTTTTTTAGTCAAAGTGCATCTTTTGTGTACCTATTTTAGCTATTTTTCATTAAAATTTTGCATTTTATTATTTTTCGACGGTAATTCACTTACATGATACGGCCGATTTTTCTTTGTTTAAACACCTTTTATGTTGGGCGAGGAAGTATTATGCAGTTTGTGTGTGATGCAGAATCAGAATAAGCGTGTGTTAATGAAATTGACACGAGCTGTAAGACAGGATTAGAATTTTTAACAAAAGGCAATTTGTTCCCCAATAAGAACGTACCCTGTATATTATTCCGCATCACACATTTCTCTCACTTAAAATTCGGACAACACAAGGCAATTTGTTCCCCAATAAGAACGTACCCTGTATATTATTCCGCATCACACATTTCTCTCACTTAAAATTCGGAAAACACAAAACACGTTGGACCCCCCCCCCCCGTGTTTGGCGAAATAATAACATATGTTTGCATATACTTATCTATAGAGAATTTGAGAAGTAAAAACTGTATCATTGACTTTATTTTAAAATTCGTTTCATGATGTTTCTGTATCCAGTGGTGTTTTTTTTACCAATTTTCGACCGAAATCCGGAAGACTCCCATTGCTAAAACATATGCAATTCCCCAAATATGAAATTAAACCCCCAATATCATTTTTTTTGTTTTGTTTTGTATTTCTTTATGTTAATTCGACTCCTAAAACTTTTTTGTATGAGGAGTTTGTATTATCTAAAGAAACACACTTAATCGCATTTTTTCTGTTTATTCTTTATTGCATTCTTGTTCATTTCTAAACAAAGTTTGAAATTCCAATTGTAGCCAGTCGGTATGACGCAGATCAGAAAGGCCGTGGCCTATATAAGGTGAAAACCACTAGACTATCTGTTCAGCTCATGTATCTGCTATAGGTGACATTGTCGTTTAAGCTTCAC
This sequence comes from Mya arenaria, assembly GCF_026914265.1. NCBI lineage: Eukaryota > Metazoa > Mollusca > Bivalvia > Myida > Myidae > Mya > Mya arenaria. Next base: position 62,574,282 of record NC_069129.1, on the reverse strand, counting down.
ACCATGACAAATTAGGGTATGGGCACACATGGATGTTATAGATGCGGCTGCATATTATTTATAATAAATACTGTTGGACATATTCAGACAGTGTTTCATTATGACCAAAAATATGTACAAGCACGCACTATTGTACATTGTATTTTAAAAAAGAGTATAATTGAATGTTTTGATTGGCGTTTATGTTTTTACAGCCGTGACTTCGAATTTAAAGCCTCTTAGTCACCATAACGACGATGCTGATGACGACGGTGACCTCATGAGACGTACAGAGAACCAGGATGATGATGATGATTATAACATTCGTGATATGGGAGAAACTCCCGCAAAATATGGAGCAGTATCGAAGCTCGTTCCTGACAATGCGCAACAAGACTCAGTGAACGAGGATGATGATGATTCTTCCGATTCTTCCGATTCTTCCGACTCTTCCGACTCCTCTGACGATGACTCGAGTGAGGAGTCACAGGTACTCGTGCAGCACGGGCGTGGTTGGGGACCAGAGATAATCGTCATGAATCTGTTTTATTTAAATAAATCAGTCGGAGTATGAACATGAAAGCATACTGTATGTACTATATTTGTAACTGTTACGATATCCTTCGAAATAATCGAATTGTTTATACTAGTTTGCCTGTAACTTAAGATTGGTAATCAATTTGACAATGTTTTATATTAATTTGTTAACTTTCAACTGCTCCGTGGTTCACTCATCAACACTGGTCTCTTCCCAGGTACCGCTTTCCCAGCGCCTGGCGGAAGCGCCTTGGCGGCAGACGGTGCACCTGGGACTTTTTTCCGGCCAGATGTGCCGCGTGATGCGCGACGAACCGGAAAAAGAACGCTGCCTCACCTTCGCCTCGCCAGAGGGAATCGCCTTCATGAGTAAGGAGGTATCCTTCATGCAAACTGGTAAGAATAGTATGGCTAATATTTGCATATTGGGGCAATTCATGGAATTATTGCGCTTAAAATCGAATGCACGAAGTCAAAATGTGTTTCAATCCGTAATGTAAATATATATTTAGTGAAATATATGGTAACATGCGTTTGAATTGAAAACTTTTTTGCTGACCCGTCTCCACTGTATTTTTGCAAGAATGCGGAAACTCAGTATAAAATATAATGCAGACAAAGATACACGAATTTTCATTTCCTGTTTCCGCCATACAGACGTGAACATGCCAATGTGGAACAACCTTCGTGTAGAGAGCCTTTTTTCCGTCCTCACGTGCTTTGTGGGCATGGTCTGCCTCCTGGCCACCCTCCGCCCATGTTGCGAAAACCCCCGCCTGCCCGTTTACATTGGTTCTCTTGCCTTCTTCGGATCAGGTGAGCGGGAATATCTACCATCACTGGCGTAGCTACATTTATGCCTTGTAGGCCTAGGTTTTCAACCTTTTATTTTAAATGACAAAGTTTAGGTTACCCCAAAATGGAATTAAAACTAATAGCTACTCCAACACTTTGAACAAAAGTTTGTGTTTTTTTCTTAACCGAAACACAACAAACACAATTGCGAACACAATTAAGGCTGTGTAATGTGCATATAAAAGTCCCCAAACTCACATAGAATCATCTGACCTACAAGTTTATTAGGCCTAGCCCCGCCGTTGACTATTGTACTGACATTGTAGAGTGCACAGTCCTTGGAAAAATATAATCCATTAAAGTCACTCTTCAGTCTTGCATTTCAGATTTTATTCAATATTCTTGTTTCACCAAATGAACTAGGTCTTTATCATTTGTAAAAGTTGACTGATCGTTAATGTTTATTCAAAACGTATTATATTCTAAACATTCACTTGAGATTGAATATTCCTCCTACCACTGCAGGCGTGCTCGTTCTCATGCCGATGGTGAGAATCCTTCTCTTGCGTCAGGATTTCGACCGAGAACTGCAACGAGATTTTAACGTAACCACAACACTGATGACGTCATGGTCACTGGTGATTTCCGGTCTGGGGATTCCGTTCGCGCTGGTGGCTGGATTTACTATGATCGCAAAAAACTGGTACAAGTTCAGCAGGAGGTGGTACAAGGAGCTCAAGGTGAAGACCCTGGTGACTGGCAATAAGCAGAGTGAAGTGCCCCTTGCCACCCTCCCAATGAGGGACGCGGTGGAAGCACACGAAACAGAAAACCTCTACGAGAATGCGGACGGCCGGCAGCCGCTGTGTAATCTAGAGCGGGAAAACAAACAAGATGAACTTTTAAAATCATTGAAGTAATTTCAGAAATCATCTGTTCATTTGAATTGTGTCGCGTCGAAATTTTGTGAAAAATTATATTTCACGAAATCATTCTGTACATAGGATCTTTCATTGCTTGCCATTTAATATAGAACAGAGCAGAACAAAGATGATTTCGTATTAATCAGTTCACACGATACACACAATGATATAAGTCAAAGATGACCCTTGATCATTGGTAAATTGAAATATTCTGCATATATACATGGCGATCGGTTTAAAATGTATGAAAGCCTGAAATGTAAAAGATAAAGCATTTGAGCAGTTTATATCAAAATTGAAATATTACAGTTGGGCATTTCTATTTCTTAATTCAAAAGCCTTGTACACAAAGATGGATGCGTTATGAAGTATACGTTTATTTTCTGACTGTAAAAGTTATATAGCTTTTAACCGTATGATAGAGGGTCGTTGACGATAATATCTAGGTATGTAGTTATATCTTATCTCAATATACATCTGGCATTCAAAAAAATAAAATGGAACTCATTTTCAAGTTCATGTACATTACATATAGGACACAGTCTTTCATTCAAATGAGTTCTAATCCATCTTCCAACTTCTACATTCAATCTATGTGCACTCATTCTTAATTTACTCAGTGCAGTTCTATATCTTTGGAATAATTACGGAGTTCAAAATAAGATTGGAAATTAAAATTAACGAAAGTAAAATATTGCCCCTGACGAGTCATGAATCCTACGTTCAAGGCTTTGAATAAAAAATATCTCTGACACGTTATCCAAAAAGAGACCTCAATAGCGGGATATCATTGACACCCTGTTTTAGCCAAACATGATAAAATCCTTAATCAGTAAGAATCTTCCTGATACACATCACCCAATGTGCTTCGTGAACGTGTTTCAATATCATGCAACAGTATTTGTTAAACAAAGTCATTAGCGTTGTTGTTTTGACACCAAGCACATATTTGACGTTAAGAGTATGGAAGCGTACAAAGTCCATCCTTTTTGAGGTACCCCAGATTTCAGACCCATACAATAATAAAGGTCTAATTAGTTTATCAAAGAGCTCTGTATTATGATCAGATGAAATATTTGTTGATTTCTTTAAATATACATGTATTTTCAAACGGAATTTGTTTTTCATGTTTGTTCAGCGAGTGCTGTTGTTGCTTGCATAAAAGATCCACGGCTGGAGGTATTCACCTTGTCGTACGCCTGAACAGTTTTCAAAAATATAACCAAGCTCACAGTTAAGTTTAACTCTTGATTTTACTTAAGGGTAGCGGGTACTTCAAGAACAACGTGCTAGTTGTATTGCACTAGACGGGAACTACAAGAACACACGTGCTAGTTGTATTACACTAGACGGGAACTACAAGAACACACGTGCTAGTTGTATTGCACTAGACGGGTACTATAGGAACACAAGTACTGGTTGTATTACCGTAGACGGGTACTATAAGAACACAAGTACTGGTTGTATTACACTAGACGGGTACTATAAGAACACAAGTACTGGTTGTATTACACTAGACGAGTACTATAAGAACACAAGTACTGGTTGTATTACACTAGCCGGGTACTATAAGAACACAAGTACTGGTTGTATTACACTAGACGGGTACTATAAGAAAACACGTACTGGTTGTATTGCACTAGACGGGTACTATAGGGACACAAGTATTGGTTGTATTGCACTAGACGGGTACTATAAGAACACAAGTACTGGTTGTATTACACTAGACGGGTACTATAAGAAAACACGTACTGGTTGTATTGCACTAGACGGGTACTATAGGGACACAAGTATTGGTTGTATTACACTAGACGGGTACTATAAGAACACAAGTACTGGTTGTATTACACTATACGGGTACTATAGGAACACAAGTACTGGTTGTATTGCACTAGACGGGTACTATAAGAACACAAGTACTGGTTGTATTACACTAGACGAGTACTATAAGAGCGCAAGTACTGGTTGTATTACACTTGACGGGTACTATAAGAACACAAGTACTGGTTGTATTGCACTAGACGGGTACTATAAGAACACAAGTACTGGTTGTATTGCACTAGACGGGTACTATAACAACACAAGTACTGGTTGTATTACACTAGCCGGCTACTTCAAGAACACAAGTACTGGTTGTATTACACTAGCCGGCTACTTCAAGAACACAAGTACTGGTTGTATTACACTAGACGGGTACTATAAGAAGACAAGTACTGGTTGTATTACACTATACGGGTACTATAGGAACACAAGTACTGGTTGTATTGCACTAGACGGGTACTATAAGAACACAAGTACTGGTTGTATTACACTAGACGGGTACTATAAGAACACACGTACTGGTTGTATTACACTAGACGGGTACTTCAAGAGCACAAGTACTGGTTGTATTACACTAGACGGGTACTATAAGAACACAAGTACTGGTTGTATTACACTAGACGGGTACTATAAGAACACACCTACTGGTTGTATTACACTAGACGAGTTCTATAGGAACACAAGTACTGGTTGTATTACACTAGACGAGTACAATAGGAACACAAGTACTGGTTGTATTACACTAGACGGGTACTATAGGAACACAAGTACTGGTTGTATTACACTAGACGAGTACTATAGGAACACAAGTACTGGTTGTATTACACTAGACGAGTACTATAGGAACACAAGTACTGGTTGTATTACACTAGACGAGTACTATAGGAACACAAGTACTGGTTGTATTACACTAGACGAGTACTATAGGAACACAAGTACTGGTTGTATTACACTAGACGAGTACTATAGGAACACAAGTACTGGTTGTATTACACTAGACGGGTACTATAGGAACACACCTACTGGTTGTATTACACTAGACGAGTACTATAGGAACACAAGTACTGGTTGTATTACACTAGACGGGTACTATACGAAAACAAGTATTGGTTGTATTACACTAGACGGGTACTATAAGAACACAAGTACTGGTTGTATTACACTAGACGAGTACTATAAGAGCGCAAGTACTGGTTGTATTACACTTGACGGGTACTATAAGAACACAAGTACTGGTTGTATTGCACTAGACGGGTACTATAAGAACACAAGTACTGGTTGTATTACACTAGCCGGCTACTTCAAGAACACAAGTACTGGTTGTATTACACTAGCCGGCTACTTCAAGAACACAAGTACTGGTTGTATTACACTAGACGGGTACTATAAGAAGACAAGTACTGGTTGTATTACACTAGACGGGTACTATAAGAAGACAAGTACTGGTTGTATTACACTAGACGGGTACTATAGGAACACACGTACTGGTTGTATTACACTAGACGGGTACTATAAGAACACAAGTACTGGTTGTATTACACTAGACGGGTACTATAAGAACACAAGTACTGGTTGTATTACACTAGACGAGTACTATAAGAACACAAGTACTGGTTGTATTACACTAGCGGGTACTACAGGAACACAAGTACTGGTTGTATTACACTAGACGAGTACTATAAGAACACAATTACTGGTTGTATTACACTAGACGGGTACTATAAGAACACAAGTACTGGTTGTATTACACTAGACGGGTACTATAGGAACACAAGTACTGGTTGTATTACACTAGACGGGTACTATAAGAAAACACGTACTGGTTGTATTGCACTAGACGGGTACTATAGGGACACAAGTATTGGTTGTATTGCACTAGACGGGTACTATAAGAACACACGTTATGGTTGTATTACACTAGACGGGTACTATAAGAACACAAGTACTGGTTGTATTACACTATACGGGTACTATAGGAACTCAAGTACTGGTTGTATTGCACTAGACGGGTACTATAAGAACACAAGTACTGGTTGTATTACACTAGACGGGTACTATAAGAACACACGTACTGGTTGTATTACACTAGACGGGTACTTCAAGAACACAAGAACTGGTTGTATCACACTAGACGGGTACTATAAGAACACAAGTACTGGTTGTATTACACTAGACGGGTACTATAAGAACACACCTACTGGTTGTATTACACTAGACGAGTACTATAGGAACACAAGTACTGGTTGTATTACACTAGCCGGCTACTTCAAGAACACACGTACTGGTTGTATTACACTAGACGGGTACTATAAGAACACAAGTACTGGTTGTATTACCGTAGACGGGTACTATAAGAACACAAGTACTGGTTGTATTACACTAGACGGGTAATATAAGAACACAAGTACTGGTTGTATTACACTAGACTGGTACTATACGAACACAAGTACTGGTTGTATGACACTAGACGGGTACTATAAGAACACAAGTACTGGTTGTATTACACTAGACGAGTACTATAAGAACACAAGTACTGGTTGTATTACACTAGACGGGTACTATAAGAACACAAGTACTGGTTGTATTGCACTAGACGGGTACTATAAGAACACAAGTACTGGTTGTATTACACTAGCCGGCTACTTCAAGAACACAATTACTGGTTGTATTACACTAGCCGGCTACTTCAAGAACACAAGTACTGGTTGTATTGCACTAGACGAGTACTATAGGGACACAAGTACTGGTTGTATTACACTACACGAGTACTATAAGAACACCCGTTATGGTTGTATTACACTAGACGGGTACTATAAGAACACAAGTACTGCTTGTATTACACTAGACGGGTACTATACGAACACAAGTACTGGTTGTATTGCACTAGACGATTACTATAAGAACACAAGTACTGGTAGTATTACACTAGCCGGCTAATTCAAGAACACAAGTACTGGTTGTATTACACTAGACGGGTACTATAAGAACACAAGAACTGGTTGTATTACACTAGCCGGCTACTTCAAGAACACAAGTACTGGTTGTATTACCGTAGACGGGTACTATAAGAACACAAGTACTGGTTGTATTACACTAGACGGGTACTATAAGAACACAAGTACTGGTTGTATTACACTAGCCGGCTACTTCAAGAACACAAGTACTGGTTGTATAACACTAGCCGGCTACTTCGAGAACACACGTACTAGTTGTATTACACTAGCCGGCTACTTCAAGAACACAAGTACTGGTTGTATTACACTAGACGGGTACTATAAGAACACAAGTACTGGTTGTATTACACTAGACGGGTACTATACGAACACAAGTACTGGTTGTATTGCACTAGACGATTACTATAAGAACACAAGTACTGGTAGTATTACACTAGCCGGCTACTTCAAGAATACAATTACTGGTTGTATTACACTTGCCGGCTACTTCAAGAACACAAGTACTGGTTGTATTGCACTAGACGAGTACTATAGGGACACAAGTACTGGTTGTATTACACTACACGAGTACTATTATAACACCCGTTATGGTTGTATCACACTAGACGGGTACTATAAGAACACAAGTACTGATTGTATTACACGAGACGGGTACTATACGAACACAAGTACTGGTTGTATTGCAATAGACGATTGCTATAAAAACACAAGTACTGGTAGTATTACACTAGCCGGCTAATTCAAGGACACAAGTACTGGTTGTATTACACTAGACTGGTACTATAAGAACACAAGTACTTGTTGTATTACACTAGACGGGTACTATAAGAACACAAGAACTGGTTGTATTACACTAGCCGGCTACTTCAAGAACACAAGTACTGGTTGTATTACCGTAGACGGGTACTATAAGAACACAAGTACTGGTTGTATTACACTAGACGGGTACTATAAGAACACAAGTACTGGTTGTATTACACTAGCCGGCTACTTCAAGAACACAAGTACTGGTTGTATAACACTAGCCGGCTACTTCGAAAACACACGTACTAGTTGTATTACACTAGCCGGCTACTTCAAGAACACAAGTACTGGTTGTATTACACTAGACGGGTACTATAAGAACACAAGTACTGGTTGTATTACACTAGACGGGTACTTTACGAACACAAGTACTGGTTGTATTGCACTAGACGATTACTATAAGAACACAAGTACTGGTAGTATTACACTAGCCGGCTAATTCAAGAATACAAGTACTGGTTGTATTACACTAGACTGGTACTATAAGAACACAAGTACTTGTTGTTTTACACTAGACGGGTATTATAAGAACGCAAGTACTGGTTGTATTACACTAGCCGGCTACTTCAAGAACACAAGTACTGGTTGTATTACACTAGACGGGTACTATAAGAACACAAGTACTGGTTGTATTACACTAGACGGGTACTATAAGAAAACAAGTAATGGTTGTATTACACTAGCCGGCTACTTCAAGAACACACGTACTGGTTGTATTACACTAGACGGGTACTTCAAGAACACAAGTACTGGTTGTATTACACTAGCCGGCTACTTCGAGAACACACGTACTAGTTGTATTACACTAGCCGGCTACTTCAAGAACACAAGTACTGGTTGTATTACACTAGACGGGTACTATAAGAACACAAGTACTGGTTGTATTACCGTAGACGGGTACTATAAGAACACAAGTACTGGTTGTATTACACTAGACGGGTACTTTAAGAACACAAGTACTGGTTGTATTACACTAGCCGGGTACGATAGGAACACAAGTACTGGTTGTATTACACTAGACGAGTACTATAAGAACACAAGTACTGGTTGTATTACACTAGACTGGTACTATAAGAACACAAGTACTGGTTGTATTACCGTAGACGGGTACTATAAGAAGACAAGTACTGGTTGTATTACACTAGACGGGTACTATAAGAACAAAAGTACTGGTTGTATTACACTAGACGGGTACTATAAGAACACAAGTACTGGTTGTATTACCGTAGACGGGTACTATAAGAACACAAGTACTGGTTGTATTACACTAGACGAGTACTATAAGAACACAAGTACTGGTTGTATTACACTAGCCGGGTACGATAGGAACACAAGTACTGGTTGTATTACACTAGACGAGTACTATAAGAACACAAGTACTGGTTGTATTACACTAGACGAGAACTATAAGAACACAAGTACTGGTTGTATTACACTAAACGGGTACTATAAGAACACAAGTACTGGTTGTATTACACTAGACGAGTACTATAAGAACACACGTTATGGTTGTATTACACTAGACGGGTACTATAAGAACACAAGTACTGGTTGTATTACACTAGACGGGTACTATAAGAACACAAGTACTGGTTGTATTACACTAGACGGGTACTATAAGAACACAAGTAATGGTTGTATTACACTAGACGAGTACTATAGGAACACAAGTACTGGTTGTATTACACTAGACGGGTACTATAAGAACACACGTACTGGTTGTATTACACTAGACGGGTACTTCAAGAACACAAGTACTGGTTGTATTTCACTAGACGGGTACTATAAGAACACAAGTACTGGTTGTATTACCGTAGACGGGTACTATAAGAACACACGTTATGGTTGTTTTACACTAGACGGGTACTATAGGAAAACAAGTACTGGTTGTATTACCGTAGACGGGTACTATAAGAACACAAGTACTGGCTGTATTACACTAGCCGGCTACTTCAAGAACACAAGTACTGGTTGTATTACACTAGCCGGCTACTTCAAGAACACAAGTACTGGTTGTATAACACTAGACGGGTACTATAAGAACACAAGTACTGGTTGTATTACACTAGACGGGTACTATAAGAAGACAAGTACTGGTTGTATTACACTAGACGGGTACTATAGGAACACAAGTACTGGTTGTATTACCGTAGACGGGTACTATAAGAACACAAGTACTGGTTGTATTACACTGGACGGGTACTATAAGAACACAAGTACTGGTTGTATTAAACTAGACGAGTACTATAAGAACACAAGTACTAGTTGTATTACACTAGCCGGGTACTACAGGAACACAAGTACTGGTTGTATTACACTAGCCGGGTACTACAGGAACACAAGTACTGGTTGTATTACACTAGACGAGTAGTATAAGAACACAAGTACTGGTTGTATTACACTAGCCGGGTACTACAGGAACACAAGTACTAGTTGTATTACACTAGACGGGTACTATAAGAACACAAGTACTGGTTGTATTACACTATACGGGTACTACAAGAACACAAGTACTGGTTGTATTACACTAGACGAGTACTATAAGAACACAAGTACTGGTTGTATTACACTAGCCGGGTACTACAGGAACACAAGTACTGGTTGTATTACACTGGACGAGTACTATAAGAACACAAGTACTGGTTGTATTACACTAGACGGGTACTATAAGAACACAAGTAATGGTTGTATTACACTAGACGGGTACTATAAGAACACAAGTACTGGTTGTATTACACTAGACGGGTACTATAAGAAAATACGTACTGGTTGTATTGCACTAGACGGGTACTATAGGTACACAAGTATTGGTTGTATTGCACTAGACGGGTACTATAAGAACACACGTTATGGTTGTATTACACTAGACGGGTACTATAAGAACACAAGTACTGGTTGTATTACACTATACGGGTACTATAGGAACACAAGTACTGGTTGTATTGCACTAGACGGGTACTATAAGAACACAAGTACTGGTTGTATTGCACTAGACGAATACTATAGGGACACAAGTATTGGTTGTATTGCACTAGACGGGTACTATAAGAACACACGTTATGGTTGTATTACTCTAGACGGGTACTATAAGAACACACGTACTGGTTGTATTACACTAGACGGGTACTATAAGAACACAAGTACTGGTTGTATTACCGTAGACGGGTACTATAAGAACACAATTACTGGTTGTATTACACTAGACGAGTACTATAAGAACACAAGTACTGGTTGTATTACACTAGCCGGGTACGATAGGAACACAAGTACTGGTTGTATTACACTAGACGAGTACTATAAGAACACAAGTACTGGTTGTATTACACTAGACGAGAACTATAAGAACACAAGAACTGGTTGTATTACACTAGACGGGTACTATAAGAACACAAGTACTGGTTGTATTACACTAGACGAGTACTATAAGAACACACGTTATGGTTGTATTACACTAGACGGGTACTATAAGAACACAAGTACTGGTTGTATTACACTAGACGAGTACTATAAGAACACAAGTACTGGTTGTATTACACTAGACGGGTACTATAAGAACACAAGTACTGGTTGTATTACACTAGACGAGTTCTATAGGAACACAAGTACTGGTTGTATTACACTAGACGGGTACTATAAGAACACACGTACTGGTTGTATTACACTAGACGGGTACTTCAAGAACACAAGTACTGGTTGTATTACACTAGACGGGTACTATAAGAACACAAGTACTGGTTGTATTACACTAGACGGGTACTATAGGAACACAAGTACTGGTTGTATTACACTAGACGGGTACTATAAGAACACAAGTACTGGTTGTATTACACTAGACGGGTACTATAAGAACACAAGTACTGGTTGTATTACACTAGACGGGTACTATAAGAAGACAAGTACTGGTTGTATTACACTAGCCGGGTACTATAGGAACACAAGTACTGGTTGTATTACACTAGACGGGTACTATAAGAACACAAGTACTGGTTGTATTACACTATACGGGTACTATAAGAACACAAGTACTGGTTGTATTACACTAGACGGGTACTATAAGAACACAAGTACTGGTTGTATTACACTATACGGGTACTATAAGAACACAAGTACTGGTTGTATTACACCAACCGGGTACTATAAGAACGCAAGTACTGGTTGTATTACACCAGACGGGTACTATAAGAACACAAGTACTGGTTGTATTACCGTAGACGGGTACTATAAGAACACAATTACTGGTTGTATTACACTAGACGAGTACTATAAGAACACAAGTACTGGTTGTATTACACTAGCCGGGTACGATAGGAACACAAGTACTGGTTGTATTACACTAGACGAGTACTATAAGAACACAAGTACTGGTTGTATTACACTAGACGAGAACTATAAGAACACAAGAACTGGTTGTATTACACTAGACGGGTACTATAAGAACACAAGTACTGGTTGTATTACACTAGACGAGTACTATAAGAACACACGTTATGGTTGTATTACACTAGACGGGTACTATAAGAACACAAGTACTGGTTGTATTACACTAGACGAGTACTATGAGAACACAAGTACTGGTTGTATTACACTAGACGGGTACTATAAGAACACAAGTACTGGTTGTATTACACTAGACGAGTACTATAGGAACACAAATACTGGTTGTATTACACTAGACGGGTACTATAAGAACACACGTACTGGTTGTATTACACTAGACGGGTACTTCAAGAACACAAGTACTGGTTGTATTACACTAGACGGGTACTATAAGAACACAAGTACTGGTTGTATTACACTAGACGGGTACTATAGGAACACAAGTACTGGTTGTATTACACTAGACGGGTACTATAAGAACACAAGTACTGGTTGTATTACACTAGACGGGTACTATAAGAACACAAGTACTGGTTGTATTACACTAGACGGGTATTATAAGAAGACAAGTACTGGTTGTATTACACTAGCCGGGTACTGTAGGAACACAAGTACTTGTTGTATTACACTAGACGGGTACTATAAGAACACAAGTACTGGTTGTATGACACTATACGGGTACTATAAGAACACAAGTACTGGTTGTATTACACTAGACGGGTACTATAAGAACACAAGTACTGGTTGTATTACACTATACGGGTACTATAAGAACACAAGTACTGGTTGTATTACACCAACCGGGTACTATAAGAACGCAAGTACTGGTTGTATTACACTAGACGGGTACTATAAGAACACAAGTACTGGTTGTATTACACTAGACGGGTACTATAAGAACACAAGTACTGGTTGTATTACACTAACCGGGTACTATAAGAACGCAAGTACTGGTTGTATTACCGTAGACGGATACTATAAGAACACAAGTACTGGTTGTATTACACTAGGTACTATAAGAACACAAGTACTGGTTGTATTACACTAACCGGGTACTATAAGAACACAAGTACTGGTTGTATTACACTAGACGGGTACTATAAGAACACAAGTACTGGTTGTATTACACTAGACGGGTACTATAGGAACACAAGTACTGGTTGTATTACACTAGACGGGTACTATAAGAACACAAGTACTGGTTGTATTACACTAGACGGGTACTATAAGAACACAAGTATTGGTTGTATTACACTAACCGGGTACTATAAGAACACAAGTACTGGTTGTATTACACTAGACGGGTACTATAAGAACACAAGTACTGGTTGTATTACACTAGACGAGTACTATAAGAACACAAGTACTGGTTGTATTACACTAGACGGGTACTATAAGAACACAAGTACTGGTTGTATTGCACTAGACGGGTACTATAAGAACACAAGTACTGGTTGTATTACACTAGCCGGCTACTTCAAGAACACAAGTACTGGTTGTATTACACTAGACGGGTACTTCAAGAACACAAGTACTGGTTGTATTACACTAGACGGGTACTATAAGAACACAAGTACTGGTTGTATTACCGTAGACGGGTACTATAAGAACACAAGTACTGGTTGTATTACACTAGACGGGTACTATAAGAACACAAGTACTGGTTGTATTACACTAGACGAGTACTATAAGAACACAAGTACTAGTTGTATTACACTAGCCGGGTACTACAGGAACACAAGTACTGGTTGTATTACACTAGACGGGTGCTATAAGAACACAAGTACTGGTTGTATTACACTAGACGAGTACTATAAGAACACAAGTACTGGTTGTATTACACTAGCCGGGTACTACAGGAACACAAGTACTGGTTGTATTACAATAGACGAGTACTATAAGAACACAAGTACTGGTTGTATTACACTAGACGGGTACTATAAGAACACAAGTACTGGTTGTATTACACTAGACGGGTACTATAAGAACACAAGTACTGGTTGTATTACACTAGACGGGTACTATAAGAAAACACGTACTGGTTGTATTGCACTAGACGGGTACTATAGGGACACAAGTATTGGTTGTATTGCACTAGACGGGTACTATAAGAACACACGTTATGGTTGTATTACACTAGACGGGTACTATAAGAACACAAGTACTGGTTGTATTACACTATACGGGTACTATAGGAACACAAGTACTGGTTGTATTGCACTAGACGGGTATTATAAGAACACAAGTACTGGTTGTATTGCACTAGACGAATACTATAGGGACACAAGTATTGGTTGTATTGCACTAGACGGGTACTATAAGAACACACGTTATGGTTGTATTACACTAGACGGGTACTATAAGAACACAAGTACTGGTTGTATTACACTAAACGGGTACTATAAGAACACAAGTACTGGTTGTATTACACTAGACGGGTACTATAAGGACACAAGTACTGGTTGTATTACACTAGACGGGTACTATAAGAACACAAGTACTGGTTGTATTACACTAGACGGGTACTATAAGAACACAAGTACTGGTTGTATTACACTAGACGGGTACTATAAGAACACAAGTACTGGTTGTATTACACTAGACGGGTACTATAAGAACACAAGTACTGGTTGTATTACACTAGACGGGTACTTTAAGAACCCAAGTACTGGTTGTATTACACTAGGTCTGTACAACAAGAACACACATACTGGAAACAAATATTTTTTATGACAAATAAAAATGTTTATTTTTCCTTTAATCATTTGTTACTGCCGCCTGAACCATGCTTTGCTTCAAAGCGTACACGCTCCCAACATCATGTCAAAGAGCACAAGAGGGCGCGGTTACTCAAATGTATTGTTTGCAAAATAAAAGATTCTGAAATGAATAAATTAAATTTTATAACCATCAATATAGAAATAATTATTTGTCTTCTTTCATGATTCCCGTTTCAATTTTCAAACAAGATATACCAACAGTTCCAATTTAAATGTTTTATTGCTCGCATGTTTGGAAATTGAATAAGATAATTGGTTGAAATAAGACGATAATGATAGTATTTCTGTAATCAGTTGCAAATGCGATGATGGTAAAACCCAAACCCTGTGGTTGGGACAGAGTTGCCGGATCTTTGTACTACTTGTTGCAAGCTCAGTGTTGCAGGACGCCCGAATTACCTGTACAAGAATGAACGTTTTCCGTTTGGTAAACTTCGGCCTAGTGGCATTTTCGTGTGTGGCGTTATTGTTTGATTGTGTAGGCTATATTTGCCCAGGGTGGTGGGTCGTGTCTTTGTCGAAATACCGTGAGCAAGAGCGGATACCAGCTGAATCGATGCAGGACCAGAATTTCACAGAAGGAATGGTGCAGTCTGGCCAGCTCCATCAACTTTCGCGCCGTGCAGCGCCAAAACGTAGTACCACGAAACCTGAAAGAACGCGGCGGCCAGTGGGCCGCCGTTCTACACTTGCAGGCTTACCTGCACGGTTACCTGGCGTAAAAAAGGACCCATTGGCTCCACGCAAACAAAAACCTACCACCAGTTCGGTCACCAAGCGCGCTTGGACCGAGTACCATAGAATCGACTCCACCAAGCTCCCAGAAAACGGCCGGACCGAGCGCCCTGGAATCCAGCGCTATACACCTGCATTGTTGGCTGGTGGCCGACCAGCCAATATGGCGCCTTGGAATCCTAATAACAGCGTCGCCAAGGGCCCTGGTAGTTTTCAACTACCAAACAACCTAAGCTCTTTTGGAAACAATTCATTCCTTTCGCCTCAGCTTCGTGCGCCAAATCGTTCTTTTGAAGTTTCGAGAAGCTCGACCCCGGTCACAGGACCGTCCAAAAACCTTTCAATCCTTTCTGAGGGACAGAGACGCGCGACAGTGCTACCGCGACAACATGTCACATCGCTCGGAAATGATGAAATGTTGCAAATATGGCAGAAACTCAGACAACAATACTCTCAAAGCATTTCATCAAAGGGTAATGCTAGCTTCTGGGAGTGGGTTGAAAGCACTCCACACTCCAATGTTTCTGACGCGCTTCTGGAACAAGCGAAGGAATGGCTGCAGTCTCACCCGGCCGCCATGGCAGGATGGTCTCCAACAGCAAAAGCCCGCAGCACCATCTCCCGGGGCGTCCATTCCTCAGTGCTGGAAGCGGAAATGGAGCAGCAGGGGAAGGTGAACTTCAACGTGGGGCTGTGGTATGGCAGGATGTGCATACAGAACGTGTGTGGAAGCTACGGCGTAACACAGCTTGCACGTAAGTCGTCACAATTTCTTAAAATAAACAAAAGTTATAACTAGTAGCTCGTGTGTGTGTTTGTCACATATTTTTTGCAAAAAGTAGATTGATAGTATTTTGTTTCATCATCATCATCATCATCATCATCATCATCATCATCATCATCATCATCATCATCATCATCATCTTCATCATCGTCGTCGTCGTCATCGTCTTCTTCATCATGTTCATTGTTGTCATCGTCATCTTCAAAGCCGTCGTCGTCATCGTCGTTGTCATCGTCGTCGTCATCGTCATCATCATCAACATAAAACAAACTATTGTAATGGGGGATGCTGATGAAGACGATTATGATGGTCTTGGCGATAAATATTACTGGTTATTACGTCCAATCAAGGTGACGATGAAAATGATAAGATTCTTGTTACAAGTTATCTATAAAATGATTTATGCAGCTGGTTATCTACTTATCTGGTACTCAGCGTTCTCTGCACAACAGGCGTGGCCCAAAAATGGCGACCTCCAGGATAAGTTCAGCGAATAAGGTAAATTTATAAATGTTTTAAGTTAACCATTGGCTAACATTACGAAATAACATTTGTCTTTTAAGCCTGTAACTGTAGCACAGCAGAAATTTTGTCATAGATCTAAATTTTAGATTCTAAAACAAACCTATAAGGTAAAACATACACAGGAGACAGCCATTTCCAGCTTGTGCCAGACCCGATAATGAAATGGTAAGGGCCGTTTACCCAGGCTAGTTATCTGCTTATGATTTGCGAATTTTACTTACCTAGACCATTACTATAAAACTTATAGCTGATAGTGCTTGGATCTGGAATGCATGCACAGGTAACAGGTAACACGCTTTTGATCTAGTTAACCAGTTATTATATTAGTTTTAAGTGTAATTCGCAAACCATAACTAGTTAACCTGTTAGTGTTGTACAGCATTCAACCGGTAACAGCTAGTAGGCAGTTCTGGGCACTTTCAAGTCTGTTTTTATTCTTATGTTATTTATCTTACCAAAAAAGGTAACGCGAGTGTGAACTAGATAGATAGATAGTTACCGTGAGAAATAAATTAACACGAAACAATTCGCGAACGTTACCCGATGTCTTACGACATTAATATGCCACCATAGGTATCATCTCCTTATGGTGTAGGTGCCGTAATTGAATAAGACACCGGTCGGATTAAGGTGATATACAGGACACTGTCCTTAAATACAAAAAGCTATTAATCCAGGATTACAGCCATCCAACTGTGGCACAGCAGTCGAGCGTTCTTCAGTAGCGGTAAAACTCAAATAATTATTTATAATCAAATCTTTGGTAAGACTGTCAACATTTGTCATGTTGGGAACAGAACGGCCACATGGTCAATACATTGAATAAAAAATCGTTTTATATTTTTGGATTTGCCTGCGTTGTAAAGCAATGCAATAATATAATAAAATTAAAGATTTCAACTGAATAATAATCTAAACAATTTACCGGATCTCCAACTACGGGACGTTATGGCGATGATTCGGACGTGGACGTACATGCTGACCACGGTAGCCTTCCTGGCGCTCCTGCTGCAGGTCATCGGCTTTGCCGCGCCCGGTTGGCTCGTGATATCCTATACCGAAACCGGAAATATCGTCAATGGAGAAATGCATGTGCTTGGTGGTCACAGGCCTTTGTCAGGAGGTACCAGTGAGCAGCAACTATCTAAGACAATTTTAGATAACAAAGGGGTTGGAAACAATAATGACGACACAAAGCCTCATCTAGGTGAGAAGAAAGATGTACCATCAGATGAGAAATCAGTTTTGCCTCTAAGTGCGAGTGACATTGGCAACACCAGGGTAAGAAACACACGCTCGGATCTAGACAAAGCATCAAAGCAGGTTGTGCCACCTAAAATAATTATACCGATGACAAATACAGGACTTCCCAGATCTAAATCGCCGACAAAAGACGGGATGACAACAAATCCTAATTCGCTGACCAAAGACAAAGCGCTGCCGGAACATAAACTGCCGCCGAAAAAATATCCTTTGACAAAACCAATTCCGCCGGCTAAAGACAACGCGATTCCTAGGCCTATTCCACAACAAAGACCAAATCCGCCGACGATAGCCGACATCGGACCAATCAGACCAGATCCTCCAACGAAAGCCGACATCAGACCAATCAGACCAAATCCTCCAACTAAAGCCGACATAGGATCAATCAGACCAAATCCTCCAATGAAGGCCGACATCGGATCAATCAGACCAAATCCTCCAACTAAAGTCGACATCGGACCAATCAGACCAAATCCTCCAACTAAAGTCGACATCGGACCAATCAGGCCAAATCCTCCAACTAAAGTCGACATCGGACCAATCAGACCAAATCCTCCAACGAAGACCGACATCGGATCAATCAGACCAAATCTTCCGACTAAAGTCGACATCGGACCAATCAGACCAAATCCTCCAACGAAAGCCGACATCGGACCAATCAATCCAAATCCTCCAACGAAAGCCGACATCGGACCAATCAGACCAAATCCTCCAACGAAAGCCGACATCGGACCAATCAGACCAAATCCTCCAACGAAAGCCGACATCGGACCAATCAGACCAAGTCCGCCGACGAAAGTCGACATCGGACCAATTACACCAAGTCAGCCGACGAAAGTCGAGATTGGACAAGTCAAGCCAAAGCTGCATGAGAACGACTTTGGGCTACTTAGAAAGAATCCGTCAAAGAGTAATGTAGAACAACCCATTCCACAAAACAAGGTCGGGAAAGAATCAAGCAAACAGGAAACGGTCAATACAACCATGAACAATGTGTCATCACCGGACAAAACATTCGGACGGCTCATGATGCCCAACGCCGGCGTCATCCATCCCGAAAAACCAGGAATACCAAAAGTTGATTTCCCTGTATATGACTTTCCGAGTGTTGGTAAAAGCACCGTGCCGACCACGCCCTTCTCCGATGAAGTAACTGGGGACTTGCTGTCCGAATCCACAGAGCTCACGCCGGACCTGCCGGTACCGGATATGCTGTCACGGCCAATCTCGTGGAGCGTCCATGCTGGGCTGTGGACCACCACCGTATGTACGTGGGGCGTCGATCACGAAGTCACTTGTCAGGTCTCAACCATCAGTGCGGTCACAATAAACGATTTTCCACGCAAAAACGGTAATTTAATGTAAATAAATAATCATATCCGCTTGACATAGTAGAACTACACTTTCACGACCAAAATCCTAAACAGCAACAAAAGTCCTAAACAGCAACATTTCAGCAGTAAAACAAACAAAAAACACGCACACTCAAAAAATTCAATACAAATCGCAGAATTGTTATCGGTTCATACTCGAATAAATAATTGAAATGTTTATGTGTCTAGAACACTAGTGAAAACTTTAATTCTTTCTGTAAAAGTTAACCAGCTAACACACATGTCTTGTTATGAAATTATAGAAGGCTTACTTGTCGCTGAAATACATTCACCCTTATGGTGGAGCAAAGATTTGCTGTAAGACATCCAATTTCGGGAAGTGGTGTGTGCCATACTTCCAATTTCGGGAAGTGGTGTGTGCCGTACTTCCAATTGCTGGAAGTGGTGTGTGCCATACCTTCAATTTCGGAAGTGGTGTGGGTCGTATCTCCAAGTTCGGGGATTGGCTGGGCCGTATCTTCTATTTCGAAAGTGGTGTGTGCCGTACCTCCAATTTCGGGAAGTGGTGTGGGTCGTATCTCCAAGTTCGGGGAGTGGTTGGGCCGTATTTCCCTTTCGGGAAGTGGTGTGGGTCGTATCTCCAAGTTCAGCGAGTGGTTGGGCCGTATTTCCCTTTCGGGAAGTGGTATGGGTCGTATCTCCAAGTTCGGGGAGTGGTTGGGCCGTATATCCCATTTCGGGAAGTGGTGTGGGTCGTATCTCCAAGTTCGGGGAGTGATTGGGCCGTATTTCCCATTTCGGGAAGTGGTGTGGGTCGTATCTCCAAGTTCGGGGAGTGGTTGGGCCGTATTTCCCTTTCGGGAAGTGGTGTGGGTCGTATCTCCAAGTACGGGGAATGGTTGGGCCGTATTTCCCATTTCGGGAAGTGGTATGGGTCGTATCTCCAAGTTCGGGGAGTGGTTGGGCCGTATTTCCCTTTCGGGAAGTGGTGTGGGTCGTATCTCCAAGTACGGGGAATGGTTGGGCCGTATTTCCCATTTCGGGAAGTGGTATGGGTCGTATCTCCAAGTTCGGGGAGTGGTTGGGCCGTATCTCCTATTTCGTGGAGAGGTGTGGGCCGTATCTCCAAGTACAGGAAGGGTTGTGGGCCGTATCTCCAAGTACAGGAAGGGTTGTGGGCCGTATCTCCAAGTACAGGAAGGGTTGTGGGTCGTATCTCCAAGTACAGGAAGGGTTGTGGGCCGTATCTCCAAGTATAGGAAGGGTTGTGGGCCGTATCTCCAAGTATAGGAAGGGTTGTGGGCCGTATCTCCAAGTATAGGAAGGGTTGTGGGCCGTATCTCCAAGTATAGGAAGGGTTGTGGGCCGTATCTCCAAGTACAGGAAGGGTTGTGGGCCGTATCTCCAAGTATAGGAATTGATGAAGGGCGTGTCTCCCATTTCGGAAGTGGTGGGGATGTATTTTCTATTTCAGGACGTGGTGTGGGCCGTATCTCCTATTTCGGAAAGTGGTGTTGGCCGTATCTCCTATTTCGGAAAGTGGTGTGGGCCGTTTCGTTCCAAATATCCACACGTTTCAACGTCAGTGGCTAGCATGCAGTTCATATATGAAATATGCAGACGTTACATCCGAAACTCGTTCATTTATAATTGTTAAGAAATGAACGTTTCTTTGCTTCATGTACCGTTTAAATAGCTTTAATTCGTTATCAACGACTTTGTGCTTTACTGTATTCCTGTTGTGGTGCATACATACTTGTTTGTGTGAAGTTAAAACAGTGGGGTTTTATTTTTTCTCTAGGTGTTATTAAAACGCAGCAGTTTTGATCAGGAGAGAGTGGTGCTGTGATCAGGAGAGAGTGGTGCTGTGATCAGGAGAGAGTGGTGCTGGAAAGTAAAACAATAAGCAGTATCAAAAAGTGTTTTGATCTTTCTATATATAAAATGTCATGCACATGTCTATTTCAGACCCCGCTATGATGTCCACGTGGCACGACCTGCGCATCGAGGCATCGATGGCCGTCATTTTCGCCCTCGTCGGAACTGCTGGCACGCTCATCACTGTCAGACCGTCTGTGCTACGCGGTCACCAAACTGCGACTTCCGTGGTGGGCGCAGGGGGAATGGCCCTTTCAGGTCCGTATATCTATCCCCGGGGAAAACACTAGGGCGGAATTGTTTTTGTAATTGTCCCTTATGGTATTAACTTTGCCATCTGTATTTCCCAGTCCAGATCAAAAGCATGCACTGTTACAAACAGTCACTGCTATTAAGGGTCAACGCCAAATGTTGGTAACGATCGATGGTCGGAGAAAGAAATAAAACCTCGAGCTGTAATGCGTATACCCTGTTTTGTTTGGCAGGGGTGATGTACCTAGTGGCGATTGCCCGTATCAGCAGCCACTACTCCATGCTCACGGAAACATTCGCTGACGTGTACATGTCTCATGACGTGGGGACACCGTGGGCTGCCATCATTTCCGGTATGGGAGCGTGTTGCGCGCTGGTGACGGCCGTGCTTATGGGCGTGCGAGTATGGGCCATTCGCAATGGACGTTGGGAGAAAATGGCGGATGAAACCTCCGTGATTTACCAGAAGGACAGCATCAGCCTGGCGGAGGATAGAAAAGAGGTGAAGGGCATGGAGAACGCCGAGTACGACAACGCTGGCTGTGAGGCGTAAGAATTTTATGTATGATGGCTGCTTTATATGACATAGCAAGCAGTATCCTGTGGTAATGATGGTTCGAAATATAACTATATATGTTGCCTGTGTCGGTTGAGACGGATTTACACGTGCGGAACTCCTCGGCCATTTTCCATGGAAAACAACCTCGGATGTATAATTATGGATGCTTTACAATGTCAGAAATCTTAACAGTTTAACTACGCTGCGAGTAGATCGCGTAGTAATTTCAATTTAGCAGTTTAACTGTTTGACTTTACCGTCATGGGGATCTTAATTATTTATGCAAATTATACACTTCTCTGGCAATCAATTTAAACTTAGAAATAGAAATACAGGTTAAAACACTTCTACTAATGAATACTGTTATGAACTATTTAAACCGATGTACCGGCATACATCCGATGTTGGTTTCGATGGAAAATCAGTGGCCGAGAATTCCGAATGGGATTTACAAAGTTGTAATGTCAGTGTATATATTTGACCTCGAGATCTTAGCTGTTGACTGCTGCCGAGAAATCTTAATGAAAGTCATTCGGAACTCCTCGGCCATTTTTTCAAAAACAACCTCGGATGTATATGGACGGTTTACATACTTAAAAAGTGGTACGTTTAAGTCCGCTGCAAATAGATCGCGTAATCTTATTTAGTAGTTAAAATTTATGACTTAACTCTTGGGAATCGTAATTATGTTTGCAATAATACACTTCACTGGCAATCAATTTAAACTGAGAGCAATGAATACAACTCTTAAACACTACATTTAATTAATGATTTTATTCAAAAAAAATACGGACTACTTCAACAGATGTACCGGCATACATCCGAGGTTGTTTTTGAAAAAATGGCCGAGGAGTTCCGAATGAATGAAAGTGAATACCAATTACATCCGTGATTCTAGGAAAACATTGAATGGAAACGAATGGATCAGAGAACTCACCACACAGCCTTCTTTTTATAAGAGAAAGATAAAGGCGAGTTTCATAACTACTGCAATTTTCTACAAGTTAATAATGTTCTTTATATCATATAATGTTAATGTGTTATGTTTTTGTTTTATATTAATAAACAGACAAATATCAAGAGTCAATAGTCATCTTCAATATCAGGGCATGACACCGTTGGTACAGAAGTTTGATGGGAATGAACTCATGCTTTAGTGTCATATGACCTGTAGTGACATCAACCTAATATATTTTATTTATTCTTCAGATTTGAAGGGGTCACTCCTACAAACGATCTATCATAAAATAATGAATTACTGCAGTTTAACAATGTAAGAAAATCTCGAAATGCCCAAATATGTGGCATTGACTGTTGGTAATTTTAGCCCCGACATGGTGACTCCATATAATTGTGGTCTAATTTCAATGGCTATATCATGTCCAGCAAAAAGTATTTAATGGACAGAAACTGTATGACAAACTTGAAAAATGCAAAATAGGTCATCATTTGATCTA
Source organism: Mya arenaria (assembly GCF_026914265.1). Classification (NCBI taxonomy): domain Eukaryota; kingdom Metazoa; phylum Mollusca; class Bivalvia; order Myida; family Myidae; genus Mya; species Mya arenaria. The sequence goes on along the minus strand of NC_069129.1, from coordinate 62,550,525 downwards.
CAGATGAGCAAAACTTCTTACTGGATTATGTTTATGTATAATGTACTTTCGGGTACCGGAAGGGCGCCCCGGCTAAGGCAGAGGACCCCGCGTGGACAGAAGCTATGGTGTAAAATAAAGGTTATAACCAAATTCTCTAACTAAACCTTTACTTTTGTATGTTTTGTTTTAAACAAACTGCATTTAGACAAACGCAACGAGGACTTGTCGAAAACACTGTGCATAAATGCTCAAAACTATAAAAAAAAATAAAATGAACCGACCCAATTAGTTATTTGTTGATTCTTTATAAAACTGACTTTTATTAACTTTCTGGCTACAAACATGTAAATACTTGTAATGTCGAATATGAGTCCTTATCGAGGATACCGCCTGGTGCCGTATTTTACATTAAATCCCCATCTCATGAAATCGCGGTTCGAACCAGCCGGACATGGAAAGTCTTTTTTAATTACGCAACACGCAAACTCAGACGCAAATAAAAGTGGACGCATTTTCTTTATAATGTATTCTTTACCCTTTTAACACACAATAACATGAATGTGATATATCTTTTAAAACGTATTCGATAGTTCAACTATCCAAAACCATTTTAATATAGTATCAAAACAATAAAAGAGAAATGTTAATACAGCAGCATATGCAGAACTGTACAAAAGCAACACTATACAAAAAAAGTCATACAGCTAGCTGTACGTGAATCAAGAGCTTATTTTTCTGTTATGCTTAACAATGACAGTGGTTTGTAGGTTTCCGTCTGTTTCGTATTTGATTGACGTAGGTCCGTTCTCCCTCGGCGTGCTAACCGGCGTGCAACTCGGGGTGCAGCTCTGATTCTTGTCAGCCTGTGACGCCACGGTGCCTCCCGTGCATTCGGCGGGATGACTTGAGGGAACGGAAGAGGGCCGAGACACGATGAGGGTGGAGCTATGAACGAGCTTGTTTGAGAGTAGTGACACGGCGGTGCGGTAGCCGATCTTTGGGTTGGCCCGCAGCAGGTCCTCCGCCACCCAGTCAGTGAGGAGGGCGGAGGGCGTCTGGCGGACCGCCGGGGCCAGGTCGTCCTCAATTGCGTTCGGTTGCTCCACGGTCAAGTGTTTACCCAGCGTGGACGGGCTCAAGCAGGGCAGATCCTCCACCTTTGATGAATGAAATAAAATGACCATTTAATATGAAATTATGTTACCTCAAAATCATTAGGATCATCTGTTGGCCATGACCAGCCTCCTTACCAAGTCGGAGAACTGTAGGCCCAAACATACCCTAGTTATCAATCGGACGGGTTATTTGTGTTCAGAGTCACTGCGACCAAGATCCCTGACCTCAAAACCAATAGCGATCATCTGCTGGTCATTACCAACTTTCTTACCAAGTTTTAAGACCTTAGCCATATTGGTGACAAGAAAACGCTTGGGCCATAGTTAGGCCCAAGCGTTTTCTTGTCACCAATATGAAATGGGTGGGTCTACCGACACACCGACCGGCATTAAGGGGCATAATAGTAAATGCACAATACATTAGTCTATAATCTGTATAATATCGGTATGCAATATGAAAAGATCGCTGTGATATTACAATGTTTGGCTGGTACCTGTCTGGCCTGGGTGTCGATGAGCTCATGGTCAAATTCTGGCATCTCCAGCTCCGCGTCTAACGGTCCGTCCACCGCATCAACATCATCCGCATGTCTATGTGGAATAATAGGTTAAAGATACTTCTGCATGTCTAAATCTTCCAATATTCAAGTTGACATTAGAACAAGCATAGAGAACTATTTCTAAGATAAAAGACTAGAAAAAAACAACCCGAAAACAACAATTGTCAAAGTAACATACTAACCTTGTATTCGCTTCAAAATATTCTAGATATTCCGAACGGTCACCATTTACCGCAAGTTTCCCACTGTTTTCAAGCGCTAGTATGTTAGCGAGCGTTTCCGACAGGTGCTCGGAAATGATGTCACCCTTAAAATTAATGACCTCCCCTGTGCACAGACGCTGCAGCTGCACTTCATAAGAATCCGACAACACCCTCTGTTGATTCTGTCTTGCCATCTTCAACTCTGCTGTATAAAGATTCAACACCAATCAGATTTACAGACGAAATGTGTTAAACACCTTTCAATTGAATCGGGTGTACTTTGATGCACTCTTTTATATTAATAAAATTATATTTAATGTACCGAAAACGAATGGAATAATAATAAAGAGAGAACTATATGCCAAACTTACTTTTATATGATTCTGATTTATCTGTTCTTCGTATGTGGTAGACATAAGACATGTTCCGGGGGACAGTGACTATGCTTTTTCTCATTAATTTCTACGCCATCAAGCAGAGGAGACACTGAAGTATAAACTCGTTCATAAACAAAAGTACCTATGACTTTGTCTTTGTTGCTAAGAATGATCTCAAATAGGATCTGTCTGTGGCGGGCGTCGCTCGTCTGTGCATCGCCCTGTGCCTCCCGTTTCCGCTGCTTTGAGCGACGACTCTTTGTTTGCTTCTTCCGGCTTTCGCGCTCGGCCACCTCTCGTTCCTGCCGCTCAGCCGCCAGCCTCTCTGTCAACAGCAGTACACGGGTTAACAACAGGCTAGCTAGGTATGAAGAGTGAACCGTGAATACATAGGGTGGTCTGTGGTTCAATCTTAAGTAGTTCAAGAACCTAATTATTGTTTCCGGATTTTTTTTACTGAAATATTATTGACAACATTTAAAGTTTTTTTTTTCCACATACCTCCCCACCTTCTCTTCTATGAATATAAAAAACATGTTTTTAAATTAGTCGCTGCTTTTGAGACGGACTTTTTGCCGTCCAAATTTATGTTACATTGTCTTGTCTCACTTTTCGTAATAATACATGTTTTTTTTTTAAAAATCGTCTGGCATTGAATGTACTGAAAATGCCAAATATTTGCATTTCAATCTGTCCTACGTCTCCCTGTGACATAAATGAAACTTCAGAGGCTATGATGAGCAAATATAAATATTTCAATTCCGCTTTATATCATTGTACTCGTTACACAAGCTACTCGCGTTTGAACTCTGTTATGACGGTGGTGTAGACGTGCGGCGCGATGCGGTTGTACTGATGGAGACAGCGCTTCAATTCCGCCATCTGCAGGATCGGCTCCAGCCGCGAAAACCGTACTTCCGGTCCGACACTCTCCGAGCTCTCCTGGTCCGCAACTCTCGTTTCTGCAACATAAACATTACTACAGTCTAATGATTGTTTTACTCAAAGAAGTACATGTAATAAGTGAATTGAAAAGCCAGAGAGTTTCTTTAAACCGGCTGGCCCTTTACGAAAAATATCGCGACATATCCACAAGACAATGGCATACAAAGAAACAAAACTATATTCCACATATGTTTTGCATTGTTTGAAAGTTAGCTGCAGTTCATAATGAAACGCAACATTACATGTTAACTAGAGTCGTGTTACTTGACCGAACCATTTCTGTGATGTTTGGAGTGGCGGTTCTCGTCCCTGATGGCGTCTTGGGCCCGCAGGAAGTAGCGCAACCGTTCCTTTTCGTCCAGCCCGTCCCATTTTCGGCTCAAAATGGCGTCCAGCTCCACGTGCGAGGCATCCGGGTGTGAAAGCTGCACGTGACGACGATTCTCACTGGGGATGGAGGTAGAAGTGGTCATACATAGTATTGCTTTGATAAGCCACACAAAAAGCAATTTATCAAACGATGAATAAGTAATACTACGCAGTTGAACTACTATGAAATTTTTCTCGTTGTAAGAACCTTTTTCAAAAGTGAATATATTTCAAAGATCACTTGCCTCCCTTGAGACCGAAAAAAGCTCAGTAATAAATTGTACAAATAAGAGGGATTTAATAAGGGAGCTCATCGTTGTTATACTTAAAATAATGCAAAGACAACTATAGTCTAAGAGCTTTTACAGAAGCGGTGCTAACCAGCTGACGACATCTGAACACAGGACCAATAAACTTTTATGAATCTTTGTTTTAAAGTATAAATGTCTAGTTGTTGTTTTTTGACAAGGGTGTATATAAAATTTAAGTTAGTTATGTGTGATCATGTAATTAATGACAAAAATAATATTTTTCTGAAATGCACCGACGTGTGAAACTGTATTTACTTTCAACAAGATTTGTTGCAAATACAACATCAAGGGACACTACTCTTGAAATAGTTCATTATAAGAGTAGTCTGTCTGCATTGGACTTTATAACAAGTATCTTTGATTTTGTATCACCTTTTAACAACATTTTGTAATATATGAGATGTCAAGTCAGTGTTTTTTGTGGAATTATATTTACCGCCTGTGCCTTGCAAATTGGGAAAAAAGTTGACTTTAGGAAAAATACAAAATCAGGCCAAAATAGCTATTTTAATGGTAAATAGACCTGTTCTAACTTTTTATGCATATATTACGCTATGAAAGAGTTAGTGTTGTTTATATTTCAAGAAATTCATTGCTTTTTATATTCGTTTACGTTATATGCATTAATTTAATTGGGAAAAAATACAATTTTTTGGAAAAATGGACATTTTTTCGCAAGGTGAAACAGCCTTTAGAATGCAGTAAATTGTACCAAAAAATCACTGCAAGTTAAATAACATCGTCGGATACCCCCGATACACATACTACGTGTGTGTATGAAGTGTAACGGAAAATGTACCGTTGATGCCGACGATGGTTAAGCAGGTGAGGATGTGACTGTTCTTGTGTTCTAATTTCAACAAGGGGCATAACTCCTGAAAAAGTTGAGTTATAGTGATTTAGCAGTGTGATTATATGCCTGTCAAGTACACATGTGTGAAAACCTCCTTTAATCTTTGTAAAGGTCATTGTGTTTTAATTTCCGCAAGGGGCATAACTCCTGAAAAAGTTGAGTCAAAGTGATTTAGCAGTGTGAGTTATATGTCTGTCATGTGCACATGTGTGAAAAACTTCCATCAATCTTTGTACAGGGACGGATAGGACGTGACGGGACAAAACGCGCCGTAATACGCACAACTCCTATATAACCCATATTTAACGTTTGACTTTAGTCTCCAGCGGTTTCCAATCACTTATACACTGACCTGGACCAAAGTACGCATGCGTGTCGATTGAGGAGCGGGTTGGCAAGGATATCCATGGCACCCGACCGCCGCCGTTTGCTCGTCATCCGCAGCTCAACACCGCTGCTAGATGGCGTCCTGAAACAATCAGCGGAAACACAAACACATTACGTTTTCAGTTATGCATTAAAAAAATATTCTGGAGTGACAATATCCATTTATATTTACTTATATCCAACCCACGTATAAGCTATTTTTTCTGCTAGCTCTTTTAACCTAACCAATGGTGTAATTGACCTGGCGTCTGATGAGCTGAAACCATTTTGGCGATGGGTTTTGGCGGCGCATTAGGTCCCCAATGGAGGTCAAATGGGGTGAAGCACCCTGCCGCAGAAACAAGGAATCTTTTGTTAATGTTAAATGTTAATAACTGGTAACCTGTATGTTTGCTCTTTATTTCAACTGAAATCAGTAGGAGATGGCGTTAAGTATTTTCAAAACAAATAAATAAAATTGCTTGTTATATTATGTTCGGTAAAACATGTTCATATGTTCTTGTTAGCACACAAAACACTTGCAAATAATGTCAATATAACATTCGGTCCCCATGTCCTTTTTTCCTATTTGATATCTAGTATCGCCTTTTTATCAGGTACATTAATTAAGGCACGTACTGGTAGCCTTTTGTAATAAATTACTAATAATGAAAGTAAAAAAAACACTGCAGACTCACCACTTTCGCACCGGTGTTTTCTGCTTGGAGCCGTTTTTGTTTTTGTCGTTTGATGAAGATGGACTGGGCTTTTCGGACACTTTCTTTTTAGGCTTGTATGTCTTTACTCGAGCTTTCATGTTCAATCCACCGTTCGAGGCTTTACCGTTTTCCGTTTTAGAAAGAAGTTGTTTATGTTTTTGTTTGCTATCTTCGGTCTGCTTGCAATTGCTAGATGACTTGAGAGTGTCTTTCACTGGGCTTTTAAACTTAATTCGAAGCGGAGGCACAACCCTGTTTTTATTCTTCGCCTTAGTGAACACTTGCTGCAGTTTTGTAAATGAAGCGTAGTCCGATATTTCAAGAGGCGCTGTATGCTTATCACTTGTCATTTCTTCCTTTTGTGCCTTCTCCTTTGTACACCTATCCTCATCCTTTCTTTGTTTCGAGTCGATGTCTACTTGCTTAACGTCGCCTTGATCGGATTCACTTACCGCCTGTTTGCCGGAGAGCCTCCTGGAGCGCCGTAGAGGCGTCACAGCTGTACTCTGATGCCTGTTGCCGTCACATGGCCCGCAAACGGTTTTGTCGATGAAAGTACATGCTTCTCCTACAATGCTTTCATCCGCACTGTCATCAGCATCTGTTTTGATTCCTTCATTGTTTACTACAAGATACTCCAAATCAAATATGTTTTCTAGCGTCTGTGACACGCTCTCAGAGTACGCTGTTTCTTCGTCTTCTGACACGGCAACATGTTTAACATCATCGATGTTGTCTAACTCATCTTCCTCAGGATTAGGCAAGAGAATCTGAGAAATGTTTTCCACAGCGCTATATGCTGCATCATGTTCAGTTGTTTGTTCTGTATGGCCACATTCATCACTCATGCCTTCTGCGAGAGCGTTTTTATCTGCTGAAACCTCGCTTGATCTATCTTTCGATGGACATCTTATTTTAACAGTGGGACATTTTGCACGTTCAGTTGTGTGTTCACTGTCTGCTGTGTGATAAAGTGTTAAAAGAAACAGACAAGTATAATTAAAACTTAATGCGTGTTTCAAAATATTGTTGATCTTGATTTAATGTTCATAAGCTAAAAAAGGTGCTAAAATGGGTTAATCACCCTAAATTATAGACGAAAATAATGCACAGCTTTACCTTTATATTTTGATATTATGAAAATGAAGAATCACTGTTTATCTATGGGTGATATTTGGAGGAATACAGCTACCTTTAGATCCATTCGCCAGATCTTCTCGCTGTCTAAACTCTTGTGAGCAATGTAAGCTAGTGGGTCTGGCGGCGCGGCGGGGAAAGGTGACATCAAGGGGAATCCCTTCCCACAACTCCTCCCTCGTCACCTCACTCCGCAGCTTCTTTCGGGGCGGCTGGTAGTCGTCGTCGTCCGAGTCACTACTCTCGACAGAGCTCGCTTTACTTTTTTCAGGATGAGTCATTTTTCCAGTCTTAATCGATGTACGTTTTGTTTCATTCGTCGTGTCGTTGACATTTTCAATATCTGGTGGCGGTTCGAATTTTTCAGTCACATCACGGGTCACACAGTCAGTTTGTTTCGATTTCTCTGACACACTTATATGTTCGATATTTTGTCCACGCTCCTGTGGTATAGGTGACTCGGGAAAACATTCATTTTCGTTAAAACACGTAACTTTTAGGTCATTTACAGAATCATTGTGCTCGATACTTTTGCATTCGCTTTTGATTGGTGTCCCTCCGGCAGATCGCCGTCCAAGAAATGCGCGGACGTCAAATACCATCTTCCGGTTGCTCCTGAGACGCGGCGAGCCCTCGCTGACGGGACTGTTGCGGGTCCAGTAGTCTTCCAACTTCTTCAACTCCCTCCTCGAGGCGTCCGGGGTCCCTTCACCGGAGGTGACAGACATAGGCGTTTCCGCGGGCGAAGCCGTCGCCTCAACCGTGGAACACCGGCTATTTCTCTTCCGTTTTGCTTTTGTCCCTGAAGCAAATACTGTACAATGTCGGAATCATTTATATAAAACATTGTAAAACAGTGATTTATTGCACATGGTTGGTATAATACGATATCAATATTAAATATCATAAATACCACGCTATGGTGATATGTATATATATATATATATATATATCAATCCGTGTGACCTATTGTCGATGTTCTTGAAAGAAATTACATGTACTTATAATATTAATAAGCATTTAATACATTAAAAACAATATTCATGCTTACTGCCTACTGGTCACTGGATAGTGCTTACTGGCTAATACTGGTCATTGTAAACTATTCACTGTCTACTGTGCTCTGCCTCCTGGTCACTGGATAGTGCTTACTGGCTAATACTGGTCATTGTCTACAGTTCACTGTCTACTGTGCTCTGCCTACTGGTCACTGGATAGTGCTTACTAGCTAATACTGATCATTGTAAACTATTCACTGTCTACTGTGCTCTGCCTCCTGGTCACTGGATAGTGCTTACTTGCTAATACTGGTCATTGTCTACAGTTCACTGTCTACTGCGCTCTGCCTCCTGGTCATTGGATAGTGCTTACTTGCTAACACTGATCATTGTCTACAGTTCACTGCCTACTGGTCACTGGATAGTGCTTACATGCTAATACTAATCATTGTCTACTATTCACTGTCTACTGTGCTCTGTCTACTGGTCACTGGATAGTGCTTACTGGCTAATACTGATCATTGTAAACCATTCACTGTCTACTGTGCTCTGCCTCCTGGTCACTGGATAGTGCTTACTGGCTAATACTGATCATTGTCTACTATTCACTGTCTACTGTGCTCTGCCTACTGGTCACTGGATAGTGCTTACTGGCTAATACTGATCATTGTCTACTATTCACTGTCTACTGTGCTCTGCCTCCTGGTCACTGGATAGTGCTTACTGGCTAATACTGATCATTGTAAACTATTCACTGCCTACTGTGATCTGCCTCCTGGTCACTGGATAGTGCTTACTGGCTAATACTGATCATTGTCTACTATTCACTGTCTACTGTGCTCTGCCTACTGGTCACTGGATAGTGCTTACTGGCTAATACTGATCATTGTAAACTATTCACTGCCTACTGTGCTCTGCCTACTGGTCACTGGATAGTGCTTACTGGCTAATACTGAACATTGTCTACAGTTCACTGCCTACTGTGCTCTGCCTACTGGTCACTGGATAGTGCTTACTGGCTAATACTGATCATTGTCTACTATTCACTGTCTACTGTGCTCTGCCTCCTGGTCACTGGATAGTGCTTACTTGCTAATACTGGTCATTGTCTACAGTTCACTTTCTACTGTGCTCTGCCTCCTGGTCACTGGATATTGCTTACTTGCTAATACTGATCATTGTCTACAGTTCACTGTCTACTGTGCTCTGCCTCCTGGTCACTGGATAGTGCTTACTTGCTAACACTGATCATTGTCTACAGTTCACTGTCTACTGCGCTCTGCCTCCTGGTCATTGGATAGTGCTTACATGCTAATACTTGTCTTTTGTCTACTATTCACTGTCTACTGTGCTCTGCCTCCTGGTCACTGGATAGTGCTTACATGCTAATACTTGTCTTTTGTCTACTATTCACTGTCTACTGTGCTCTGCCTACTGGTCACTGGATAGTGCTTACTGGCTAATACTGATCATTGTAAACCATTCACTGTCTACTGTGCTCTGCCTCCTGGTCACTGGATAGTGCTTACTGGCTAATACTGATCATTGTCTACTATTCACTGTCTACTGTGCTCTGCCTCCTGGTCACTGGATAGTGCTTACTGGCTAATACTGATCATTGTCTACTATTCACTGTCTACTGTGCTCTGCCTCCTGGTCACTGGATAGTGCTTACTGGCTAATACTGATCATTGTAAACTATTCACTGCCTACTGTGCTCTGCCTCCTGGTCACTGGATAGTGCTTACTGGCTAATACTGATCATTGTCTACTATTCACTGTCTACTGTGCTCTGCCTACTGGTCACTGGATAGTGCTTACTGGCTAATACTGATCATTGTAAACTATTCACTGCCTACTGTGCTCTGCCTACTGGTCACTGGATAGTGCTTACTGGCTAATACTGAACATTGTCTACAGTTCACTGCCTACTGTGCTCTGCCTACTGGTCACTGGATAGTGCTTACTGGCTAATACTGATCATTGTCTACTATTCACTGTCTACTGTGCTCTGCCTCCTGGTCACTGGATAGTGCTTACTTGCTAATACTGGTCATTGTCTACAGTTCACTTTCTACTGTGCTCTGCCTCCTGGTCACTGGATATTGCTTACTTGCTAATACTGATCATTGTCTACAGTTCACTGTCTACTGTGCTCTGCCTCCTGGTCACTGGATAGTGCTTACTTGCTAACACTGATCATTGTCTACAGTTCACTGTCTACTGCGCTCTGCCTCCTGGTCACTGGATAGTGCTTACATGCTAATACTTGTCTTTTGTCTACTATTCACTGTCTACTGTGCTCTGCCTCCTGGTCACTGGATAGTGCTTACATGCTAATACTTGTCTTTTGTCTACTATTCACTGTCTACTGTGCTCTGCCTACTGGTCACTGGATAGTGCTTACTGGCTAATACTGATCATTGTAAACTATTCACTGTCTACTGTGCTCTGCCTCCTGGTCACTGGATAGTGCTTACTGGCTAATACTGATCATTGTCTACTATTCACTGTCTACTGTGCTCTGCCTACTGGTCACTGGATAGTGCTTACTGGCTAATACTGATCATTGTCTACTATTCACTGTCTACTGTGCTCTGCCTCCTGGTCACTGGATAGTGCTTACTGGCTAATACTGATCATTGTAAACTATTCACTGCCTACTGTGATCTGCCTCCTGGTCACTGGATAGTGCTTACTGGCTAATACTGATCATTGTCTACTATTCACTGTCTACTGTGCTCTGCCTACTGGTCACTGGATAGTGCTTACTGGCTAATACTGATCATTGTAAACTATTCACTGTCTACTGTGCTCTGCCTACTGGTCACTGGATAGTGCTTACTGGCTAATACTGATCATTGTCTACAGTTCACTGCCTACTGTGCTCTGCCTACTGGTCACTGGATAGTGCTTACTGGCTAATACTGATCATTGTCTACTATTCACTGTCTACTGTGCTCTGCCTCCTGGTCACTGGATAGTGCTTACTTGCTAACACTGATCATTGTCTACTATTCACTGTCTACTGTGCTCTGCCTACTGGTCACTGGATAGTGCTTACTTGCTAACATTGATCATTGTCTACTATTCACTGTCTACTGTGCTCTGCCTCCTGGTCACTGGATAGTGCTTACTGGCTAATACTGATCATTGTCTACTATTCACTGTCTACTGTGCTCTGCCTCCTGGTCACTGGATAGTGCTTACTTGCTAACACTGATCATTGTCTACTATTCACTGTCTACTGTGCTCTGCCTACTGGTCACTGGATAGTGCTTACTGGCTAATACTGGTCATTGTAAACTATTCACTGTCTACTGTGCTCTGCCTACTGGTCACTGGATAGTGCTTACTGACTAATACTGATCATTGTCTACAATTCACTGTCTACTGTAATCTGCCTACTGGTCACTGGATAGTGCTTACTGGCTAATACTGATCATTGTCTACTATTCACTGTCTACTGTGCTCTGCCTACTGGTCACTGGATAGTGCTTACTGGCTAATACTGATCATGGTAAACTATTCACTGCCTACTGTGCTCTGCCTCCTGGTCACTGGATAGTGCTTACTGGCTAATACTGATCATTGTCTACAGTTCACTGCCTACTGTGCTCTGCCTACTGGTCACTGGATAGAGCTTACTGGCTAATACTGATCATTGTCTACTATTCACTGTCTACTGTGCTCTGCCTCCTGGTCACTGGATAGTGCTTACTTGCTAATACTGGTCATTGTCTACAGTTCACTGTCTACTGTGCTCTGCCTCCTGGTCATTGGATAGTGCTTACTTGCTAACACTGGTCATTGTCTACAGTTCACTGTCTACTGCGCTCTGCCTCCTGGTCATTGGATAGTGCTTACATGCTAATACTTGTCTTTGTCTACTATTCACTGTCTACTGTGCTCTGCCTACTGGTCACTGGATAGTGCTTACTGGCTAATACTGATCATTGTAAACCATTCACTGTCTACTGTGCTCTGCCTCCTGGTCACTGGATAGTGCTTACTGGCTGATACTGATCATTGTCTACTATTCACTGTCTACTGTGCTCTGCCTACTGGTCACTGGATAGTGCTTACTGGCTAATACTGATCATTGTCTACTATTCACTGCCTACTGTGCTCTGCCTCCTAGTCACTGGATAGTGCTTACTGGCTAATACTGATCATTGTAAACTATTCACTGCCTACTGTGATCTGCCTCCTGGTCACTGGATAGTGCTTACTGGCTAATACTGATCATTGTCTACTATTCACTGTTTACTGTGCTCTGCCTACTGGTCACTGGATAGTGCTTACTGGCTAATACTGATCATTTTAAACTATTCACTGTCTACTGTGCTCTGCCTACTGGTCACTGGATAGTGCTTACTGGCTAATACTGATCATTGTCTACAGTTCACTGCCTACTGTGCTCTGCCTACTGGTCACTGGATAGTGCTTACTGGCTAATACTGATCATTGTCTACTATTCACTGTCTACTGTGCTCTGCCTCCTGGTCACTGGATAGTGCTTACTTGCTAACACTGATCATTGTCTACTATTCACTGTCTACTGTGCTCTGCCTACTGGTCACTGGATAGTGCTTACTTGCTAACACTGATCATTGTCTACTATTCACTGTCTACTGTGCTCTGCCTCCTGGTCACTGGATAGTGCTTACTGGCTAATACTGATCATTGTCTACTATTCACTGTCTACTGTGCTCTGCCTCCTGGTCACTGGATAGTGCTTACTGGCTAACACTGATCATTGTCTACTATTCACTGTCTACTGTGCTGTGCCTACTGGTCACTTTATAGTGCTTACTGGCTAATACTGGTCATTGTAAACTATTCACTGTCTACTGTGCTCTGCCTACTGGTCACTGGATAGTGCTTACTGACTAATACTGATCATTGTTTACAATTCACTGTCTACTGTGATCTGCCTACTGGTCACTGGATAGTGCTTACTGACTAATACTGATCATTGTCTACAATTCACTGTCTACTGTGCTCTGCCTCCTGGTCACTGGATAGTGCTTACTGACTAATACTGATCATTGTCTACAATTCACTGTCTACTGTGATCTGCCTACTGGTCACTGGATAGTGCTTACTGGCTAATACTGATCATTGTCTACTATTCACTGTCTACTGTGCTCTGCCTACTGGTCACTGGATAGTGCTTACTGGCTAATACTGATCATTGTAAACTATTCACTGTCTACTGTGCTCTGCCTACTGGTCACTGGATAGTGCTTACTGACTGATACTGATCATTGTCTACTATTCACTGTCTACTGTTCTCTGCCTCCTGGTCACTGGATAGTGCTTACTGACTAATACTGATCATTGTCTACTATTCACTGTCTACTGTGCTCTGCCTCCTGGTCTCTGGATAGTGCTTACTGACTAATACTGATCATTGTAAACTATTCACTGTCTACTGTGCTCTGCCTCCTGGTCACTGGATAGTGCTTACTGGCTAATACTGATCATTGTCTACTATTCACTGTCTACTGTTCTCTGCCTCCTGGTCACTGGATAGTGCTTACTGGCTAATACTGATCATTGTCTACTATTCACTGCCAACTGTGCTCTGCCTCCTGGTCTCTGGATAGTGCTTACTGGCTAATACTGATCATTGTAAACTATTCACTGCCTACTGTGCTCTGCCTCCTGGTCATTAGATAGTGCTCACTTGCTAATTCTGATCATTTCCTATTTTACAAAATCAATGAATAAGTATCCAAAATTAGTTGTTGAACATTTCATGCACTTTTAAAAGTAGTCAAAATGTTTTGAAAGTGTACAGAATTTGGCACTGACTTTTTTGGCACTTACTTAAAACCTTTTAAGCACAGACTATTTTTTATCCAAACAACAGTGGTACTGTCGCTTTAGTGTGTGTCACTATATAAATTGCTATTGATCTACTTTAGTTTATCAGAACAGTGTTATTTTCAGTAATTGGTTAATTTACAGACAACTATTCACTGTCTTTCGCTCAATGTTTACTGTCCACATGAATATCCCTGTTGTTGAGCTGGATACGTATGTTACAGTAAGATTCTATTGCAATCGCATTATTTGGGAAATACTCATTGCATATCATAGTATCCGAAATTTAGCACTCCGAAATAGCGACATATAAACTACTGGGAAAAGTCTTATTTTCAACGTCTTATCAAATCTAGTAATTATATTGAAGTTGGATGAAGACTCTCGGATGTAATCCCGCTTACTCTTTTCTCTGAAAGTAATAAAATGTAACTCACCACCAGCAGAAGCTGTCAAATGCTTATTTTCCATGCCTCTATTTGTGTTCTTTTTTCTAACAGCTTCAAAATGTAAACACTATAGTCGCCATTTTAATGACGTCATTTAAATAGTGACGTCATCAAATATGAAAAGCAAACTTAGGCCTAATTGGAATTTAATTGTGTTCTCTGGAGCGATGCAAAAATAAAGCATGAACCAATTAGTAACGATCAGTGCATTTTGCCTAAACAAGTATTGTTGAATTATTAAAAAAGGCATTATATGAAGTATTTTTGTGAGATAAGTTTATACAATTTGATTGTTTTTAAATAAATAAAAAAATGTACAAACATGCATATATACAAAAAGCACACGATATTGTAGGAACAAATGAGACCAAAATTATATAAGGCAGCGTTTTGTCAACTTAGTGCTTTCTAGCACGACATGTATTTAATATAATTATTGTATTTAAGGTGTTTATATCGTTTAGATGTATATTTATATTTTCTCTTTGTTATTAGGCATTGGCGTAAAAAAGAGACGACAGCTATTATATCAATGAAACAGAATTGGTTTCATATTGTTACCATGGAAATTGGATGTTTCCGCCTCATTAGGGCTTATATCGTGAAAACAGCGATACCACTGAATTGCCGGCACTGTTGTAGCGTTGACTTTATACTAGACAGATAATCTGCTTTACAATTTATTTTTTATTGATAGATGAAAGTGTGTGATAACACCATTAAAGGAGTTTAGGGGATACGTGAAACCAAGGTAAGTCTTACAAACGCTAATGTTGATTTGAATCGAGCCAAATTGTCGCAGACTTCAGAATAAATAAGTAATCTAGCCTCAGTGTGTACTACCTAGTATTACGTTTAATAAGACATAAACGATAAAAACATCAAATGCAGACATGATTGACATGTGAGATAGACGTCATTCTTTTACATGACTGTGATATCTATATGTGTCCTATGGTGTGAATACAATGTTTACAACATAATACGATGATATTTCAAAATGCAAACATTCTCTCTTTTCTTGGGTGAGGGTATTCGGGGTTACATATATATTTATAATAATATAATACTGGTGACCAAGATTGACGTACATGGAATCTGCGTTTCGGTCAAAGTAAGACACTGTTTTGATCTTCGAATCTTTGTTTAGTAGCGAGGCTTTCTTTTTCTATTCAAAAATGCTGATTGTCAACGGTTACGTCCAAAATTTGGTAAACAGACGTATTGTTCAAATGTTGAATTTGTGCGTCGCTTGCATAGCGTGACAGACACATCGTGATCATGGAGTCCGGCGTCCTCGGCCGCGTACGCCATATAGCTTAAACTTACTTCTCCAATCTTTACAAACTTTGGCAGCAATTAAAACTGGCAAACTATCTAGACCGTGTTCGATTACCAATCATATCGCTGTCGGTTATGGCCCTTAAAATGTCAAAGCTTTCCAAACAGGCGACACCTCCGATTTTGCGGAATGCTACATACAGTAGTTGGTTTTAAAAACTAACATAATTCAATGACGGTAAAGTTGGAAGGGAGTTGATATTTGGTAGTTCGGGATTCCAATATATAACTTCCTACTCGTTGCCAGTTGCGGATTCGAATATTTAACTTCCTACTAGTTGCCAGATGGGGATTCCAATATTCAACTTCCTACTAGTTGCCAGCTGGGGATTCGAATATTCAACTTCCTACTAGTTGCCAGTTGGGGATTCCAATATTTAACTTCCTACTAGTTGCCAGTTGGGGATTCGAATATTCAACTTCCTACTAGTTGCCAGTTGGGGATTCCAATATTCAACTTCCTACTAGTTGCCAGTTGGGGATTCCAATATTCAACTTCCTTCTAGTTGCCAGTTGGGGATTCGAATATTGAACTACCTGCTGGTTGCCAGTTAGGGATTCCAATATTCAACTTCCTACTCGTTGCCAGTTGGGGATTCGAATATTCAACTACCTGCTGGTTGCCAGTTGGGGATTCGAATATTCAACTAACTGCTGGTTGCCAGTTGGGGATTCGAATATTCAACTACCTGCTGGTTGCCAGTTAGGGATTCGAATATTTAACTACCTGCTAGTTGCCAGTTTGGGATTCGAATATTTAACTACCTGCTAGTTGCCTGTCGGGGATTCCAATATTCAACTACCTGCTAGTTGCCCGTTTGGGATTCGAATATTTAGCTACTTACTGGTTGCCAATTCGGGATTCGAATATTCAACTTCATACTTGTTGCCAGTTGGGGATTCGGATATTCAACTTCCTGCTAGTTGCCAGTTGGGGATTTGAATAACCTAGGTGTATATTTCTCGTCCACCGGTAGCTTTTTATACTGCCGTAAATATTTAATAAGCCAGGCTAACAAAGCAATGTATGCTCTATTTCTTAGAATTAATAACCTAGACTTGCCTTTGGACATACAACTAAAGCTTTTTGATTCTACCATTGTCCCGATTCTAACGTACGGATGGGAAGTCTGGGGTTTTGAAAACCTTGATCTGTCGGAGCAACTTCACTGTATTATTTTGTGACGGATTATATATACTAGAAAAAGGACTCCCCGTTACATGATCTACTCGGAACTGGGTAGATACCCCCTTAACACCATAGTTAAAACTAGAATGATTAGTTACTGGAGTAAACTCGTTTCATCCCATGACTCGAAATTAAGTTTCTTAATATATAAAGGCATCTTACATAGTAATAATTCAGTCTGGGCCAGTTACATCAAGTCAATACTTGATTCAACGGGTTATTCATACGTTTGGCATAACCAAACAAGAGTACCTGTAAAACATGTCAGTAAACTTGTGAAATCCAACCTTGTAGACCAATTTCAGCAAACCTGTTTTGAACAATTTAATATTTCGTCTAAGGGTAAAATGTATTCTCTGTTTAAGTCTGATATTAAATTTGAGGAATACCTTAATATTTTACCCAAATCTCTACGTTTTACATTCTTGCATTTCCGCACTAGTAATCATAAATTCCCTATCGAAGTCGGTAGATGGAGACAGAATGCTGTACCACATGTCAATAGAAAGTGTACGTTTTGTAATCTAAACGATATCGGTGACGAACTGCACTATTTACTTACATGTCCATTTTTTAATCCTACCAGAAAAAAATACATAAGTAGTCGTTTTTACTCAAGACCTAATGTCGTACACTTTAGGGAAGTTTTAAATTGTAAGAACCCGGATACCTTAAGGAAAACAGCAATTTTTGTTAAAATCTTAGTTAATCGCTTTAAACGAATTTGATCATGTATTTTATAGTTTTTCATTTGATATCTCATAACTATATCAATTATATTGTATCCTTTTTCAAATAAATGAATTTGTTTTGTCATAAAAAAATAATACTATTTAAACTAACCACATTCCCCTTACTATTTATAATTGTTTTGTATAATGATAAACTCTAAACCTGTTGTGAAGTCGCCATTAACCCACATCTTTATACCTGTGTTAACATATATATATTGCGTTTTCACATGCTTTTACTTAAATGTAAACTGTGATATAATAAAAGAATATTGAGTTGAGTTGAGTTGAGTAAACCAAAGTAATAGTTAGATGACATGAAGTAAAATCATAACGATTAAAATTTGGCGGGGTGAGCGTTGTAAGACCTTATTTTTCCCAGATCATATTCTTCCCACCTGGGAAAAATAGGATCCTATTCTTCATAGCTGGGAAAAATAAAATCTCCTTTGTCACACATTTCGAACATATATGTCACAGCTCCTGGGAAATTTGTGATCGAAGCCGGTATTTTATGTACCATGAAATCACATTCCTCACAGGTCAAAAATTGCATCATTTTTTAACAAAAAAAGTAATTTTTACAACTGATTCACATTTGTCACAGATTGCTATTTCCAGTATTGCAGATATATTTTGTTGATATACATGTATGCGTATATATTCTAGTCATAAAGAATCGTTGATTATGTTGTTGTCGTTTCTGTTGTTGTTGTTGCTGTTAGTTTTAGGCGCAGTGGCGGTTGTTGTAGAGATAGTTGGTTTTTTTTAATTTTTTTTTTTTTATCTTGTTGCTGTACGGGTATTAGTGGTATAAGTAGGAATAGTATTGGTTCTTGTTGGCACCGTAATAGTTGGTGTATGCCTAGTAAAGGTAGATGGCATTGTGTTTGTTGTCGTGAGTTGTGTTGGCATAGACAGATGTACTGGAAAAAGTATTTCCAACGCTTTCAACGGCTAAATTTCGGGCAAGCAGTGAATACCGCAGTGCTAGAAGAGCTTTCGTTTAAATATAGTTCTGTCCGGAGCTTGCCTGATATGGTCGAGCATTTACGATAGTGTACCAATTCACCATCGGGGACACAATCTGATCAAGATAAATATGGAGAAAATTTAAGTTTTAAGAATTGGTGGTGGTGTTGTTGTTATTGTTGTTGTAAGAATTGTTTTAATTATTATTACTATTATTATTATTATTATTATTATTATTATTATTATTATTATTATTATTATTATTATTATTACTTTTATCATGCTATTATTATTATTATTATTATTATTATTATTATTATTATTATTTTATTTTATTATTTTTTATTTCTTTTGATTATTACATTTTTAATATCAAATTTATCAAACAGCAAAGTCATCGACAAAATCTGTGAAGAATATGATTCTCATGCTTACCACCATTTTGGTCAATCATATATGTCACAGTTTGAAACGGTGAAGAATAGGATCTGGGAATAATAAGGTCCTACAGAGCGTAGCGAATGAACCCTTCTTAATCATTTAGATTTTACTTCAGGTTATCTAAGTGTCTAAGAACATGTCTCAGTCATGTAATAGTCAGATGACATGAAGTAAAACCGTAATGACTAAAATTTGGCGGGGTGAGCGTAGCGAACGATCCCTTCTTAATCATTAAGATTTTACTTCAGGTTATCTAAGTGTCTAAGAACATGTCTCAGTCATGATATAGTTAGATGACATGAAGTAAAATCGTAATCATAAAGTTTTTTCTTCAGGTCACCTAACTGACTCAAAATACAACTTCATTTAATAAAACATTGTAAGCGCAAAATCTGACACAGGGAGTGTGTATCTAATGCGTGTCAGTAGGCAAAGCTTTAAACACCCGCGAAAGATGAAATTCTAAATGATTAAGCCTAGTTCTAAATGATTGCCTATCAGCAATTTTATTGGCTGAAAATGTAAGTTGTTTTCTAATGATTACTACATGCGTTATTTATTTTTAATTGACACATGGCAGTGAATCAAAGCATGGTTTTACCATCTCAGACCATTGACTATACTTTCTATATTTATACGTTTTGAAGCTGAATTGTTTGTGAATTCAATAACAGGCTGAACATGCTGGATCTTTTTAATCTACATTTTTGTTTACATTTTAACCGCATTGTTTGTATAACCAATATAGTCACTTGATCGAAAACATAGTAGAAACGTTCAAATAAATCTCTTTTTTTCCAGAATGATTTAACTTTTTTCTAACGCTGTTTAATGTTTGGTACAATGTGGAACTTTCTCCCCCATATAATATGGTTTTGGGGGCGTAGAGAACTAGAATTCAGTGTTATTTCGCGTGCAACCTTTCTCTTTACTCATAAACTACCCGAAGGCGAAAACACGCGTGCAAATACGCCAAGTGGCGGTGCAAAATTACGAAAATACGCCATTTGAGTGTGTGACGGGGGAAATGTCCATTAACTGACAACACCTATCTTCAATTTTGTCAAAATTCACACATAATGGGAAGATGCACACCTCAAATAAACGGTAGCACTGCTGGAGTTGGAGGTGATGTGAAATACAGTGCTATTGTACTTTATGATCATAAGGATGGCACTGAATTTGCAAAACTATAACTCATTATTTTTTGCTATCAATAACAACTTGTGTGCGGCATTAGCCGTCATCACACAGCAAGAGGTTATAGGATATGTTGTTGACATTTCCTGAATACAGTGCAAACTAAAATAGCCCGTCAATTATTGATTTGAATAAGCCAAATATCAACTATGAGCTATTTGTATGCCTATAAGTGTACATATCTTAAATGTTGTTGTATGGAAATGGCTAAAATCGCTTAAAGACCCATCTCTCACGGACCAACGCATGTGTGGTAACCCTTGATATTTCAGGATTTCGAAGTACTAGTAATTTAATATTTTTCTAAGAAAATTTACACCATACATTTTATCAACGTTACAATATGAACAATGAACGGCAACATCCTCATTTAAAGTCCCCTTAATGCACCATACTGAGTAAACATTGATTGATGCAAGATTTCTTAATTGATTTGTGTGTTTCATTCTTACAGTGACATGCCTTATAGCTTATACAACATCAACAGTAGCAGCAGCAGTAGCAGCAACAACAACATCAACAACAACAATGCTAACAACAAAACATTAACATTGAATTGAATCCTCTGAAATCCCCTACTATGGTAAGAATGAATTAGTTCAAAGCTGATTATTCATATTTAATGTTTTTATTTACAGAAAAACACAGGAAAGTTACCGTGGTTACAGGAGCAGACAACAGCCAGCCTGGGTAGCCAGAGGCGCGAAAAAGAACCAATCTGAAGAGTAATCATTGATATAAAGAGTGCTAAATATTAAAACCACTGGCGCTCAGCCGTCGCTAGTGAGATGAAAACACAATACTAGTGTATGAGAGTCGATATATACTGGCACTTATGTGTATATATATGGTATTATACAAGCAGAAAGAAAACGCTTGGGTTTCTTTAAGTAATGCAGATTTCATTTTGAGAATATTTCGATCACAACGGACTAGTGGATTTTATAAGTCTAACAACATCAAAGGGGTGGGTATGTTTCTATGACTACGGAGCGCTCTAAACATATATAATCTTAAGTGTTTGACTTCTTAGCTCGACGTGGATGTAAGAACGAGGACATATGGATTTTGGATGACAGACGTTGGTCACCGCTCGCACCACCCCCAGATCTTAAGAAAATAATGAAAATAACTATTTTAAAAGGAAATGCTAAACAGAACACAGGGTGGTTGGTTATTTGCGCTTGGTTAAATTTCTTCTTCAACATACTAGACGTACCAGTGTCGGTTTCTATGGCAATGGATGATATGGTGTCAGTATGTGATAACCTGACCTTGACCTTGCAGTCAGGTCGGATAGTTAGTTCTTATTTTCCAGGTAACTATGGGAACAATGAATTCTGTCATTCGGTGATATCTGTACAGGGAGCCTATAAGGTGGAAATCACCTTTCAGTTATTCCATACGGAATCTGTAACTGACCTTAACCTTTTTAACGATATGTGTACTTTAGACTTCCTTGATATTTACGACGACCAACGGCACTGGCGGATATGCGGTGACTGGGGCGGACGTCAGCAGCTGCTGTATTTTGTATTCAACTCTTCCACCATCAACGTGAAGTTTACGTCAAATAACAGCTCTACAAGGCCCGGGTTTACCCTGAACTGGGCCTCCACCGTGGAAGCAACGTCCGCACCACACAATTCTTGTATGGATCCCCTACTGGAGACGGAAAGTGCGTGCTTTGAGCTGATGAGGGAGGGTGCTGATTGGTTGACGGGCCACAACACGTGTAGGATGCGCGGTGCCACCCTAGCGCACGTGGATAGCGTGGACACACACCTCGCACTGGAGAGGGAAATACTCGAACGGTAGGTGGCTTCAGTCTGTTGTTAAAAATGGAGATTTGTCATTGAATTATGTAAGCATTTTCGAAAAGTGTACCTGGTTGATATGAAATGAAGCATCTAAAGATGGTGCGGCCTTGTAGGTATAACACGAACTGCAGATTTAAAGAGGCTATATATGATGAAATAGCGAAAAGAAAAGAAAATTGTTGAACACTGACATAAACTTGGTATCGATGTGTACAATGCATTGAAACTTACTAAGTGAAGTACCACATAGTTTACAATTAATTTATTTTTCGCAGTTTTTTTCGTATTTTTCCATTAAAAAAAGATTTCTTATGCGTGATTGGCTAGTCGATGTTATCACGTGATATTACCAAGTTAGGTATATAGCTTAAATATTCCAACCGTTTAGGGTAAGCCTTCGTAGCACGGTGGACACAACACTTGACTGCAATTTTGGCGACACTGGTTCGAACCCGGTCTCCCACTCGATTTTGTTTTTACATTTTGGTATTTTTTTTTACAATTATGATATCAAAGAGTAAAACATTTTATTAAATAATCGTCCTGAGATTCGTTACCAAAAAACACTTGTTTTGGTGCCATAGTGTTGTATAGTCAATCTCTTTTTTGCTTGAACAATGTTTACCCGTTACGTTTATAACGATTGCAGCCGTGGAAGCCGTTTGAAACAAATGTACAACAATTAAAATCTATCTTAATAAAAAAAAATTAACGGACGTCCGAAGTTTCCCAAACGTTAACTGTCATATGTATATACACGTTGTAACAGGAGAAACTCTCAAAGGACGTCCAATGAGCAGGGATAATGTGGGTGGAATGGATAGATTTGATGGTAATAGGAGAAATGTGACAGTAATCATATTTACTCGTCACGAATGTCCCCGGTGAGCGGACCGGAGACGCTGTACTCGTGACATACGTTTGTCATTTGCACGAGCAGAGAAACGATTGCCTCCAGACAGTGGCTCCATTTTTCCCTCGCGAATGCGCAAAATATGGGCTCATCCATCAGCAATCGACGTTCAGCTCACATTTATCATTTTCAGTGCATAACGCGGACTAGAAATGTAATCAAATGTCGTTAAGCACCAGTGTATGACCTTGACATGTTTAATATTATATTTTAAAATATCTCATTTAGTAGCACAGTTATAGCACATGCATGGAATGGTAACACACGGACATGTACCATACCATAGTGAACATAAACTACAGTTTATTTTGGCACTAGCTGGGATCGTACCCACACTTTAACTACAACTCCCAAATATCCCAGTTTTAGTGTCACGTTTTGGCCGCCATGTTTAGGTACGTTGAGAAACATGGCAGAACGGCAACAGCGTGTAAAAACGGGGGGAAACGTGATAACAACGTGACAAAAAATGGCAAATGTTAAAAACCGCGCACGTTTCTCCGCAACTTATTACAACGTGACAAGAACCTGGTATAATGTAGAACAACGTGGCTACAACGTCGCGAAAAACTCGACAGAACGTGAACATAACAGGTTCCGCCGTTTTCTGTTGTGATTGTTGACACGCTGTGTTCCGGTATGCTACGCTGTGGCCTCGTTGCACCCTCGCGCTCTAATTCGATTGAATACGTTGTACGACGTTTTGAGCTGTGTAATGCTACGTTGTACGTTGTTGAATGACGTTGTTCCACGTTCATGTTACGTACATTTTTTAGATATCACGAACGTAGCGGGCACGAAATCGCCACTTTCATAGTTGTCATTCATCAATACATTGCGCCTTCCTTACTGTTGCATCAAAATCAACGAACGCAAAGCTAGTTTTTTCTGTTGTATGTACCATCTTCAAATCAAATTTTGCAAAGCACGGTGATAGAACTCAATTAATCTGAATCAAACACGCCATAATTGTGAAACTATAGTGGCTGAATACCAAAAATACGCCTAGTGGCGAGAAAAACAAACAATGAGGCAATACGAAAGTACACCAAATAGCGGGATGAAATACGAAATAATAAGCCGGCGTATTCTTGACAGGAAGCACGTGGTCATAAAAACAAAGAGTAGTTCAGACCTTTCTCTGACTGAAGCTTAGCTCGTAGGAAGTGCCCAGACTTCTCACGGCTCAACGGCCCCATGTCACGGCCTCTACAACTACCACCCTATTATTTCTGTTCTTACTGGGGTGCATAGGATAGGGCACTCCTTTGGCAGTAATCTGTTTCCATTTATGTATTGAAAGAATGTATACTGGTTTGGCCATCAGCCGGTGCGTGCCGTGTTAAAACTGAGCGTGTAAACAGCAAGCCACAGCGTGTCGACGGCTAGGCATACCTCGTCTTTGATACTCTGTGTCAGCCTTCAAATGTGTCACTGCGGACCTACAACGATCGACTTCCTGATTATCATCTGGCGGCAACTTGGCACAAATGGCTCCCGGCCGAAGATTGCAAAACGTCCGGGTCAGAAACGGGGCACAACGGCGCGGCCAGAACGTGACACTTCATCTGCTCGCAAGAAAATATACGTTAGCCCTTTTCGATGGATTAGTTTCTATGGTGACGAATTGTCGCGTAATGCTACTGTTCACTTAACTTGTTGGAAGTCTTTAAGTTATTAAACAACAACCGTTCGAATGTCATTTCTTTATTGTTCCACGTTCTTTCTAAGTATAATAATCAGTATACAATACAGCATGACATTTAAGGTAATCCCACATCCTAACTGCCGTCCATTAAGGACCCAAGGCCGCGTTCCTTGCCTTGCCTAACCCAACTCTGTTTTCACATCCCAAATCATCTCTCTGTCTACATATGACAGCTTTACAACCACAGGAATACACGTTTTTGTAATTAACATGACCATTTTGTACATTTGTACCAGGTCGGCTGTCAACCATCTCCATATTCAAATGACAATCAAATATGCCCTACATTGCTAAACATACAGTATGTAGACACATATACATTTAATTAAATCTTAATTATATCGTAAATATAACTTTGATAAAAGTATTACGTCACATTTTATACGTAACTCTGTTACGTGACATTCGTCCCTTTTTTATCAAGATTTTTAAGAAAATCTTTGCGTCAACCCCAAACAATGGTTACGATAAGTACATTTCCCAGATCATAATCTAGAAATACGTGAAACATGCGATTCAGATGTTTACATCGACATTTTTTGATGAAATTTTGAAATGGCAGGAAGCGGATTCATGTCAAATAAAAAATGCGCATCGACAACAAACTTCATATGGAATGTGTCGCATGTGCATGTGTAGTGTGAAACATGAGATCACATACTTCCCACCTGTGACGTATAGGATCATGTTCTTCACATACGGGTATGTTGATGAGGGTACCAGTGGGTTGATATAATGACTTCACTGTTAGATATATCATGCATAAACACTCTAATAAATACAATTTATATTCATAAATGTCCGTATAGCTACATTTTAGGATTTTTCACTCTGGTATAAAGAATCTTCTGGAAAGGAAAAAAAACTATTCCTATGAATCGGTATGGAAACGCTTGTCTTAAAACAAAGATAGACGCTTATCAAATTACGAACGATTTTCCTCACCAAAAGTGTCATAGCTTTTGTTACTTTCTTGGTAAACCAGATAACATCGGAACTCGTAAGGAATTGTCTTCGATCGGAACTCTGACACACGTACTCACATACAGAGTGTCTGGAAAATAATTACCTATTAATCTTGTGCTTACTGAGATGGAAATAAAGTTATTG
Source organism: Mya arenaria (assembly GCF_026914265.1). Classification (NCBI taxonomy): domain Eukaryota; kingdom Metazoa; phylum Mollusca; class Bivalvia; order Myida; family Myidae; genus Mya; species Mya arenaria. The sequence goes on along the minus strand of NC_069129.1, from coordinate 62,524,884 downwards.
GTCTATAAATTAATAGCACGACCATTTGTATCTACAATATTAAAAATGAAAAACACCATTAAATCATTGATTTCAATTTAATTATTCACGTTCAGTATAAGCTCTTGTATTTACTATATAATTATACAAAGTAAGTGTTACTCAAAAGAAATAATATATACAGGTGAAGCTTGTGATATTCTAGTGGCGCCCGCTTCTCACACTTGCGTTCTTATATGAACACGTATATGTTCCCCTAGGAACCCCACCCATGAATTATCCATATGGACTTCAGCAGCCAATTGTAAACATCTAGATCAGAAATTCATTGGTTATCTACAGGCTAATTTGCACACTTAAATGATTTGATTGGTAAATATAAACTATTGGATAAGTTTTGACCAATCGATAAACATTTTGGCGAACTTGAACGAAACGAAAAAATAACCAGTTGAATACAAATGGCTGCAGAACTCCTTTCTACACAATAAAGAAATAATTATAGTAAGCGTTGCACACATTCATATACATGCAGTTTCTCATCCGGCCTTCCAATGGTCCATACACGTGAAGCTTGTCATCCCGCCTTCACATGGTCCATATACATGCAGTTTGTCATCCCGCCTTCCAATGGTCCATTCACGTGAAGCTTGTCATCCCGCCTTCTTATGGTTCATACACGTGAAGCTTGTCATCCCGCCTTCCCATGGTCCATACACGTGAAGCTTGTCATCCCGCCTTCACATGGTCCATATACATGCAGTTTGTCATCCCGCCTTCCAATGGTCCATACACGTGAAGCTTGTCATCCCGCCTTCCAATGGTCCATTCACGTGAAGCTTGTCATCCCGCCTTCTTATGGTTCATACACGTGAAGCTTGTCATCCCGCCTTCCCATGGTCCATACACGTGAAGCTTGTCATCCCGCCTTCACATGGTCCATATACATGCAGTTTGTCATCCCGCTTTTCAATGGTCCATACCCGTGAAGCTTGTCATCTCGCCTTCCCATGGTCCATATACATGCAGTTTGTCATCCCGCCTTCCAATGGTCCATACACGTGAAGCTTGTCATCCCGCCTTCCCATGGTCCATACACGTGAAGCTTGTCATCCCGCCTTCACATGGTCCATATACATGCAGTTTGTCATCCCGCCTTCCAATGGTCCATGCACGTGAAGCTTGTCATCCCGCCTTTCCATGGTCCATATACATGCAGTTTGTCATCCCGCCTTTCAATGGTCCATACCCGTGAAGCTTGTCATCTCGCCTTCCCATGGTCCATATACATGCAGTTTGTCATCCCGCCTTCCAATGGTCCATACACGTGAAGCTTGTCATCCCGCCTTCCCATGGTCCATATACATGCAGTTTGTCATCCCGCCTTTCAATGGTCCATACACGTGAAGCTTGTCATCCCGCCTTCCCATGGTACATATACATGCAGTTTGTCATCCCGCCTTTCAATGGTCCATACACGTGAAGCTTGTCATCTTGCCTTCCCATGGTCCATATACATGCAGTTTGTCATCCCGCCTTTCAATGGTCCATATACATGCAGTTTGTCACCCCGCCTTCCAATGGTCCATACACGTGTAGCTTGTCAGTCCGCCTTCCCATGGTCCATATACATGCAGTTTGTCATCCCGCCTTCCAATGGTCCATATACGTGAAGCCCATGGTCCATATACGTGAAACTTGTCATCTCGCCTTCCCATGGTCTATATACGTGTTACTTGTCCGTCTGCCTTCCCATGGTCCATATACGTGTAGCTTTCCATCCCGCCTTCCCATGGTCCATATACGTGTAGCTTGTCATCTCGCCTCCCCATGGTCCATATACTTGTAACTTGTCATCTCGCCTTCCCATGGTTCATATACGTGTAGCTTGTCATCTCGCCTTCCCATGGTCCATATACGTGTAGCTTGTCATCTCGCCTTCCCATGTTCCATATACGTGTAGCTTGTCATCTCGCCTTCCCATGGTTCATATACGTGTAGCTTGTCATCTCGCCTTCCCATGGTCCATATACGTGTAGCTTGTCATCTCGCCTTCCCATACTCCATATACGTGTAGCTTGTCATCTCGCCTTCCCATGGTTCATATACGTGTAGCTTGTCATCTCGCCTTCCCATGGTTCATATACGTGTAGCTTGTCATCTCGCCTTCCCATGGTCCATATACGTGTAGCTTGTCATCTCGCCTTCCCATGCTCCATATACGTGTAGCTTGTCATCTCGCCTTCCCATGGTCCATATACGTGTAGCTTGTCATCTCGCCTTCCCATGGTTCATAATTATACGTGTAGCTTGTAGGGATGGAAGCGAATATCCGAGTCAACAGTGTCTGTCGCGAAGTGGGTATGTGTAACACATCGTCTGCTAATTGAATGTTTGCACAAGGCGTGATATTGTGTCCTTGTGCAGCACCCTGTGAAGTTCTATCACCTTGTTTACAATGACAAGTGTTGTTTTATGATCTCAGATGTGCTTAATTGACACTAATTGGCACAAGTTGATATTAAACGGATTGATCATTAATCCGTAGGAATTGATCGTCCAATCACAAGATAAGGGTCGTGCAATCAAAGCTTTTAATGACCAATCGTATTTTTGATGAAAATGCATGAAGAAATTATTAAGTATTCGAACATTTCGGACTTGAAAGTAGTGTGTGTACAGTGTTTAATTAAATTATCAAATATATAAATGATTTATTTCCTATTTAGTATTTATTCACGTTTTATTTTGTGTAGTGTATTTTATTTTTCATATGATATGTAAACATGCTTAGTCTATTGATAAATAAAAAAGGACACGCATGTAAATAAAGAAAAATCAGATCGTCTTTTTGTCTTCTTATCTTTTCCGCAATTATATCCTTCATTACAAAACACCGCAGAAATTGTAAGTATTGCATTAAATCAAACAATGTAATGAAACAAAATTACAATCGACTATCAAATAATCAAAGCGTCATTTAACATGAAACCTGCTGATAAATAACAAACTCGATAGCACGTGGCAGTAACCAAGCAACCACCTCGGCCGAAGTGACTATCAAATTCGCGAGGTGTTCATGTGGTATTCATCATGAATTTTATGACGTAAAGTGAGTTGTTTAGCTTTGATGATAACATTATAAATTATTAAGACTGAGAAAGAATTAATGAAAAAGTGAAATTGTCATATGACGAATTATGAATTAAGTGGACAATTAAGTCAAAAAAGAGAAGGTGGGTGACATATAATGGGAAATTTACTTATTATGAAAACAATTTAATACGAGTATCCGGATAGTATTCGAATACTTGATACGAATATTCGGATACCAATTTAGTATCCGGTTTCCATCCCTAGTAGCTTGTCATCTCGCCTTCCCATGGTTCATATTCGTGTAGCTTGTCATCCCGCCTTACCATTGTCCATATTCGTTTAGCTTGTCATTCCGCCTTCCCATGGTCCATATTCGTGTAGCTTGTCATCCCGCCTTCACATGGTCCATATTCGTGTAGCTTGTCATCCCGCCTTCCAATGGTCCATATACGTGAAGCTTGTCATCCCGCCTTCCCATCCTCCAGATTCGTGTAGCTTGTCATCTAGCTTCCCCATGCTCCAGATTCATGTAGCTTGTCATCCCGCCTTCCCCTGGTCCAGATTAGTGTAGCTTGTCATCTTGCTTCCCATGCTCCAGATTCGTGTAGTTTGTCATCCCGCCTTCCAATGGTCCTGATTCGTGTAGCTTGTTATACCGCCTTCCCATGGTCCAGATTCGTGTAGCTTGTCATACCGCCTTCCCCTGGTCCAGATTCGTGTAGCTTGTCATCTAGCTTCCCCATGCTCCAGATTCGTGTAGCTTGTCATCTAGCTTTTCCATGCTCCATATTCGTGTAGCTTGTCATCCCGCCTTCCCATGCTCCATATACGTGTAGATTGTCATCTCGCCTTTCCATGGTCCATATTCGTGTAGCTTGTCATCTCGCCTTCCCATGGTTCAGGTTCTTGTAGCTTGTCATTCCGCCTTCCAATGCTCCATATACGTGTAGCTTGTCATCCCACCTTCCAATGGTCTAGATTCGTGCAGCTTGTCATCCCGCCTTCCCATGTTCCATATACGTGTAGCTTGTCATCTCGCCTTCCCATGGTCCAGTTTCGTATAGCTTGTCATCTAGCTTCCCCAATGCTCCATATTCGAGTAGCTTGTCATCCCGCCTTCCCATGGTCCATATACGTGTAGCTTGCTATCTCGCCTTCCCATGGTTCATATACATGTAGCTTGTCATCCCGCCTTCACATGGTCCATATACGTGTAGCTTGTCATCTCGCCTTCCCATGGTCCATATACGTGTAGCTTGTCATCTCGCCTTCCCATGGTCCATATACGTGTAGCTTGCCATCTCGCCTTCCCATGGTTCATATACATGTAGCTTGTCATCCCGCCTTCACATGGTCCATATACGTGTAGCTTGTCATCTCGCCTTCCCATGGTCCATATACGTGTAGCTTGTCATCCCGCCTTCCCATGGTCCATATACGTGTAGCTTGCTATCTCGCCTTCCCATGGTTCATATACATGTAGCTTGTCATCCCGCCTTCACATGGTCCATATACGTGTAGCTTGTCATCTCGCCTTCCCATGGTCCATATACGTGTAGCTTGTCATCCCGCCTTCCCATGGTCCATATACGTGTAGCTTGCTATCTCGCCTTCCCATGGTTCATATACATGTAGCTTGTCATCCCGCCTTCACATGGTCCATATACGTGTAGCTTGTCATCTCGCCTTCCCATGGTCCATATACGTGTAGCTTGTCATCTCCCCTTCCCATGGTCCATATACGTGTAGCTTGTCATCTCGCCTTCCCATGGTTCATATACGTGTAGCTTGTCATCTCGCCTTCCCATGGTCCATATACGTGTAGCTTGTCATCCCGCCTTCCATGGTTCATATACGTGTAGCTTGTCATCTCGCCTTCCCATGGTCCATATACGTGTAGCTTGTCATCTCGCCTTCCCATGGTCCATATACGTGTAGCTTGTCATCTCGCCTTCCCATGGTCCATATACGTGTAGCTTGTCATCTCGCCTTCCCATGGTTCATATACGTGTAGCTTGTCATCTCGCCTTCCCATGGTCCATATACGTGTAGCTTGTCATCTCGCCTTCCCATGCTCCATATACGTGTAGCTTGTCATCTCGCCTTCCCATGGTTCATATACGTGTAGCTTGTCATCTCGCCTTCCCATGGTCCATATACGTGTAGCTTGTCATCCCGCCTTCCCATGGTTCATATACGTGTAGCTTGTCATCCCGCCTTCCCATGGTCCATATACGTGTAGCTTGTCATCTCGCCTTCCCATGGTTCATATACGTGTAGCTTGTCATCCCGCCTTCACATGGTCCATATACGTGTAGCTTGTCATCTCGCCTTCCCATGGTCCATATACGTGTAGCTTGTCATCCCGCCTTCCCATGGTCCATATACGTGTAGCTTGCTATCTCGCCTTCCCATGGTTCATATACATGTAGCTTGTCATCCCGCCTTCACATGGTCCATATACGTGTAGCTTGTCATCTCGCCTTCCCATGGTCCATATACGTGTAGCTTGTCATCTCGCCTTCCCATGGTCCATATACGTGTAGCTTGCTATCTCGCCTTCCCATGGTTCATATACATGTAGCTTGTCATCCCGCCTTCACATGGTCCATATACGTGTAGCTTGTCATCTCGCCTTCCCATGGTCCATATACGTGTAGCTTGTCATCTCGCCTTCCCATGGTTCATAATTATACGTGTAGCTTGTCATCTCGCCTTCCCATGGTTCATATACATGTAGCTTGTCATCCCGCCTTCACATGGTCCATATACGTGTAGCTTGTCATCTCGCCTTCCCATGGTCCATATACGTGTAGCTTGTCATCCCGCCTTCCCATGGTCCATATACGTGTAGCTTGCTATCTCGCCTTCCCATGGTTCATATACATGTAGCTTGTCATCCCGCCTTCACATGGTCCATATACGTGTAGCTTGTCATCTCGCCTTCCCATGGTCCATATACGTGTAGCTTGTCATCTCGCCTTCCCATGGTCCATATACGTGTAGCTTGCTATCTCGCCTTCCCATGGTTCATATACATGTAGCTTGTCATCCCGCCTTCACATGGTCCATATACGTGTAGCTTGTCATCTCGCCTTCCCATGGTCCATATACGTGTAGCTTGTCATCTCGCCTTCCCATGGTTCATAATTATACGTGTAGCTTGTCATCTCGCCTTCCTATGGTCCATATACGTGTAGCTTGTCATCTCGCCTTCACATGGTCCATATACGTGTAGCTTGCTTTCTCGCCTTCCCATGGTTCATATACATGTAGCTTGTCATCCCGCCTTCACATGGTCCATATACGTGTAGCTTGTCATCCCGCCTTCACATGGTCCATATACGTGTAGCTTGTCATCCCGCCTTCACATAGTCCATATACGTGTAGCTTGTCATCCCGCCTTCACATGGTCCATATACGTGTAGCTTGTCAACCCCTTCCTGTGGTCCATATACGTGTAGCTTGTCATCTCGCCTTCCCATGGTTCATAATTATACGTGTAGCTTGTCATCTCGCCTTCCCATGATCCATATACGTGTAGCTTGTCATCTCGCCTTCCAATGGTCCATATACGTATAGTTTTCATCCCGCCTCCCCATGTTCGTCGAGTTTGTCATCTTACTAACAACATTTTATCGCTCTTAACATTTCACAAAACCACAGGTAGAATTGTTTTCAAGATGTACATGCTTATTATATCCCAAGTAGTATTCATCATCCCCCATGTTGCCTAAAGGAATGCACCTCACTGTCTTGTTGCAGAAACGTGTCGGCGGTTTGGATCGGAGCCCATGACCGCCTTTACGAAGGAGACTTCATGTGGACAGACAGGTCCGCCATCAACTTCCACAGTAAGTACACCTTAGGACAATAGTATCTGGACAAAGTGATTGAGAAACAGTCGCCGTCGTCATATATTCGTTCATTGAAACGTAAGTTATTTCATCAAAACAGCTAGGCCTCAGCTAGTTTATAACGCTATAATTACTTACATGCATATCTTTATGCTAAAAGGTATACCGCTGCCTATTGCATAGCTATGATATACCGATTTGGTAAGCAAGCTTAGTCAGTCATCAGTGGGTACATGTAGTGTGTTCATATATTTATAGACTGGTTTCCTGGCTGGATCCGCGGTAACCTGACGGTTGGTGGGAGCCAACCTAGCGATGACGGATGGGCGGACGAGGATTGTGTTGAAATGCGGCGCTTGTTTGCCCTCCCGGACAAGGGGACCGGTTTCACGGAGACCTACTTTTGGAATGACCGGAACTGTGATGTCCGAAACCCATTCGTCTGTCAGTACGATAAACTCAGAGGTAGGGGCAATGCAAAACCGCAGTCAAATATGTTTCGTGTAAATTGACTATTTATCATTGGATCATGATTGAATAAAATCTTGGATGCAGTTGGCCGACCAAGATTTTATATTAATTGAGTAGGTAGGACATTATGAGACTTAAGAGAAATGTATGTAACTCAAATGTTGCAATGTTAAGGATGACCTAAAGTAAGCATAAGGAGAAATGTCTTTACCACCTTCTTGCATAGCAGGTCGTGTATACGGGACATTTGAGCTCCGGTTACTGACACATTCACTATTTCCTGAAATGAATGTAAAACACAATACATTGTAATACGAAGAGGCGAAAGCAAATCCATAGAATTCGTAGAATGACACCGTTATTCTGGTGAAAAAATAGATAAATAAAAATCTTCATGGAACCTGATTTAATCCACAACTATGCTGCCTTGATATTATAACTTTAACGTATTTATACTTTGGCTTACCGGATAACCTGTCAGTGTCAGAAAAATTACGCCTTATACTTATGGCATCAGTTTACGACTTAAGCTTCCATATATTTCTGATTCAAATTTCTTTCTTTCGTTCACTAAACAAATCATTATTAACAAAAACAAAAACAACCAAAACAAAAGCAGCAGCAGCAACAACAACAACAACAACAACAACACTCGTTCTTTATTGAAGCCAAATCAGTTTAAATTAATTACCTATATAAAATGTTTAAATGTCGCTGTTTTTGTCTCCTCCTCTCCTCAAGAATTTTACATTGGTGATGTCTTATTGTGGTACCCTTATGTCCCCCAATTACCTTGTTACGCTTGTTGAGTTTGGGGCTTTTTGTACCCTTATGCCCCCCAAATACCTTGTTACGCTTGTGGAGTTTGGGGCTTCTTGTACCCTTATGTCCCCCAAATACCTTGTTACGCTTGTGGAGTTTGGGGCTTCTTGTACCCTTATGTCCCCCAAATACCTTGTAACGCCTGTCGAGTTTGGGGCTTCTTGTACCCTTATGTCCCCCAAATACCTTGTTACGCTTGTGGAGTTTGGGGCTTCTTGTACCCTTATGTCCCCCAAATACCTTGTTACGCTTGTGGAGTTTAGGGCTTCTTGTACCCTTATGTCCCCCAAATACCTTGTTACGCCTGTGGAGTTTGGGGCTTCTTGTACCCTTATGTCCCCAAAATACCTTGTTACGCCTGTGGAGTTTGGGGCTTCTTGTACCCTTATGTCCCCCAAATACCTTGTTACGCATTTGGAGTTTGGGGCTTCTTGTACCCTTATGTCCCCCAAATACCTTGTTACGCCTGTGAAGTTTGGGGCTTCTTGTACCCTTATGTCCCCCAAATACCTTGTTACGCCTGTGAAGTTTGGGGCTTCTTGTACCCTTATGTCCCCCAAATACCTTGTTACGCCTGTGAAGTTTGGGGCTTCTTGTACCCTTATGTCCCCCAAATTCCTTGTTACGCCTGTGAAGTTTGGGGATTCTTTGAATCTGTAACAGTTGAATAAGTATTTATAATGTTAAACGTTTACTTGATGTTAAAGCAGTAACACACTATTCATCTGTGTAGGAAGAGTTGGGTTGCTACTCAATTTATACAACGTCAAACAAACAAATTGTATCATGTATTCAACACTTATCGATTCGTGATATTATGTAGAAAATATGATATGCATTTAATTTATCCGATATTAAGTGAAATTGGATGCAGAGTGAATCCACTTTAATATGGTACCATGGTGTGAGGTCATAGTGTAGAGAGAGCTTTATTACAAATAAGTTTGTTTTACTTTAAATGCAAAACTTGTCAGTTCACGTCCGAATTCAATTGGCAAGCAATTCCCTTCCTAACGATACCAAGATATTATGGGGACACCAGGGTCACCAAACACCAAGCTCAAACATTATTAGCAATGGTTTGATGAAATTACAAGCTCATCCGTACGTCGGACACCTAAAATACGACTTGACTTCAAAAAAGATGAGATTCCTTGCCTCCCTTGTGATCGCACGATTGTACTTCACCAAGTTAAAAGGAAAACGGCGTTTCATTTTTTAGGGAGACGTTCAACAGACCCGAAACCACGCGACTGCTCGTCTGTCCAGTTTCTGACGTCAGATTCTCCGGTTACATTTGTGACGTCACCGAATTTCCCGCACGCGTATCCAAAACTGACGTCATGTCACGTGATTATCTCAGCGCCCTTTGGAAAACAGATCAATCTTGATTTCTCTCACTTTGACGTCGAGGACGGGAAAAAGTGCGTATATATTGTGTTGTTAATATCCGATCTGCTTGCGCATATTAGCTTACTTTTGTTTTAATGCCTAAATAAAATTAGATTATTAACTGTTGTCATAGTTCCACGAGGATAAGTTAATTGTGAATACGATGTATTTTATAATTCAAAGGGAGCATAGACTGTTATGGTGTTCTTGGCTTAGTTATTTTGTATTTGCAAACAACAGAGCAAAAACTTTTAACAACACTCATCTGTCTTATGCACTCTTACTCTGAAATTAGATTTACCACATTTAAACAAAATATCGTTTTAATATTCCAAAAAGGATGAACAATGCCGAAAACAATGGTTCTTATGAAGGATACCGAGATTAATTTGAAAGAAACGAGCATAAAACACGATTTCAATCTTATGAGAGTATAGTATATCACAGTAAATCTTTTAGCATTCACCAATCATTTAATATTTTTGCGCTTTCTGCTATTAAATACACGGTTGCAATCTTCTTATCAGTAATTCATATTTTCCATAAATGCGTAAGCAGTTAACGGTTTAACAGTAAAAATTCATGTTTGAATTAAATGTGTATGTATTGATTTTGAATAAGAGTGTCTTTTTAAAGCTACGTTGTTCATCACGTTCGTTGTTTGTTTTCTAGTTGCGAGTATGAAAACGTCAGTATTGCCCAGTTTCCCGCCAGTGACGGCACCGAGCCGTTCAAACGATGCGGCAACTGGAACGACCGTCTGAAAACGTTACGTTGGACGTCTGATGTCAACAACGTCCGGATCTCCTTCCAGTCTGACAACACGAAAGAACTGTCGGGCTACCGGCTCAAGGCCACACTCGTGGACCAAGGTACGTGCTAGCTGCGACTACGTGTATATGTGATATTTTGTTTATGTATAGTTGTATCAACTCAACTCAACTTTATTCAGTTCATAAAGGCCTCCGGCCCAAAATACATACTATAATATATACATCATTAATTACAATACAGTGGTGTCATTGCTTAATACAAATTGTTTACAAATTTCAATCTGCCATTTTTAACTAGTAAACAATAAATATCATTGTTATAACCAGTATCCGGCGTATATGAGCCGGCTAAAAAGGGATGTCCTGGACGTTATGGCCTGTTTAGTTAAATATTTCACAGAATTTATTATTCCCTTTGTTGTAAATACATGTAATATATATTTGTATATATGGACATTCAATACAAAGATTTTCTGTTAAAAGTGCTCCACTCGTGGATAAACATGCAGTGCTGAAATGAATGTGTTTTACAGTTAATACTGTCTTATGATTGGCTGGTTCTGTGTGTTTTAGCAGGGAGAGCACTGTTTCTTGCTTTGCGGTGTTTAGAATGTTCAATGTCAAATTTCGTACTAGCAAGACATGCATGTTTTGAATGTCCACTGTCCAATGCTGTGCCAGTACGATGATTCCTATTTTTGTCCAATGCCCAAAGGGAGTTATTTTTGAAAGTCTAATGTGCAAGCACGACATTCATCTTTTGAATGTCTCATGTCTGTATTGAGTGATTTTGTACTTAACAATTTCACGCCGTTCTGTATCTGGCCCATCCTCGGCACCCCAGCGTATCATAACCTATATGATACCCTGGACAAATCAGCTGTAAGAATCTCGTACTCATGAATAATTAATAAGGTGAAATTCAGCCGCTTGATTGGTCGCATGAGGCACACCTCATACGGTGCGGAAATGGCCGAGAAGTTACGGATGTAATCTCGGTTCGAAATAATCCAATGAGATCACGGCTTACAGGCAGGATATTGTTAAATATGCCGGTGGCTCTTCACAAAGGAGATTCTTTCCTTTTTGTTATCGGCTATTTCATTGGTCGGAAAATGCTTATGAATATTCAAGATTTACGAAGTTTCCCTAGCCAATTTGCCCAGGGTATCATATAAGTTATGATACGCTGGGGTGCCGAGGATGTCTCTGGCTCTGTTATCTTGATCTTATTGGCACCTGATCAATGCACTGATTTTCAGCGTGGCGGTGCGAGACCAGTGACATATCGTCAACTTTCGGTATTCTGGGACCCGATGGCTGCTGGAGGGCAGAACTAGAAAAACTGACGGCGGAGGCGGCCGCGGACGCCTGTGCCGATGTTGGAGGGGAGCTGGCGAGCGAACTGGTGGACAATGCAGACTTTATAGGAGCTCTGCTTGCCGTACAGCCTGGAGGTATTGGCACTCTTTCTAATGGTTGATTTTTCGGCTAGATGCATTTAATTGTTAACGGTATTTATATACCTTCTCTTCTTATGTAATGTTTTTGTTGAGCTGAATGCAGAATATAAAATCTGGATATTTTGATTGACTGTCCATAAATAGCGCAAGTTAATAAATAACTACCTTGTGTGTGAATGATTTAAAACTCGTTTACTATGAAATTTGCAGATTAGAATAATGTCCCTTACCGACATTTTATTCCAGACTGTGTTGAGGTGTGGGACGGTGGCCATGGCAACGAAACCGGAAGTGGGTGTGTCCAGGTGGAGGTGTGTCGACCATTTGACGGTGACAGTGTCCTGGTGGACTATGAAGCTGTGGAGGCGGAAGTGACGTGTACGACACGTGTACGGGTGGTGTGCAGATACCCGCCACGGCGTAAGTGTTCTAATCTGCGAGATTATGTCTCTAGTGGGCTTTCGTAGAATCCATCTTGCATGAGAGAATGTGAATGCCATAAAGCTGATTGCCGATGTTTAGTTGATACACCTGTGAAATTTTGATTGAATCCGCTGAAAATTGACAAATATATTTAATGTTGAATTATACACACACACACATACAGTAAGGCTATATTTAAATGCTAAGAAACCTGAAACCTAACAGTAATGCCCATGTCAACTTTCGAGTATCCCTAAAACATATATTCTTTTCTGAATTGTGCCGAATACAGGGTCATTCTACGGTGATATCAAGAACAGTTTTCGATGGAATATTTTAAAAAGGGGCCTATATAGCCTGCAAGACAACAAAAGGAAACATTGATGCTGCTAGAGCTATGGTAGATGAAGATATACTACATATATTTCGCAGATAGTTAATAGTATACGCATTTCAGAAGGGACCGTCCATTATATTCTGACTGAATGTTTGAAATTAGAAAATCTTTGTGCTGGATTGATCCCTAACTTGCTGACTCCAGATAATAAGGCCAAGCTTTTCGATTGTGACCTTTTCTTTTTAATAACATAATGTAAACCCAGTACAAATTCTAAGTTGCTCGCTGGGGATGAAGCATGTTTTTATTATTTTGAGCCCCATTAAAGAATGGATATCAAAGAATTGCTTAATTATAGTCAGGGAAGTCAGGTCATTGCAAAGATGACAAGATGCGCCATAAAGGTTTTATATGCTATTGTCTTTAATTCGAATGGCCCTGTGTTAAAAGAGGGTAGAACCATCAAAGGAAGGTTTTACAAAATAAAAGTTTTTACATCTGTCAAACAAGTATACAAAAAAAGCTCGAGTGAATGTTAGAAAGGCATACAGCTTATACATGGCAATACTTCAACCCACAAACGTAAAACTTTACAACCTTCTTAGGACAAAAGAAAATGTTATATAGGTTGAAAACCCACTTTATTCTCCTAGCCTGGCCCGTGTAGAAGTGCTCTTGGTTCTGTATTTTTTCAGCGTCTCAGCAGTATCCTAAAATGGAGATTTCTTTGCAGAATTTAGGTCATGTATAGAAAGGCTTCACAATTGTGTATCTTGTGCAGGGAGAATACTTTGAAGGGTTGATTTGAACACATTAAACATGGAGTTAATATTACGTACAAAGACGTATAATTTGTTGAATGCCCCTCGTATAATACTTATGACAGATCATTATCGCAAATTCCATATATGTGCATTTTGACTGTGGTTCCTCTTTTATGTGATTCTATACAAACTGATGTATTAAATGAAAGTTTCATACAACAGTTGAACAAATTATGGGATGCGTGATGTTGCCCATCCATTGACATTCAGTTCAACATATTCAAATCCTAATGCCAGGATAATGCGCCATGTAGCATGTGCACGATGATGGTGTGATCATTGTTCAGTTTGTCGTAAATGTGATATCGATGTGCACCAGTTAAAAATATTCAAATTCATTAACGAGTAAAATAAAACTTTTCTCATATTATCACATTACCAACATAAAATACTTTCTGTCATTTTACAGTGGTTATACATTGTACTAAACGTTTGTTGTTTGGCGGCGGTCCTCTTGTGACTATATCTGCAATACGGAATTCCTGTCTACTTGTCTAGTTGTAAACAATGACGAGAATGTTTTATCGGTTTCAATTTCAGCTAAGCCCGGAAAACTTGAGACCCTAATGACGTTTTCCTCGCACACGGGGAGTATCGATAACTATTGCGTGAACGGACGTCAGTACGGGAACAACCAACGGCTCATGTATGAGTTCATCGTGGTCAGGGGGTACCGACTGGTGTTTGAGATTCACCGGTATGACATCGAGGCCCAGACGGAGTGCCTTTATGACCGGTTAGAGAGCTTTGGGCTGGTGGATGACATTACGCTGTGCGGCGCAGATGATGACGGCCTACTGACTATGTCAAGGTCACACGAGGCGTCGTTCCTTTTTGAGACGGACAATGACGTGACCGCCTGTGGGTTCAGCCTCAGCTGGTACGTGGTGGAGAAAGACATAGCTGTCCTTGTGGAAACGGCCAACGACACATACGGTGTGGTTCACAGTATCAATTATCCGAAACCTTTCCCGGATATCGTCAGTGGCTGCAGTACTCTCAAATCAATAGAAGGTCACCGGACCGTTTTGAGACTCGACCGCATAGCGCTGCCCGGGGACGACTGTAACACGTCCGTACTCAACCTCACCACGGCCGCTGGGAATTTCTCCAGACTTTTCTGCGGTGGCACCAAGTCTGTTGACTTTGCCGAAGAATATTTTATAACTGATGGTGCCATTAATATCTGCCTTACCTCAACAAGACTGGATGCAAATGAAGGGTTTTCAGCTAGCTACCAATATGGTAGGTCATGGGCTAGACTGCTTCAAGTATTTGATATCTTGCCAATAAAACAACTTGTTTATCATTCATAAAATAGAGACGAGGAATCAAAAATAGAATCAATTTAAGAATAAGGAATAATAAAAAAGCATTTAGCATTTGCCAATGACCATGTAACTGAAACGTAGACAAAATGGCTACGGTTCTAATAGAAGTTACAGATAAAGCGAGATCAATTAAGGAATGAATTGCGGGATTGATGTCATTTTCGGGGTATGAACGCAATTGGGCTGGTCAAAGTGTACGCGTACTTTGACCAGCCCAGTTGCGTTCATATCCCCGATTATGACATCAATCCCGCAATTCATTTCTTATATTTTCACCAATTGTTCATTATTTCATCATTCAAGAATTGTTAAAAAAATACTTCATTTCGTTGAAGAAAACCTTACAAAAATCCTTTCTTACCCATTCGGTTAATACATTGAAGGATCCGACTGGAACCGGAAACATTTTATCAAATGACGCACGAAAATGAAAAGATCAACCACTTTAAATCACCTTTAAACGTAAAATTGAAACACTTTTGGCAACAATACATTTAACATATCATTAATCAACACTTTCTAAAATGTTGATTTATATTTTACGGGACCTGCTGACACAATACAACAATAACAATTTTCATGTATATTGTTATGTTGTGAATTGCGATCCGAACATAACGAAGATGTTGCGTTCATCTGATGATAAACGCAATTGCCGAAAGGCGGTTCATTTAAGGAATTGAAGTTGGGGTGTTATATTCGCGCATAATACAAGTAAACAGAGATTTAAAAGGTCATTGAGGGGATATAATTCTTTATTTCAGTGCCTTTAAATTCCACAACGATAGACCTCCGTTTCGAACTGCCGGGGAACGAGAGCAGGCGGGTGTCCAGCCTGCAGGCTTCAACCTGGTCCCAGGGCCGCCTCGCCTATACAATTACTATGGCGACCCAGCTCGGGTACCGGCTAGTCTTGCGGCTCCATAACGTCACCTTGGCTCCCGGGACCAAATGCACCAAGGATTCACTCATGATCCACGACACATCCCTGGAACTTCCGGGAACACTCATGGGCTCGATACTTTGCGATGCAACTAGCGACTCGCCGGATGTAACCATCCAGCCCTCAATGGGTGCAGAATTCGTGTCCTTCCTCAACTCGATCAAGATCTCCGTAAACGTCAGTCTCCTTGACAGTGGTTTACTGTCGCTTCTTTTCTCCGGAAGCGTCACATCTGTGCCAGGTAAGTTTATTTTGAGCTAAACAAGAAACTAAATCCACAATGGAACCACCTTCCTTCGAACAGAACCACCAGTCGTAAACACTTTACAGTCGTACAGTCAGTAATAGAATTATGATTGTTGGACCCGAACCCGTAAGAAAATCACGTGATTACCTCAGAGTACAAAATGCACAACGTATGATTTACATAATGTTAAATAGCTCAGTTCATATTGGTAGATTACATTGATTGATATGGAATTTATACGTCCAACTTTCCTTCAGTCCCGCATGTTGATATAATTCAATGTATGACGATAACACACAAACTGAAATGTGTGCATTATGGTGGATGAGAACTTGCTGCACGTGTGGTTGGCTGAAAAAGTTATAGAAATGAGAAAAATAACGACATATAAGCATGAAAGTAATTTAGTTCTGAGTGAACAATACATCACAAACAGATCAATCCGGCGATTGTAGGTTGATTCAAGTTACATATTACATTGCTTTTCCTCCCCTCCGTTTACTCAACAACCTTTCATGAAGTCGGTCCTCATAAGCCACTGCTACGTAACTTGATCATACACATTAACTCAATAATATCATATTAAAAACTGTATTTGCATATATACTTTTGGAAAACTCACAACAAGGTTTAAAGGTTTTGATTTAATCAACTTCAAGAACAGAAAGCGTAAGGCGTGTACCTCTGTCTGAACTACAGAACTTCCGTGCACGGGTCGCGTGATATCACGTCACAACTTATTAAGTGTTAATTAACAAAACCTTAAAGAAATAAAAGACTTTGTAATTTTCCAATGATATAACATAAAACTATGACTATTTTTTTCTTCTGAGAAGTATGCTTTTTCTTAACTACTTTAACCTCACGCTACGAAAGGCAATCTTCGTTTCGTTCTTAGTATAAGTATCATAATACCCATATACGTATTAAGATACAGTGGCAAAAACAAAACGAAAAAAAACGAAAAATTGAAATACGTTTATTTCAGTTCAAAACAGGTATCACCATTAATTGAAATATTCATCATATTTTCAGGGTTACACTCATTACAATTAAACAGTGTCCTGTCATAGCTATTATTAAAAATAGCTGAGAATGTATGCCAATTACTCACACATGTCGTGATACCTTAGACCTAGTGGAGCAGACACGTGCTCGTCACGTGCTAAACGCAAGATGAACGAATGAAATAAATGCTGTATTTTGTGTTTAAACGTAGACATTTCACGTACAATATAAACCAGCCAAACAAAATAAGATAGGACCAATTAGAAAGGACGTATAAATGGAACGAAATAGAATAAAATAGAATAGAATAGAACAAAATAGAAAAGCATAGAATAAAATTGAATAAAATAGAAATTGAATTGAATAGAACATGACAGAATTGAATAAAATAGAACATAATAGAATTGAATAGAAAAAGAAGATAATAGAATAGCATAGAATTGAACAGAATTGAATTAAATAGAATATAATAGAATAGAATAGAATAGAATAAAATTAAATTAAATTAAATATAATAGAATATAATGGAATAAATTAGAATAGATGAATAGAATAGAAAATATACGAATAGGATAGAATAGAATAGTGAAAGAAGCAGTTACAAGTGACCTTCATATTTCATCTACGGACTTTAATTCAAATTCAATTAGGCTTTGGGATTCCATTGTTGTGTCATACATACTTGAACATGTAAATCATCAATATAATACATTGCCATAAACATAAAATGAGATTTGACAAAATTCAAAAATACCCTTTACTGTAATATGTTTCATGTTCAAGTATGTATAAAATATAATTTTGGCTAGTTGAAATTATTTATTGTGACTTTAATGAGCCTTTGTCATCAAGCCACTGTGCATACGGTCTCCGCGTTTCATGATGTTATTAAATGGCCGATTTCCAGTCAACATGCATAACACAGGGAAACGTGGCCTTAACCGACGATTGAATACTTATACATTATCTTCTATACATGACCTACAGAAGTAAGTACGGGAGTTTAATACTAGACCCGCAACACAATCTTCTCACTGTTGGCAATTCTCCTTTGTATTATCACACAGTATCTTAAATTTGCTGTTGAAGATATTTTAATGTAACTTTATTTGCTAACCTTGTACAAAAACTTCTATTTCTCATTAATAATCTAAAAATATATTGTTCCGAGCCAAGTCCATCCCCAACATGTGAAGTAAACAAATCTAAAAAATATAGGATTTATATAGCCTTAAATATTACCTAAAAACAAAACATAAAACACTTTGTACTAAACACACATTTGTCTTCGCTTTGGCGACGCTAAATGTTGATTTATTTGACAGTGGAGATTTGAAAAAAAAATGTATTGAATTATCACCGAAGTATGATATTTATCGTTTATTATATTAATTTCAGTTCTACTACAGTCAATATATATAGAAAACAATGATGTCGGCATAAAATGATTCCTCATTATGGTTCAATTTCTCCTGTATGATAAAAAAGGTTTAACGGCTTGGATCGTATACAATATATTCAATTATGAATTAAAAGTGATATAAGAGGCGATAGCAGACAAGTGGTTAAGGTACCCGCCTTTTAGCCAAGATGATGTAGGTACAAGCCCCACCAGGGTAATAGTGAACTAGTGGTTAAGGTGTCTGCCTTTCAGCCAAGACTATGTGGGTACCAGCCCCACCAGGGTGATAGTGAACTAGTGGTTAAGGTGTTTGCCTTTCAGCCAAGATGATGTAGGTACGAGCACCACCAGGGTGATAGTGAACTAGTGGTTAAGGTATCCGCCTTTCAGCCAAGATGATGTGGGTACCAGCCCCACCAGGGTGATAGTGGACTAGTGGTTAAGGTATCCGCCTTTCAGCCAAGATGATGTAGGTACAAGCCCCACCAGGGTGATAGTGAACTAGTGGTTAAGGTATCCGCCTTTAAGCCAAGATGATGTGGGTACGAGTCCCACCAGGGTGATAGTGGACTAGTGGTTAAGGTATCCGCCTTTCAGCCAAGATGATGTAGGTACAAGCCCCACCAGGGTGATAGTGAACTAGTGGTTAAGGTGTCTGCCTTTAAGCCAAGATGATGTAGGTACGAGCACCACCAGGGTGATAGTGGACTAGTGGTTAAGGTATCCGCCTTTCAGCCAAGATGATGTGGTTACGAGTCCCACCAGGGTGATAGTGGACTAGTGGTTAAGGTATCCGCCTTTAAGCCAAGATGATGTAGGTACGAGCACCACCAGGGTGATAGTGGACTAGTGGTTAAGGTATCCGCCTTTCAGCCAAGATGATGTGGTTACGAGTCCCACCAGGGTGATAGTGGACTAGTGGTTAAGGTATCCGCCTTTAAGCCAAGATGATGTAGGTACGAGCACCACCAGGGTGATAGTGGACTAGTGGTTAAGGTACCCGCCTTTCAGCCAAGATGATGTGGGTACGAGCACCACCAGGGTGATAGTGGACTAGTGGTTAAGGTACCCGCCTTTCAGCCAAGATGATGTGGGTACGAGCCCTACCAGGGTGATAGTGGACTAGTGGTTAAGGTACCCGCCTTTCAGCCAAGATGATGTGGTAACGAGCCCCACCAGGGTGATAATGGACTAATGGTTAAGGTACCCGCTTTTCAGCCAAGATAATGTGGGTACGAGCCCCACCAGGGTGATAGTGGACTAGTGGTTAAGGTAACCGCCTTTAGCCAAGATGACGTAGGTACGAGCCCCACCAGGGTGATAGTGGACTAGTGGTTAAGGTATCAGCCTTTCAGCCAAGATGATGTAGGTACGAGCCCCACTAGGGTGATAATGGACTAGTGGTTAACGTATCCGCCTTTCAGCCAAGATGATGTAGGTACGAGCACCACCAGGGTGATAGTGGGCTAGTGGTTAAGGTACCCGCCTTTCAGCCAAGATGATGTGGGTACGAGCCCCACCAGGGTGATAGTGAACTAGTGGTTAAGGTACCCGCCTTTCAGCCAATATGATGTAGGTACGAGCACCACCAGGGTGATAGTGGACTAGTGGTTAAGGTATCCGCCTATCAGCCAAGATGATGTGGGTACGCGCCCAGTTAGGGGATCATGATATGACCTTTGAAAATGGAAACCATGGCTTTACGGTTTCGAAAGCGATTTTTATCCGCTATCAGCTTTCTTCACAATAATCTGTTTCGTACACATACTTTGTTAATATTTGTCCCTCATATCACATGATTTTGTTAAGGGAGTATAATAAAACTGAAAACTGAAAAAAAAAATATTTGTAAACTAAAGACAGTCGGTTAAAAAAGGCATGGCTTTATCTGTGATTACAATTTACACTACCGACTGGTTGCAGTTTGTCATACATTCACTTTCATATTAGAGTTTAGAATGCTTGAGACGGTACATGCTGTAACGTTCATGGATGCGAGAATGGACGCTGCTCTTTTCCAATTCCAAATAACAAATTGAAATTGAGTAGTGTTATTACACACTGTATTAGTCGTACTTAATTTATTCGGTACATCCCTCATATATTTATGTACATATACAACAACACAAGAGTGTGTCCAACATAGCCATGGTATAAGTGGCACTATGCATTGTTCATTTTGTTATGTCGTGGAATTTGTAATGGTTCCGACTTTCTTAGAACTTTGGCATAGACAAGTTTGTAGTGCTGCAAACAGTTACTAATATTTTCTGTGTTATCGCATACTTGAAAAAAATGATTGACTGTTACACTACGTGCTCTGCTTTCTACTTACCAGTGTATGCTTTTCCCGACAATCGCCACTTACGCACCATCAGTGCTTTTAAATATTGGCTTAAGTTCAATTTACACAAAAACGGTGCAAATAACTAAAATATCACACTGGGGTCATTCAATTTCACGACTTTGATGATCTTTATAAAAATGCCCATTGGATGCGCTTATTTCAATGCTATGATGCTATTTACGTCACGCGTCTAGAATACATAAACATGCTCAAATTAACAAGTTTCAATATAAATTACATTTTCTGGATTTCAGATGAGGATTACATTAACAAGACCGTCCGGACGACAGGAACGCTGGACAGGTGCGCGCCTGGTACGTGCTTGCACGGGGGAGAGTGTGACGTGACGTCATCAGGTAGATTTACATGCCGCTGTCCACCACAGTTTACCGGTAAGGATCAAGATCTAACATACTCGTTTACTTTAAAAGGTTTAAGAATATTACTTTATACGTCTAAAACATTCACTGTTTTAGAGGAGTATCGACAATTTGTCTAAATGAATGGGCTACGAAACAAAACATGTTCGTTTACGTGTACATGAACGCTTGCGTATATATGTACGTGTACTTGTCCGTTTAAGTTTAGTTTACAATGCGGTTGCTTTGATAGTCTTTGTTTTAACGTTTACTTGTGCGCTACCAGATACTCGCAAAAGTCACTTTTCTTGTGTATTTTTTAATAAAACGTTTGTACTGTACACATGACGTAGAGCATACAAAGTAGTCCACGCGTACATGTACCCGTACATATCAAACTAGATTTCTGTTCGTAATTAATAAATTCAATTCTGGTCAAGTTTCTGCTCAGTTGTATCATTCTTTTATTACACGTTATGAATAATATTATGTATATCAAAGCACTGAAGGGACGGAAGGGCGGACGACTTGTTACTTATATAGCCAAATAAATGTACATCAGATATTTTTGTCCAAAGTATATTTCATGATCCTCGAAAGCCAAGCACGTAGTTTGGTCCGCCCAATCCTCCTTACTTCGAATGCGCATAAATGTATAACTCGCTAACCACTGGATGGACCTTGAACAACGGTGCCTTCCGTCAATACGATGTGCAGAGTAAATGCTGATATCAAAGCATTACAATGGCAATTGCAAACCTGGGATCAAAAAGCCATGCAGTAAAAATACAAATCCAAAGCCGCTGGGTTGAATTTGAAATTACTTCGTTGACATAAGTTGACATAAGTGTGAACTACCACATTGATGTTGTTACCAGAAAGTAGCATTATGCATGGCGGTCAAAGGTCGTGCTAACAATTGCAGGAAAACTACAAGGAAATGTTTTAAGCAAGACTCCTAGAAGCGAGTTACCAAAGAACAAATAAACTGCTGAAACTCACTCTTAGGTACGTACTTACCCCATGGATTTTCAACGACCCAATGCCCTCCTCCCACCATATCTGTACAACAATACACATATTGCGAAATAATTCGTCGGTACATATATCACATCGAGCCAGCTGACAAAGCGTGTATTCGTGTCACTCTTCTTCAAGGTAAATGTACGGATCAAAGACCAGCAATTTATTGTTCATGTCCGCCCCATTCGTTTCTAACTAATTTCTCACACGGAACATAATCATTTTTACCGTATCACTGTGTTTCAAGACCAACATAAGATAACATAATATTAGCGATATAAGTAATACCCTTTGCGTTGATAGCAATACTAGTTATGACCTATGCGTTGAGATTAATATTTGTAATGACCTATGTGTTAATAGCGATGTAAGTAATACCTTGTGCGTTGATAGCAATACTAGATATGACATATGTGTTAATAGCGATGTAAGTAATACCTTGTGCGTTGATAACAATACTAGTTATGACATATGCATTAGTAGCGATATTAGTAACAACAAATGCGCTGATAGCAATACTAGTACTACCCTATGCAATGATAGCAATATTAGTAATGACCTTGACGTTGATAACGATATTAGTAATGACCTTTGTGTAAAGAACGATATCAGTAGAGTCCTTTGCGTTCATAACGAAAACAGAAGTAAACGATGCGTCGGTAGCGACAATAGTAATGACGTATGCGTCGGTAGCGACAAAAGTTATGGCTTATGTATCGATAGCGATATAGTAATGAACTATGCGTTGATAAGCGATATAAGTGATGCTATATGCGTTGATATCGACGACAGAAATCATCTATGAGATCGTAGGGAAAATAGGAATGATTTACCAGGAAGTATTGGCGCCAATTTAATTTCAAATAATTTGCAATCCATTGGTAAAAGTACTGGTTTTAATTTTAGAACGAAAGGTATTCGTATTGCGAACTTAAATATATGTCATGTGTTACCAAAAATGGATGAACTAAAGTACCATTTATCTCACTCATCTTTATCTGATATATTAGGTACATGTATATGTGAAACCTTCTTACACCAAGATATTGATGACAATGCGCTACAAATTAAAAATTACACATTTGAACGGAAAACCCGAAAAGCTAAAAAAGGAGGCGGTATTATTGTGTACATGCATTTAAAAGATAGTATATTGTTTACGAGACATTGTGATTTGAAAATAAATGACATTGAATCTGTTTGGATTGAAATAAAAAAACATCATAGCAAATCTTTTTTACTAAATTTGATTTATAGTCCGCCTAACTCAAACCTGTCATATGGACAGATAAATATGATGCACAGCTAGAAATTACTGACTCCTTAAACATAGAATATCATATACTTGGAGACGTTAATATTAGTAATGTACCAAATAACGTTACTGGTAAATATATCAATACAAAATGGACAGAAATAACCATTAAATATGGTCTTGAACAATTAATAGAATGTTAAACATGATCTATAATAGTGGAGCTACCTTTAGATATTTTCTAAAGCTAGCTCCACTGTAGTAGATCATGTTTATACAAACAGTGTGAATTTTATAAGTGATTATTATGTATCACCGCTATCACTTAGTGATGATTTTCTGTTTCACGCGCTGTGCTACTAAAGAAACAATTAAAAACGATTCTCGCAAGCATAAATCCATACAGTATAGATCGTTCAAAAAGTTTGATGAACAAACGTTTCAAACAGATTTACTGCTTTCTGGACTGGAACAAATAGATATGATTTCAAATCCGAATGATGATTTAAATATGTTTTATCAATTCCTTAACAATACATTATCCAAACACGCTCCTGTAAAAGATAAACGGATAAATCGTGAGCATCAACCATTGAAATCAAAACACTCATAACCATATGATCGTGATAGATGCCACAAACATGGAGACATAATTCAGTATAAAATTCTAAGCAATGAAGTTTCATCAATGATAAAAAAGTAAGAAGGATTTCTTTAACGATGCAGTTAGAGATAAAAAAGACTTATCTTTGGAGAAACTTAAGGGATATATGAAACTTGAATCAAGCTAATAATATTACATTGCCAAGACTTACAAAAAATAATACATTTGTTGACGGTCCTTTAAATATTATAAATGAATTAAACAAACATTTTGTAAACATATCAAGTATTCGAGATAGAACAAGGTTCTCAAACGAAAACTATTTGTCTTTGAATGTCATGCTTGACAAAAGGCTGAGTACAGATATGTTTGAGTTAAATTATATGACGTTATATCCAGTTCGTAATTGTATTGCTAAATTAGAAGTGGGAAAGGCCACGGGATTGGATGGTATAGGCCCTAAAGTTTTAAAACATTGTGGTGATATAATTACACCTTATATTACATCTATAATCAATAATAGCATTGCACAAGAAAATTTCCTAAAAACCTTAAGGAAACAAGAGTTATACAAACTTTCAAAGCTGGTAACAAAGACGATCCAAACAATTACCGTCCAATTTCAATTCTTTCAACTATATCAAAAATATTTGAGCGAAATAGTGCAATACAAGTACAGTCATACTTTGAAAAAAATGATAACATACATTAACCACAGTTCGGATTTAGGAAACAACACTCTTGTAATACTTCCCTTATAAGATTAATAGATGCAATTTGGTTAAAGGGTATTGAAAGTGGTAAATTGGTGGGAAGAATATTTTTAGATTTAAGGAAGGCTTTTGATCTTGTAGATCACGAAATACTTCTCCACAAATTATAGTTATACCATTTTAATATTGTACATTAAAATTATTAAAATCATATCTTGAAAACAGGACACAAATTGTCAAAGTTGGAAATTTACCACCTGAGATACTCCCCATCAAATCTGGGGTGCCCCTGGGGTCAATATCAGGGTCATTGCTTTGTATTCTTTACATAAATGATATGACGTTTATTTATCCTGTTCTTATCATGGATTTATATGCAGATGACTCAATCTTATATGAATTGGGGAATCATATATCAACAATACAAAATAAACTCCAAGATAGTCTTGACTATGTAAATAAATGGTGTCAATTAAATAATATAGCATTGTATCCAACAAAAACTAAATGCATGATAATTGGGTCTGCTTATAAATTAAAATCCACTCGAATTCTACAACTATTTATCAATGACATACGTCTTGAAAACGTTACTTGTCATAAGGTACTCGGAGTATATGTTGACAATAAACTAACCTGGCATAATCAATTTGACTATGTCTGTAAACACTGATTAACAAATTGCCCCTTTAGAACATAATATATTATCTCACACCTGAAAAGAAAGTCATGTTTTTAACGCATATATATTGCCCATATTTGACTATTGTTGTACGGTCTTGGGCAAAGGAACAAGTAACTATGCGAAAAAGATAAATATACTACAGAAACGAGTTGCAGAATTAATACTTAATAAGACGATTCGAACACCATCGGCAGAGCTATTCCAAGAATAAAAATGGCGTGAGTTTTTCAGACGGATGCAAATACCACTGTGCTGTCCTGGTATATAAAATTATAAATTACAAGGCCCCATCATATTTGACAGATATTGTAACGTTCTCTGTCAATAAAACATACCAATTAAGATCAGTATCAAACAAGGATCTTGTCTTACAGATAACACCTCGTACTAAATACATGGAAACATACTTAAAAATAATAGCAAAAATATATGGAATGACATTCCTTTAAATATACGTACATTGAAAACCCTTAAAACATTCATAGGAAATAATAAGCATCATTTATTATGTGCATGATAAGTTAATTTACATTTTCGTTAACATATTTATATGTTTTATTTATAGTCATGTCCTTTGAATGTCTGTCAGTGACTGTTTAAGTATGAATGCATTCATTTCCAGAATGTTAAATAGTCTTATATGTAAATGTATCTTTCTAGTTTTAACATTGAAAGGTGACTTATTTTTAAGAAAAGTGCATTTTTTGGTTTATTTATTTTGAAGGCCATTTTGAAAATTACAATATATGTTTTCATATGTCTAGATGTGTAACCTTCGGTAAATAAAGCTTTTATTATGCCCCCCTTCGAAGAAGAGGGGTATATTGCTTTGCACAGGCATGTCGGTATGTCGGTCGGTCGGTCGGTCCGTCGGTAGACCAAAGCTTGTCCGAGTGATAACTCAACAATCCCTGGACGTATGGTCATCAAACTTCACATGAAGGTTGGGGCTGACCAGTAGATGACCCCTTATGATTTTGGGGGTGATCGGGTCAAAGGTCAAGGTCACAGTGACCTTTATTGGTAAAATAATATTAAAGCTTGTCCGAGTGATAACTCAACAATGCCTGCACCCATGGCCCTCAAACTTGACATGGAGGTTGGGCCTGACCAGTAAGTGACCCCTATGGTTTTTGGGGGTCATCAGGCCAAAGGTCAAGGTCACAGTGACCTTGAATGGTAAAAGGTTGTCCGAGTGAAAACGTGACAATGCCTGCCCCCATGGTCCTCAATCTTGACTTGGAGGTTGGGCCTGACCAGTAGTTGACCCCTATTGTTTTTGGGGGTCATCAGGCCAAAGGTCAAGGTCACAGTGACCTTGAATGGTAAAAGGTTGTCCGAGTGATAACGTGACAATGCCTGCACCCATGGCCCTCAAACTTGACTGGGAGGTTGGGCCTGACCTGTAGTTGACCCCTATAGTTTTTGGGGGTCATCAGGCCAAAGGTCAAGATCACAGTGACCTTGAATGGTAAAAGGTTGTCTGAGTGATGACGTGACAATGCCTGCACCCATGGCCCTCAAACTTGACTTGGAGGTTGGGCCTGACCAGTAGCTGACCCCTATTGTTTTTTGGGCTCAATGGGTCAAAGGTCAAGGTCACAGTGACCTTGAATGGTAAAAGGTTGTTCGAGTGATAACTCAACAATGCCTGCACCCATGGCCCTCAAACTTGACATGGAGGTTGGGCCTGACCAGAAGTTGACCCCTATTGTTTTTGGGGGTCATCAGGCCAAAGGTCAAGGTCACAGTGACCTTGAATGGTAAAAGGTTGTCCGAGTGATAACGTGACAATGCCTGCACCCATGGCCCTCAAAGTTGACATGGAGGTTGGGCCTGACCAGAAGTTGACCCCTATTGTTTTTGGGGGTCATCAGGCCAAAGGTCAAGGTCACAGTGACCTTGAATGGTAAAAGGTTGTCCGAGTGATAACGTGACAATGCCTGCACCCATGGCCCTCAAACTTGACTTGGAGGTTGGGCCTGACCTGAAGTTGACCCCTATTGTTTTTGGGGGTCATCAGGCCAAAGGTCAAGGTCACAGTGACCTTGAATGGTAAAAGGTTGTCTGAGTGATAACGTGACAATGCCTGCACCCATGGCCCTCAAACTTGACTTGGAGGTTGGGCCTGACCAGTAGCTGACCCCTATTGTTTTTTGGGCTCAATGGGTCAAAGGTCAAGGTCACAGTGACCTTGAATGGTAAAAGGTTGTTCATGTGATAACTCAACAATGCCTGCACCCATGGCCCTCAAACTTGACTTGGAGGTTGGGCCTGACCAGTAAATGACCCCTATTGTTTTTGGGGGTCATTGTGCCAAAGGTCAAGGTCACAGTGACCTTGAATGGTAAAAGGTTGTCTGATTGATAACTCAACAATGCCTGCACCCATGGCCCTCAAATTTGACTTGGAGAATTGGCCTGACCAGGAGATGACCCCTATGGTTTTTGGGGGTCATCTGGCCAAAGGTCAAGGTCACAGTGACCTGGAATGGTAAAAGGTTGTCCGAGTGATAACTCAACAATGCCTGCACCCATGGCCCTCAAACTTGATTTGGAGATTGAGCCTGGCCAGAAGATTGTCCCTATTAATTTTAGGGGTCATTGGGCCAAAGTTCAAGGTCACAGTGACCTTGAATGATAAAAGGTTGTCCAAGTGATAACTCAACAATGCCTGCACCCATGGCCCTCAAACTTGACATGGAGGTTGGGCCTGACCAGTAGATGACCCCTATTGATTTTAGGGGTCAAAGCTCAAGGTCACAGTGACCTTGAAAGCAAACTCGACAATTCTTGGACCTATGGTCATCAAACTTGACATGAAGGTTGGGCCTGCCCAGTAGATGACCCCTATCGACTTTGGGGGTCATCAGGCCAAGGTCAATGTCACAGTAACTTTTAACGCAAAAAAGTTTACAAATCTTTCCCCACTGATTTCTCAACAATGCCTGAACCTATGATCATTAAACTTGACATGGATGTTAAGCCTGACCAGTAGATCACCCTTATTGATTTTAGGATTCATAGAGCCAAAGGTCAAGGTCACAGTGATTTTGAATGGTAAAAGGTTGTCAAAGTGATAACTCAACAATGCCTGAACCCATGGCCTTCAAACTTGACTTGGAGTTGCTTCTGACTTGTAGATGACCCCTTATGATTTAAGGGGTCATCAGGTCAAAGGTCAAGGTCACAGTGACCTTGAACGAAAAAAACTTGTCTTGTGATAACTTGACAATGCCTGCACCCATGGCCCTCAAACTTGACATTCAGGTTTCTGGTGACCAGCTGATGACTCTGGATTTTGAGTTCATAGAGTCAAAGGTCATGACGGTCATAACACACTATATCCTCACACTTTACTGGTCATAATCTTAAAACAGCAACAAATCAGCTGTCATTTCGGTCCATGCATATTTCATTCAATTGTCCATTTAATCCTGACAACATGGCGCTCAGGGGGGGGGGGGCATAATGTTTGACAAACATCTCTTGTTATTATTTTGTTTATTATTATTATTTTATTATTATTATTATTATTATTATTATTATTATTATTATTATTATTATTCTGCAAGGGTCAATGTCAAAAATAGGAGTTAACGTCACATAAATGGGTCAATGCCATACATATGGGTCAAGGTCACACGTAAGGGTAAGTGTCAAACAAGGGGGTCACGGTTACACTAAGGAGACAAATGGTGTTTTGTTTCCAACCATGAAGCTCCTATATTTCAATGTGTTAAATACTATAATTCAGTGCCATTCAATATGTACAACAGAACCTGGAGCAATTTGCTCACATACATACATATGATTCCTAAAAGAAATCAGCTTCTCCCCGAAAATAAGTACACATTTTTCGTTTTCTATCTGTATCCAATCAAATTTACTTTTAATTAACTTCAGGTCAAGTATGGGGTGCGGTATTCAATTTCATATAGAACCGGTACATGTATGAAAATCCCCACGAAAGTTATATCACGTGACCTCCTGGCTAACTCCATCGAATGATGTAAGAATATACAAAACAAAGAAAATGAAAATATCCCCACGTATAATGACCGCCGGGTTATTACATAGTTAACATGGCACGTGATTTACAAACTAACTCCAAAGACACAGACACACAACTATTTATAACTATTTTTGTTAGGTGTGCACATTTTGTTTAAAGCACAAATTATGTTCTGGCTAATAATAGAAAGTAATACCACTATAATTGGATAAATAGTGGATGAAAACAGTCACAATAGGAGATATTGATCGCCCAATGGATGCAAGAAATCACAACGTCGTAGTTCCTGGCATTATATGACATTTATACTCTGTAAACAAAATAATTTAATAATCACAGCTGTGGATTTTGTATGGTGACAAACCCGTGTGAAACGTGTGCTTTACTGAATAATTTCAAGGCAAATAATAGTAAAATTAAACGCATTACATTGTTGTGTTCTGAGCCCTGAAATCATAATTGCGATATTGCCGTATATTTCTCATTATTCCCAATGTAGACATGCAAGGGATTCGCTTGCAATACGAATAATACGAAATAAAAGCAAAGCTCTGACATTAAAGACGTCTGAAAAAAGGTCCTAAGTCTGCCTTTAAGAACAATCAAAATGCAATTAAACAAGCATATTGGTCCTTTGATTACAAAATCCATCGTCGTAAAATAATATTTTCTCTATAAATCCTGCTACGCCCATAAGCTGTATTTGAGTGTGACGCCCCTCGATATATAACCTTCACACCTTACGTAGCAGATCCATATACGTCTTCATGCTTGAACAACTGATGCTATATGTACGTAAATTCCATTTGTAACTATGGTATTCGTGATTTATTGAAAACGTATCAATGGACTTTCGTAATGGCTTCTCCCGATATTCACATAAAAAGTCAACGTTTTCTATTTCTCCAATTAAATGAAAAATAGTCTGTTTATTTTGGAAATACATTGGATTAAAGACGTCCACAGTTTGACAGGTAGACTAAATGAAAAACTACTGTAATTGAAATAAGTTGGAGTTATATGTTGTATTATGTTGGAGTTTACAATTAATAATGCTTTTAAAAAATGTTTTTTTTTCTGAAAACATTATCTGAGTGATAAAGTTTGAATGTAATGGATTTATTTACGAAACCACTATAATTATATTGATTTTGCTTGAAATAAACAGTATGATCTATGATATTTTTATTTAACTTAAAACGGTTTGAAATATATTAATAGAAGTTCTATTTCAAAGGAATAAGGTTTCTTGACGTCAGCGTTATGTAACAGAAACTTTAAACGGACAAAATTCAGCTCAGACGTGTAAGTTGTCAAACGTTGAAATGCCCGATGATTCAATTATTGAGGTGTTTTATTGTTGTTGTTCGTTTTTTTTTAAATGCTGAAAATCTGATGAAATTGGATTGATATTTATCTAATTTCAGTTAATTGATCGCTGCGTTATAAACTTTCTAAATATACAGTGGCGTAGCTACATATAGGCCTTGTATGCCTGGGCCTACAACGTTTTCGAAAAATGACAAAATCTAAATGACCCAAAAATGCAATAACTAAAATCTCGAACACTTTGAACAACTCAAAAGTTTGGTGTTTATCTAAACAACGTGCAGGGTGTATTCCTTGATTTTATTGTTATTATTGCAAATATAATTAAGTGAGTGTAATGCACATAATTTATAAAAGTCCCTAAACTCACATAGAGCCATAGGGCATAGCTACGCCCGTGAATTATACACTGATTATTTCTTTATGACATTGTTCTCGTGCATTTGTTCCAGGTTTGTTCTGCCAGGCAAGCCAATGTGACCTTGAACCCTGTCAGCATGGCACTTGTGAGTCGAGCACGAGCACCGGGTACACGTGTACATGCCACACAGGTTTCTGGGGCGCCACGTGCAGCATGGACAGTATCCGGTGTCAGTACACGTTCTGCTCGGGTCACGGGCAATGTGTTCTTGTGAATGAGAACAAAACAGAGTGCATGTGTGACGCGGACTTTACAGGTACGTAGGCTACGACTAATACTCATTCTTAAAGTGACACTCTTGTTCAAAACCAATTTACTCACATGTATTTAACAAACATAAATTTTGAGTGATAAACCTTAAACTACTAACTCAATGATACATTTATGAAAAATAGTTATACTAGTATCTGATAACAATATTTTAACCTTATATTTATTAGGTGAAAACGCAAACAAATATTAAATGATTGGCGAGTGCTAAAAGATTTACTGTGATCTACTATCGTCTCAAAAGGTAGAAATACCGTGTTTTCTGCACCTTTCCTTCAAATTAAACTCGGTATCCTTCATAAGAATCATTGTTTTCGATATTTATTTATTCATCCTTTTTTGTCTTTTTGGGGAGTAAAAGTTACATTCGTTGTGACGTTTTGGTGGTGGTAAGAAGTTAATTGACCAGATTTTATCAGATTTTGAATCAAAAAGCATTTAATTTTTTTTCGGAAAAGTTTGTCGACATTATAATTTTGTTTTTGTGTCAAAATACCCCCAGGCTACTAAATCAACAATGTCTTGAGGATTCTTGGTGATATCTTTTCAAATGAGAAAGATATTCAATAAAATAATACAAAAATAGTGGATTCAATTCATTTCCTGGTTACAAAAAAGCAAATATCTTTCTTAAAACAGCAGGCAATTACCACAAATCCTCAAGATGTTGTTGGGTGGGTAGTACTGACAATTTTTCAACAAAAATATCTTCATTTCGTTTTGAGACATTTCCGGAAAAATGTCAATTCTTTAGATTGGAAATGTAATAAAATCGTCTTTCGTAATATTTGCTCAACAATGGTAAAGCATTATATTCATGCTGTTCGATGTTTCAAATGAGCATGAAAAAGGTGTTTTTGGGCGCTTCGTTCTTCTTGTTCTACTTTGTCCGACCCTAACGACGCTAAAGGGTCCAAGAAAACTGCTCTCGGGTCAAAATTCCAAATAACCTACCAACCGGGAGGACCGTGAACTAAACGAGAACAAAATGGCGGATAGTCAAGCCAAGAACGATCTCTACTTCCGGTTCTCGGTGTTCGGGCGTTTTACGCTAGTTACGCGACTCCACTCGACTCGATTCTATCATGGAAACAAGCGCCCAAAGAAGCCCAAAAGAACCGATATTTCGAGTTTTCCAGGGCAATATTTATGTTAATCATTTAAAATGGTCAATCGTTTACATTGCTTTCTTACACTCATAAAATGCTTACCATTGGCACGAAATTCTTACATGATGACCAGGGATAAAACGTCTTCTTTTTCTTGGAAATATTATATTGAAACTAATGCAGTGAGAGAATGAGCGTTCATCCATGCACATTGTCATTTAGGAGGAACGTTTTCTTAAAATAAATCTTGGTGCAGTTTCTTGGAAATATGCACATGTTTTAATTTCAAACCATGAAGTAATACAGAAGATACTGAACAACACAAATAATGTCTCCATAAACGTAAAACGCAATTTTATGGTTGACATTATTATTATAAATAAAGTGAATGAACTCATATTTTAATGAAGTACTGCTGTATAAGAAACACCTACGCCGCTTTGGTAATGGTGGACGATGGCCTATGTCAATGTTTATATGACATTTACATTGCTATGTGAATCTAGTGATTATCGAACCCACGACCACTTGCTCTGAATGCAAGGGTGTGGCTTTACAGCTAAAATAGCTCTACATGCAATCTGCCCAGCCCGCGAGCCCATCCCATGTTCCAAGCCCGTGACCCCATCCCATGTGCCTAGCCCGTGACCCCATCCCATAAGCCTAGACCGAAAGCCCATCCCATGTGCCCGTGAGCCCATCCCATGTGCCCAGCCGGTGGGCCCATCACATGTGCCCAGTCCGTGAGCCCCTCCTACGTGACTGTCCCTCGAGCCCATCCCATATGCTCAGTCAGCGAGTTCATAACACGTATCCAGCCCGTAAGCCCATCCCATGTGCCCAGCCCTTGAGCCCATCACATGTACCCAGCCCGTAAGCCCATCCCAATTGACCAGCCCGTGAGCCAATCACTTGTACCTAGCCCGTAAGCCCATCCCATGTGCCCAGCCCGTAAGCCCATCCCATGTGCCGACCCCGTGAGCCTATCCCATGTGCGCAGCCCTTGAGCCAATCCCATGTGCTCCACCCGTAAGCCCATCCCATGTACCCAGCCCCGGAACTCGCCCTATGTGTCCAACCCGTGAGCGCATTCCATGTGCAAAGCCCGTGAGCCCATCCCATGTGTCCAGCACGTGGGCCCATCCCATGTGAATAGCCCGTGAGCCAATTCCAGGTGGCCAGTCAAGGTCTAGTATGCCGAATATAATTGACTGTTACTTAAGGTTGGTTTATACCGGTTTTAACTGACTGGTAATGAAGTTTTTGATGGCAAGTTTCGCTCCATATAATAAGAGTTGTGGTAATTATCACATCCAATTGCTTAGGAATATAAGTTATCAATGGATGCATGACGACAGAGGCCACCCTCTTTGTTTGCTTTTATCACCCTATATTCTATTTTGACATTCAACGACGTAACGTGATAAATATGCATATTAAGTATTATTATTGAAATCTCCGCATTTATGCCAGACAAATCTAGAAATGACCTTTCCACATACCCTTCCATTCAAAGTTATTTACAGAATTATGAAGCCGGTCGACGTTTGATTCGGCCAGGTGCCGTTTTTCGGGTGCGGAGGTAAAACATGTATACAGGAATCCCATCTTGTTTTAACGCTGTACTGCAGGACTGAGTGTAATATATATATATATATATATATATATATATATAAATCTATAACAAGTCTAGAAGGAAATTATATATATCACCCTCAGTGATTCAGGGCTAGACTCGGCAGTTTATCGTTTAACCCGTGTTTCAGGGCAGCACTGTTTACGTTACTATGGTAATCCCTTGCTTCAGACAAGGGCTGTTTTCCCCATATTCGTACCCGGACTACACACTTCAGTTTAGTATTCCCGTCTTTCAGGCCCGGACTGTACACTTCAGTATAGTATTCCCGTCTTTCAGGCCAATAATGTACACTTAAGTGTAGTATTCCTGTCTTTCAGACCCGGCCTGTACACTTAAGTGTAGCATTCCTGTCTTGCAGGTCCGGACTGTTCAGGCCCGGACTGTACAAGTGTAGTATTCCCGTCTTTTAGGCCCGGACTGCACACTTAAGTGTAGTATTCTTGTCTTGCATACCCGGACTGTTCACTTTAGTGTAGTATTCCTGTCTTGCAGGCCCGGACTGTTCAGCCTCGGACTGTACACTTAAGTGTAGTATTCCTTTCTTTCAGGCCCGGACTGTACACTTAAGTATAGTATTCCCGTCTTTCAGGCCCGGACTGTACACTTAAGTATAGTATTCCCGTCTTTCAGGCCATGACTGTACACTTAAGTGTAGTATTCCTTTCTTTCAGGCCCGGACTGTACACTTCAGTATAGTATTCCCGTCTTTCAGGCCATGTCTGTACACTTAAGTGTAGTATTCCTTTCTTTCAGGCCCGGACTGTACACTTCAGTATAGTATTCCCGTCTTAAATGCCTGGACTGTACACTTCAGTATAGTATTCCCGTCTTTCAGGCCCGGACTGTACACTTAAGTGTAGTATTCCCGTCTTAAATGCCCGGATTGTACACTTCAGTATAGTATTCCCGTCTTTCAGGCCCGGACTGTACACTTCAGTATAGTATTCCCGTCTTAAATGCCTGGACTGTACACTTCAGTATAGTATTCCCGTCTTTCAGGCCTGGACTGTACACTTAAGTATAGTATTCCCGTCTTAAATGCCCGGACTGTACACTTTAGTGTAGTATTCCCGTCTTTCAGGCCCGGACTGTACACTTAAGTGTAGTATTCCCGTCTTTCATGCCCGGACTGTACACTTCAGTGTAGTATTCCCGTCTTTCAGACCCGGACTGTACACTTAAGTGTAGTATTCCTTTTTTTAGGCCCGGACTGTACACTTCAGTGTAGTATTCCCGTCTTAAATGCCCGGACTGTACACTTCAGTGTAGTATTCCCGTCTTTCAGGCCCGGACTGTACACTTAAGTGTAGTATTCCCGTCTTAAATGCCCAGACTGTACACTTCAGTGTAGTATTCCCGTCTTTCAGGCCCGGACTGTACACTTAAGTGTAGTATTCCTTTTTTTAGGCCCGGACTGTACACTTCAGTGTAGTATTCCCGTCTTAAATGCCCGGACTGTACACTTCAGTGTAGTATTCCCGTCTTTCAGGCCCGGACTGTACACTTCAGTGTAGTATTCCCGTCTTTCAGACCCGGACTGTATACTCAAGTATTATATTCCCGTCTTTCATGCCCGTGTTGTATACTTTACTGATCCATTTGCGTGGTTAAGGGCTGGACTTATCGTTACATTTCCGTGCTTTATACCCGTAATGTTTACTTAATCATTGTATACCTGTGGTTTTTGGGCGAAATGCTTTAAGACTCCATCTTTGCATTCCAAACTGCATATATACTGTATCAATGCATCTGCATATATATGTAGACTTTAGCGATGCATTCAGGGCCGGTCTGCTTATTTGCTGGACTGTATGCAGACTTAACCGCTGATTCCCATGTTTCAGGGTTAAACTACGTGTATACTTGACCGCTGCATTGCCATGTCTCATGGTTGGACTGCATGTATATTTTACCGCTGAATTCCCATGTTTCAAGATTAAACTGCACGTACACTTTACCGCTGCATTCCCATGATTCAGGGTTAAACAGCATGCAGACTTTACCGTTGAATTCCAATGTTTCATGGTTAAACTGCAAGAAAACCTCACCGCTACATTCCGATATTTCAGGGCCAAATTGCTGGTAAATACAATTGCATTCCCATCATTCAAGTTACTTTTTTGGTTTCAGGTCCGAACTGCAGACTAGCTGTGAAGCCTGACGACAATCTGACGATCGGCCAGAAGCTTCTGCGGGAGCCGATCTGGATTGGAATGATCGTCATCCTGAACATCGTCTTCCTCTCTTGCGTTTCATACGTTGTCCGCCGTAAGTGCGGCACGAAAATCGCTAAAATGCTCCCAAAACGTCAGCGGCGACCTGCAAACGACTCGAAAGGTATCTTTCCTAGTTTTTGCTTAATCATAAAGTTCAATTAGTTGGAGTTTGTTGACGTGTATTGCATTTTGTGAAGTGAGATGTAATTGTGTGAGTTATTTGAGTGTTTGAACTCATTTCATCCAAGATTCATCCATAATAAATAACTAAGGCTATAGATGGGTTCCCTTGGCAAAATATAGCCTGCAATGTTGATGAGTCGTTAGACAATATCCTAGCACGTCGACGTGTAGATTGCAAACAGATCAGCGCCCACTCATGAGTGAAAAAGTATTAAGCCATAAAAATAAATTTTGTTTACCATGAATAGCCTAGCTTTCAGGTAACACGTACTGATCGTTGTCTGTGTATTTCCATTCCAGAGTCCTCAAAAGGCGAGCCTTCTTCGGCGTACAGTGGTGCGGAGCGAAGCATGTCGGGTACCATAGAGACACCAAACGTGTGCACGGGCCGGACGTGGAGCCCCGCTATCACGATTTCCATGTTCGGGAAGGACAGGGTAAGATGTTCGCGGGTGAAATTAAACTAATTAAACACAATTAACGTATTGTTAATCGCCTCAAAATGCATATGCCATGCGTGGCTTGGAATGAGAGGCAGGTTTTTAGACTGAATTCAATATTTGGTCATTTCGAAATTGAGTTAGACCGGCATCTAAACTTGGCAAGGCGAATGTCTCTCGCTACTTTTAGTTTCCTTGTTTGCCAGTCGTTTTGCACATGTACATTTACGAGGCGCAAAAAGGCATTGGAACAGACAGATTAAAGATTTTAACACTGACGCCATATACATATTTGCTTAATTAAATTTGATTTATATATATTGACTCATTCCTGCAAGCAACAACAACAAAGCAATATTTCGTTTGGAACGATACTCGTATTTGGTCAACTCTACAAATATTACTTTCGGCCATGAATAAGAGCTCTGCGATAAAATAATAAAAGACTTGTAATTGTATGGGTCTGAATTATGGGGTATTTCTAAAAGGATGGCCATCAAACGCATCCATACTTTTTTATGTTTAATCTGTGTCTGGTATCAAAACAAAATCACATTATCATTTTTTTATGTCGAGACTAGTAGCCTTCGTTTTTGTTCATATGATTTCATTAAAATGGTACGTTTTTGGTTTAAAATAAACCAAGCATAAAAACTCAAATATCTAAACGTGGTTAATATTATAATGCTACACGATATTGACACACGTCCACGAATTTCAAATGCAGCAACGTGTATCAAGAAACTCGTTATAGACTAAGGATAATTATATTTGGCTAAACCAGGTTGTCAATGATATCCTTCTATTGTTTTCATTTTTAATACTCCGTGTCATAGATAATTTTATTCAAAACATTGAAATCAGTATTAACGACTCTTCAATATTGAGCATTTCTAATTCCCAACCTTATTTGATTTGCATTCATTTATTTTTATTTATTTTTTTTCTTTAAAAAATAACCGAATACTACATAACATATTCATTATTTTATTATAAAATAATTTATAAGGCTTTTGAATTAAAAAATCAAAATGCTCAACTAAACAATTTATCATTACCCTGTTATTATGGAAGACATAGATAGATATTGATTCACACAGTTTCGCCGAAAACCATCTAATGCTATTTCATTTTAGTTCCGGCATTCATACAGTTATCTTTCTATTTATAAGCCATACACCATAGCCTATAATTATGTATATACGCATAAGTAAAATTTATCAATAATCAAAGGTATTTAAAAAAAAAATATTGTTTGAACTGTTTAAAAAGAAATAAACTTTGTTCCGTTCTGTTTTGTTCTGTTTAGTTTTTTGGCATATTTTTGTATTATAACTCTGTCTGTTAATTCCAGGACACATCCGTACCGACCACACCCGTCATTAACGAGGACAACAAGGACGCTGCCCTTAAAATGTTCGAGTCTTACAAAGCGCGGCGGGACAGCACCATCCCCGGGATCGCCGCTTTAGACGTGCACGATGAACGTCTCGCGCCAATTAAGGTGCGCGACATCACTGCTTGCGGTATCCAGGGTGGCTCTGTCACCTTAAACCCCGAGGGGAGGAACCTGCCGGAGCGGTTCCACGGAATGCTGCGGTCGTACACGATAAGTACGGCGCTCGGAAATTATGAAACTAAAAAATCCTGTTTCCGGTCCGACGAACGGCGGGCATCGTCCTTTTCCGGCTCATCAGATTTGCAGCATGTTGAGATTTTGGATCCGCCACGTGGTACCGGTATTAAAGCCTTTATTCCGGGTCCTGACGAGACAATCACACATTGTTATCCAGAAATACGCATTATAAACGAAAATAACGTTGAGCAGCACTACTCTAGTGACGCGGAGTCCGTTGGCCTGGACATCGAGGCTGCAGAAGTGGCCGTGAAACCGAAGGAGGTTAAGGTGGTGGAAGTGGCGGACAGTGGCTACCCATCCACCACTATGTCCAACACGACCACCCAGTCGAGCACAGTGCACGAGGACATCCAGTCAGTCACAGGGCCGAAGTCTTCCGCTTCCGTTAAGAGGAAACTGTTCAGTTCGAAAAGTTCTTCGTTCTATAACATAGGAACTATGGATAATGACAATATGCCGATGATTGATATTGCTAATGTGACTTTACTGGAAGATACCCGTAGAAATGAGATGATGAGACAAAATACAGACAAGTCTATTTCATTCGAATCGGATAACTGTAAAACGTGCCAAATTGAGCGACTTAGGCGGCAGGCGTATTCGTTTGACTCTGACAGGGAGCGATTCCATAACTTACCACACAAGGTTCACTCGTATGACAGTAGCAGTAGTCGATACAAACATAAGCGGCCTGGGCACAGGCGACGATGCGGGTGCAGCAGCCACCGGTCAGACCCACGCAACAATAGCTACAAACGTACCTCCTCCTGTCACCACAGGCACCACGCCGGCGCGTGCGCGAGCACGACCGACCACCGTGGCGGCAGAAGCAAATGCACGCGGACCAGACTCCCGACATGGTCCGGTACCGAGAGCGACAACGCTCTGTGTAAATGTTCAATCATTGACGAATCAAAACACAGGCGGAAGTACTATACATCACGAGGTGCCCTCTCAGAAACAGATTATGCAAATTTGAAGGACTCTCGAGCCCACCGCGAGCCTAGGCGGAAACAACGCCCTCGTGATATACATTCCATTGACCATACCCAATCGTATAAAAATAAAATGATAAACTCTTTCCTGATAGACACGTACCAGGCCAAGTGTCAGGCGTACAATGACGCCATGTCCGACCTCGACATCCTGCCGCTGGAGACTGTGTCTCCTAGTCAGAGGCGTATGGTGAAGCAGCCTAACACCGTTAGGCCCTTAGACATGAGTGCAACCAGAGAGCCGCACAATTACTCACAGGCGGTGGTTGAAAAGTCGGTGAAACGCGACGATAGCTATAATGCCCCGTTCACCTACCCTTCCTACCCGAATTCAAGGACAATTGCTCCAAAACGGTTTGACTTTTCTGAAGAGTTCATATCACAGACTCATGGTGCTATGGCACGTGCAAGCCACGAGAATGAAGGGTTCGAGGATGAAGAGGTCAAAAACCTCTCGTTTGACACCTCTGTGTACACCACGGATGAAAGCAGTGTTCAGCTGTATGAGCGGGACCTGGAGCTGACCATACCAGTGAGTCCCGGGGTACAAGACCTGAGGCAGAAGGACTCGGCCTACCAAACAAAGCAGTCGTCCGTGGAAAAGTTTAGAGAAGACAGTACATTTTCTCATACCGGTTCTATAAAAGGAAAACACCAGTCCCTCAAGAATAGGTAAGTGCTAACTATAGTTTATACTTAATTTATAAAACTAATTGCATACCAACACATGTACGTTATATGTAAAGTGCAAACTTTAGAATTCCGAACCACAACTTAGCCAACTTTTCGATAGCTCCATTTACAAAACTATTAAATGGTAATGATAGGTGACTCCCTGTGTTTTTGGTATAAATTGAATGGGTTGTGCTTGTTGATAACTACAATCGAACCCCGTTGGCTCGAAATCCCAGGAACCCCGTTGGCTCGAAATCCCAGGAACCCCGTTGGCTCGAAATCCCAGGAACCCCGTTTGCTCGAACTCCCAGGAACCCCGTTTGCACGACCTCCTAGGAACCCCGTTGGCTTGAACTCCCAGGAACCCCGTTGGCTTGAACTCCTAGGGATCGTCGAAAATACTTCGAGCCTCGGAAAAAAGAGCCAAACGGGAATGCTGACATTCAGTTTATAGAAATCGGTCCTTTACATCCAGTTCAAGTTTTTACAGTTTGTATATTTGCCACTCATTTCGACTAAAATCAACCTTGAAATCCCATGTTGTGAAGTCCTTGAAAGTCAAAAAAGCTTGTTTGTTTATTTGTGAGGTTTAACTTTGACATAACTGTCCTTTCATAAGGTTACAAAATTAATATTTGGTGAGGAGGCATCACGTTTGCGAGTCAGACATCTTTATGTTCATGAAGCAGTTTATTCTGTATTCTGACTGAAAAAAAACACAAGGATATAACCAGGGATTTCTAAGCGATTATGTTTGTGAAAAATAAAATATGTACCTAAAAGGGAATGTTTGTCAACTGAATAAAACACTCTTAATTATCACCAGCGTATCATAAATTTACCAGCAGACAAATCAAATGACAGAGTAAGATGAAATTGAATAATAATAATAGCTGAACACATTGCTATTTCTTGTAACTTAAAAGCATCATATGGCCAGTTACTCTCAGCTGTTTCTTATTATAATGTTGTTTATTGTTTTGAAATGTTATTTACACTACAGTTGCTAATATGGGGTTTTAACAGTGAAATAACAACAGTGAAAATATCAATTTGATATTTTCACTGCAAAATAAGGAGTGAATATATCAACTTTCAGAACTACTTTTAAATTACTTTGTTGTTACATGTACTTGCCTTGATCAAAACAGAACACTGGACTTCAGTAAATTATGTCAAAAAATGTTACAAAAATAAAGAAATGTTTTATAAATTTAAATAAATATATAATTGGAAATTAACAACTTACCGTTTATTACATGTTATCCCGTTTATCAAACATTTTACTGAACTTTGAAGCTGAATGTTCGACGTTTTGCTTTCATTCCAAACAAATTACAGTCAAATACAACTGTTCGAACATCAATAAAATTTTATATCATCGTTCAAATGTAATTTGAACTGTTAACTGTTGTAGTACGTAAATGGGCTTCCTGGAGAATTCACACAACAATTTACAGATAAATCCGATATTTTTTACCCCACCCACACCTCAAAATATGTCAACAAACTAGCGTGGCATTTACTCTTTCTCTGGAAAACAAACATTTTAAAGCGAAACAGACTGGTCTCTGACATTAAGATGACTGAATATTAACTTACTATAAAAACACGCGTACATGCAGTCTTAAACTAAGAAGAATGGTTAAAATCCAATGAGTATCCACATTTGTTATGCTAACACATTTGACCTTCCAAATTTTCATTCTTTAAATAGCGGCGTAGTAATTTGGTTATGTATTCATGCCCATCTTAAAATAAAAAGTGTTTTCATTATTTTTTGGAACATATGTGCACTAATAATACATCATTGTTTACTGTTCATAAAGCTTTGCAATAAAAAACGAGCGAATATTAAGCTATAAGAATGAATAGCAGAGAACTATTTCTCAGCAAACCGAAAGTAGAAAAGTTGACATCTATGATTATGCATGAGGGGTGCCCCACGGGTAGCGGCGTAAAGCCCACCCTTTTCAAAAAAGGGGGTAATTCAGAAATAATTAAAAAACAAATAAAACTCTAAAACTAAAAAATAAGCATAAAAGAAACAGAAAATTTGTTTATTTCAGTGTAAGATCGTATTTAATTACACTCGTGATCATAAAAAAACTACATTTTCTATGACACTCGGGAAATAAAATACGATCTTACACTGAAATAAACAAATATCCTCTATATATTTCTTGTGTCACTTACAGTATTATCTACAAATAATTTGAAATGACGTCATCTTTTTATCAGACCAGACGCGATGGTCCGCAGGCACCTGCACCAGGCGGCGCTGAAGCTTGCCATGATCAAGCGTCTACAGAACCGAACGGACGTCTCTCTGGACAGCGCCGTATGCACGTTCTCCGAGGAGGACCTGTCAGCAGACGACACAGACACTAGAATGTAAGGGCTTCTATCCTTAAATATTCTAGATTATTATTTTTGATACAGACTTTCAATCAATACTTGCCCTATTTATGCACTATACTAAGGTATAAAGAGGCACCGCTGTTAATGCTGGTACGATTGCTATTTTCCGAAAAGCGCAAACAAATTCTCAAAGCGATGAAACGAATCAAGTATATGAATAGAATAGCAATCGCTTTTACGTTCTCATTTCAACACAACTGTTTTTTTACCACAAAATTTCCCTCTCATTGGAGGGAAAGGGTGAAGTGTTCCTGGTGTTTATTGTAACCTGTCAGACTCTCTGTTAGTAATCGGTTATGTAATAGCGTCAAACTCCGTCATTATAAAATGTCATTGATTTCAAAATGTCTAGAACGTTGAATATAATCTGCCAATGTCACTTTTGCAAGTGATGTTAACGCTTTTCAAAAATGAAGAAAAATTATTAGTAAATGAGTCTTGTTGTTGTTTTCAACATATGAAAAAAGTGTTTGGTGTAGTTATAGAACTAAAGTGATGCACCAATCAATTGTAACCATGCCCCCCCCCCCTCCCCCACCCCAGATCTGGGAAATTGCGGGGACTTTGACTTTCGGTCTAGCAAATGCCGGGTAAAATCCCTGCTCTGCGGTGACAAACTGCTGGTAAAATCCCCGCCAAACCCCGGGATACCTAGTTAAGGCCCATTCCCCGCTATTTTTGGCGCGAAGACAAAACCACCACATTCACCCGACACTGCGGCCACCAGGAAGGTAAAACACAGCCCACTTTCCCGGCTAAACCCCCCGTATACCCTCGGACCCGGGGGCCGCGGGTATACCGGGGATAGGCGGGGAAATGGGCCGTGTTTTTACCTTCAAGGTGGCCCCGCAGTGCCGAGAGAAAGCGGTGGTTTTGTTTTCGTGCCGTAAATAGCGGGGAATGGCATAACCTAGGTATCCCGGGGCGCGGGGGCATTTGGCGGGGATTTTTACCAGCTGTTCGTCCCCACAGTGCGGTGATTTTACCCGGGCATGGCTGGACCGAAAGTCAAAGTCCCCGGTATTCCCCGGACCTATGGGAGCCACGGTTACAATTGACTGGTGCATTACATTCTGAATCAAGGATGTTTTAACCTTACGTGAAGGCGTCTACGTTTTAGGGTGCACCGGCCGCTAGCGAAGCGTCTGAGCGGCGGGTTGGCCTTTCAGCTGGGGGAAATGAGTCTCTCACAGGTGAAGGAGGAGCTCTCCGGTGTGTCCAGGGATACAGACAACTATAACACACCC
The DNA here is from genome assembly GCF_026914265.1 of Mya arenaria. NCBI lineage: Eukaryota > Metazoa > Mollusca > Bivalvia > Myida > Myidae > Mya > Mya arenaria. The sequence continues at coordinate 62,480,932 of NC_069129.1, read as the reverse complement.
ACTAACGAGCCCGCTAACGACCACCCTGTGGCGCCCGACTACGCAAGCCATCATCCGGAACCCACCGTTCCCATGGCAACAATCTCCTCGAGATCGGAGATTACGAGGGACATCACCGCGATTCTCCATATGGAGGAGACCCCTGTCTGATACCAGCACGCCGTCTTGTGTTTACTTGTTATAATGTCTGTCAGCTCAAATGTCCGTGTTTTACTCGGCTGGTTGCGATGGTCAGTGGGAAATTGTGTTCTAGTATAAGTATTGAAACATTATTGACAATGACATATTACTGTGTACACGTTGCCAATACAACGCATTTATATTTCGACGGTGTGTGTTAGTCTTAGAGAGCCTGTGTTGGCAAAGAAAGGTATGAGAACTCCTTATGCATATTCATCTGTCTGAGATCCTCGATCAAAATGTTACGTTATATTCTCCACCACAGTAACTTCTCTCCTACCCCTACCCACACCCTCTTCGAGTCTTGTTCTAACGTACTGGTCAGAGGACTAAAACTGTGATTTAACTCTTTCAAAGCCGAAGGACAAACAAAATGCTATTACCTATTTAACTAGTTGGTAAAACAAACGATTCATTCAAGCTTAAGTGCACACTTCATTTCTTGAAGATAGCGAAGTATGCAGGCTTATTGTGATATTAAACGTAGCCCCCACCCCAACCCCCCTCTCCCCCTGCGAATCGAATATTGCTTCATTCTCTATCCTAATCCGCGTACAATTAATATTCAACTAATTTTGATATTTTACAGTTTCTGCGTACCGCGTACAACTCTTTTGAGTCACGAGTACTCCTTAAAATCTCCTGAATTCTGCGTACAAATGTGGGGCTACCCGGTCTCCGATTCGATTTTCTTTTTACAATTTTTTTTTACAATTATGATATCAAAGAGTAAAATATTTTATTAAATAATTGTCCTGAGATTCGTTACAGAAAAAAACTTTTTGGGTGCCAATCTGGTGTACAGTCCCTTTAAGGCTTGTCGTTGCTCATGATGGTAAACCAGTCATATAATCCGTGGCAAAGACTTATTTTTATTGAGGCTTCTGTCTTAAAAATTATCTTAGGTCATGGTAACAAGATCCCGAGTTTCTAGGAATACGATTGACGTCAGTGTAGAGAAGGTGTGAAGTTTCTTAATACACCAGTGTATTTATTTATGAATAAGTGTACTATATGTTTATATAGTTTATTTACGTCTCATCAATGTACATCAAATATACAGTTCATATTACTAATAATATACATATCCACAAGTACATTGCCACTCAGATTAGAGTTATAGGAGAACTAATACAATATTTAAAAAAAACTAAAAAACTAAAATGTTTTTATGTCACAAATGTTAACATAATAAAACGAATACATAAAACTTATCACTAAACCTAAGAACAATTATTAAAACTGATTTTGTTACCTAAAAGTCTATAAACGTTGCATATGCGAATTGTTTTATAGTTTCTGATTAATCCAACGCAGTACTTAAAATGTTAGGCATACTCACATATTTAATATTTATGGATATTTAAAATATAAAAAGACAAACATATTACATATCATATTATTTTCAAATTAAAAAGGTATTACCTGTACAGTTAAAAACAGATAAGAATATAAGATCCATTAATGGCACTCAAATTTCTAATCTAGTGGTATAAAATATTCCATCTAAGTTTTAACATATTTAGGCAGGATTTGGCAGTATATTTTACAATTCTCTCATTAGATTAGAGGAAGCAAACCTTTTCAGTATCATTATAGGAGTTAAACATTGTGTTAACACTACTAGCTTTTTGAAACAGTAAATGACGAATTTCAGCATATGTCGAACAGTTAAGCATCACATGTATTTCATCTTCTATTTCAATATTACAAATTGGACAGATCCTATCATTAACATCTAGCCGTTCATATCTACCGGTCTCTAACCTTATTGGCGCAATGCCACTTCTGAACTTTGCAAGTGCTGATCTATGACTATATGGCATTAATATATTAACATAGTGTTCAGTTTCACAGTCAAGTTTAAATTTCTGGTACAACCTTGATTTGTTTGTACCGTGGCCAGTTTTAGCCATAATACAATTTACTGATAAAAGCCACTCATCTACACACACATCCATTGCGGCATTTAACAGTGTTTTTAATAGTATATTCTTGTTCAAAGGGTTAGTGAAGTCTACATAATCTCCACAATGAAATTTACACAGAATACTCTTTACTCTAAAATGCTGGTTATTACAATTCCTATTGGCAGATGAAAGACAATATTCAGAAATCTTGAAATTTAGTCTTGACTGATCCATTACTGATAGCCTACACCAAAAAATTGCAATACATTTAAACTGTTTAACAAACACTGGCTCCCAGCCCATATCCCCAGCAACAGCAGAGTTCGGCGTGTATTTTCCTGTTTCTAGAAAGAAACGCATAGCTCGGTTTTCGATGGCTTCAATACATGAAAATTTTTGAGTACCCCAAACTATATACAGCAGTCATTCAACAGCTTCGAACCATTATCAAACAGTGTATATGTAATCTTGAAATAATTTGTTAAATTTGATGCATAGGTTGTACGAAATCGCACATATTTAAGTTGTTATACATTAAAACATACCTCAAACATCATTGTTAATACCAAATGTTCAAGTTGTGATACGTGTTCAGTTGTTTAATAAAAATAACAGTCATTGAACTGCTAACCATATATTTATGTTTGTTTTCTTAAGATTGTCACTTGTAAGGAAATAGATGTGGAAATAGTTGAAGTTTGATCATGAATACTATCTCTCACGTACAATGAGACTGTTCCTAACTGTTATTAAAGCTGCACTCTCACAGATTTACCGTTTTTCCAACTTTTTTTATTTTTTGTCTTGGAATTAGCAAATATTTGCGTAAATATCTGTAAACCAGTGAGGAAAGACTGTTGACAAAAGATCAGATCGCAGATTTTCATATTTCCATTCCAAATTTAATGTTTTATGGCTCAAACCGTTACTAACGGTGCATTAAACCTCAATTTTTGAGAGGAAATACGAACAACTGCGATCTGATCTTTTGTCATCAGACTTTTATCATTGGTTTTCAGATATTTACGCAAAAAATGCTCATTCCAGGACAAAAAATAAAAAAAAGTTGTCAAAAAGTTCAATCTGTGAGAGTGCAGCTTTAAAATCCATCGAAATCAGGTAATACTAGGTGTTACATGCACAATGCATTTACAAAATACAAAATGTATAGTCATGCACGCCGGAGTCTTGACCTTCTGTGTCATATTTGTCTGCCCGTCAGTAAGACCCTCTTCATTTAAACACAGGGACAACTACTCCTTTATTATGTCTCCCCTGTTTACGAATTTTAATTAAATATTAAATACATTCAAAATTGTTCACAATAATCAACCGAAGCAAGCTTTTTTCAAGCTCAAGGTCAAATCACAGTTACTTGGTATTTGGACTGCATGTTTGGCCAGTCGAGCTATGTGAATGATAAAGATTATTTGAAATTTTAAAATATTTAATATGTAAAAATATACGACTAAAAGTGGATTATTTGTTTATTAGGTGTATCATAGAGTACTAAAACACATTTTTTATGATTCTCAGTCCAAGAGATCACCCTAGGGACCAAATCGCTCGATTCAGGTAGCTCGACTGGCCAAAAATGAAATCCTAATACCAAGTAACTGTGGGTCAAATTAGGGGAAAAGCCTCAAAAGGTCAAACACCGTTGTTGTTTTTTCTTATACGCTCCATTATAGTTCGTTGTCACACTTTTCCCAAACATTTTCTGCATTACATTTAGAGGGTTATGTCACTAAATATGAACATTCCAAGTGTTTTCCCCTAGTTTCTGAATATTGTCTCGATGGTGCAACGATGACCTACACCTTGTATTGCGTAATAAAACACCTTCACATCCATGATTTAAGATGTCTACCACAATAACTTTATTTTATCTTTACAAAGGAGCAACGTGATACATGATGTATGTGCATATTGATTTACAGCACACCTGCACCAGACATAAAAGAACCGTTCATGCAATTTTTCTAAAATGTTCATATACCTAGATAGTACGGTGCACTCGTACTTACTTTGACTAAAAATGTTCTTGCACAGTGTCCAGGCTTTAAACTGCACTCTCAGATTGACCGATTTAGCAACCTTTTTTATTTTATGTCTTGGAATTCGCGATTTCTTGCGTAAATGACTGGGAACCAGTGATAAAAGACTGCCGACAAAAACTCAGTTTGCATGTTTTCATATTTATATTCAAACCACTGGCACCGGATTTTCAAACTCAAACATTTTTTTAAAAAATCAAAAAAAATCTTATAATTCCTCACTAAATATTATAATACCGACTATGTAAAAAAATATTTAAAAAAATATTTTTTTAAATATGCACTTTGTACTGTATAATTTACTAACATGTTGTTTCATGCGTATACCTTCCACCTTCTCTGTTTTAGTATGTATATTGTTTTTATTCTAAGTCAAGAACTGAAACATACGTGGCACCTATGTGACGCCGCATTACAGCATCGCTGCATAAACGAAATCGACCACGTTAATGCGGTGATTTTCAACGCATAAACAGGACTTTCTTATGTGGCAAAATGGTACACTTTCGCCGCATAAAAAACAATTAAAACACATTCTAGTACAATAGTGGTTGATAAAGTTTCATCAAGATCGACCTTAGTTTTTTGTGTCCACTTAACCAAGCTTTGAATTAAACTTTTTTAGACGAAAATTCTGACAAAGATTTAGTAAGATTGGTTTGTGAAATGTGAACCAAATCAATTGATCTTCCTGCGAAAGATCACATGATCTTTCTGCGAAAACGCTTGAAATGACGTTTGGCCCGACTAATGGCGGGAATATATGTTACGACAACGCACAACACCGTCATTTAGTTGAATCGTCGTATGACGTAGCATATATTATCGTCTTTTTATCAGACTGACGGGCATGTACCCTTGACAATGCGCACTTTCAACGTCATTTGTAAACGTTTCTATAAAAGTCATTTGTTAACGACGGACAAAAATCAGAAATCCAACAATCCCCACAGCTCCACTTGTGCTCTTTGTGATCAGATGAGCTAAGAATTAGTTCAATGTCAAAAACCACTGGTAATTGTGCGATTGTGAAATTTATTCACGATAAGGCCATCAGCGTATATCTCTTGTTACCAGGGCAACGAAAGGAACACTTTTGAAAATGATATTGTTTCCAAAAGTTTCAACACAACATTAGTTTTGGGCACTTGAACAAGAGGACTCAGATGACTGAAATTAGGTCATCATGGAGGTCATTCTTGTAGATGTGAACTCTCAAAGGGGAGTAATAATTTATTTTCAACTTTCAGTTTTGGCTCAACTTTAAATCTTACCTTAGATTTGACCAATTTGCTTGCCTACTTTTCCCGTATTTTCTTCAAAATGACAGTTTATACTACGCCCTAATCTTAATCATCATAATAATCAACAACATCATCACAACCACCATCAACATCATCACAATCACAACCACCACCACCATCATCATCCCCACAACCGTCATCATCATCATCATCATCATCATCATCATCATCATCATCATCATCATCAACATCATCATCATCAACAACAACAACAACGTCATCACCATCGTTTTGAAATATTAGAACTCATTTTTTTACCTTTATAATTATAATGCTTTAGTTAATCCTCTTTATGTGGCAAAAAGGCACAGTTGTGCCTCATATAAGCAATTTCTGCTTTATGCGTTGAGCGTCGCCGCATAAACGTGGTCGCCCTGTTTATGTGTTGAAAATGAAAAAAAAAACACGTTTATGCGGCGATGCTGCTATGCGGCATTACACACCTATATAACCAATAAAAGAGAATATAGTATATACCACGAACATAGCGGCCACGAAATCACCACTTGCATACTTATAAATCCTCAATACATTGCGCCTTCCTACACATATTTTTACTGTTACATCAAATCAACGAACACAAAGCTAGTTCTTCTGTTGTAGGTTCCATCTATGAACCAAATTTTGCAAAACACGCTGTTAAGAACGCCATTAATCTGAGTCAAACACGCCACTAGTGTGTAACTATGGTGACTGAAAAAATAGGCCTTTAGGCGAGGAAAAAACGACCATAAGACTAAACGAAAGTACGCACAATGGCGGCATAAAAAACGAATAAATAATCCAGGCTGAGCGTATTTTCGCCCCGCCAGTTAATTTCAAATATTTGCCCCTCCACATGACGCAATTTCGTTTGTTCACCATCCGGTTCGAAAATGATTTATCATCCATTAGTAAACCCAAGTAATAGTTATAGATGACATGGAGTAAAATCGTAATGATTTAAGGAATGAATTGCGGGGTTGATGTCAATATCGGGGTATGAACGCAATTGGGTTGGTCAATGTGTGTGGAGTCCGAAGGACTCCACGCGTACTTTGACCAACCCAATTGCGTTCATATCCACGCATCAACCCCGCAATTCATTCCTTATATTTACACCAATAGTTCATTATTTCATTCAAGAATTGTTAAAAAACTATTTAATTTCATTTAAGAAAACTTTTCAGTAATCCTTTCTTACCCATTCTGTAAATAGAACGACCCGACTATAACCGGAAACATTTTTTTCAAATGACGTCACAATAACGCGGGAAAAGATCAAACACTTGAAATCACTTTAAAACGTAAAAATTGAAACACTTCTGGCACCAATATATTTAAAATATAATAAACTAACACTTCCTAAAATGTTGTTCTATATTTAACGGGACCTGCTGACACAATACAACCAATAACAAGATCAATAGCTTTCATGTATATTGTTATGCAATGAATTACGATCCGAACATATCCGAAGATGTTGCGTTCATCGATTGATGAACGCAATTGCCGAAAGGCAGTTCATTTAAGGAATGGAAGTTGAGGTGTAAATATTAAAGATTGACGGGGTGAACGATCCCTTAATTCTTAATCATTAAGATTTTACTTCAGACCATCTTAGTCATCTGACTCAGGGAGTGTGTTTCGGATGCGTGTCAGTAGGTGGACCTTTAAGCACCCGCGAAAGATGAAATTCAAAATGATTAAGCCTAGTGCTAAATGAATGCCTATCAGCAATTTTATTGGCTGAAAATGTAGATTGTTTTCTAATGATTGCTGCATGGCTTATTTATTTTAATTGACACATGGCAGTGAATCAAAGCATGGTTTTACCATCTCAGACCATTGACTATTTTTTATATTTATACGTTTTGAAGCTTTTTGATTTCAATAACAGACTGAACATAATGGATATTCTTGATCAACATTTGTGTTTACATTTTAACCGCATTGTTTGTAAAACCAGTATAGTCACTTGATCGAATACATAGTAGAAACGTTCAAATGAATCATTTTATTTAGAAATTTAATTTTTTTACTAACGCTGTTCAATTTTTAGTACACATGTGGATCTTTCTACCCCGTATACAAATATGATGGGGGCGTAAAGCACTAGAATTCAGTGTTATTTCGCGTGCAAATTGGTCATCTATAGAATATATACGAAATTTATTTAGTAGTATGTGCCCTACACAAACATTTCTCTTTATTCATAAACTACCGCAAGGCGAGAACACGCAAATACGCCAAGTGGTGGGGCAAAATTACGAAACTACGCTATTTGAGTGCGTGTCGGGGGAAGGATGGGGTGGGGGGTAGGGGTTGTGTCGACAAATCTTCAATTTTGTCAAAATTCACACATAAAGGGAATACGAACACCTCAAGTAAACGGTAGCACTGCTGGGGTTTGAGGTGATGTGAAATACATTGCTATTGTACGTTGTAATCATAAGGATGGCACTGATTTACAAAACTATAATTTTTCATTAATGTTTGCTATCAATAACGACTTGTGTGCGGCACTAGCCGTCATCACGCAACAAGAGGTTATAGGATTTGTTGTTGACATTTCCTGGAAATAGTGCAAACTAAAAGAGCCAGTCATTTATTGATTTGAATAAGCCAAACATCAACTATGAGCTATTTGTATGCCTATAAGTGTTCATATCTTAAATGTTGTTGTATGGAAATGGCTAAAATCGCTAAAAGACCCATCATTCACGAACCAACCCATGTGTGGTAACCCTTGATATTTCAGGATTTCGAAATACTAGTAATTTAATACTTTTCTAAGATACAATATGAACAATGAACGGCAAAATCATCATTCAAAGTCCCCTTAATGCCCCACACTGAGTAAACATTGATTGGTGCAAGATTTCTTAATTGATTTGTGTGTTTTGTTCTTACAATGACATGCCAAATAGCTTATACAGCATCAACAGTAGCAGCAGCAGTAGCAGCAGCAGCAGCAGCAGCATCAACAACAAGAGCAACAACAACATCAACAACAATGATAACAACAAAAAATTAAAATTGAATTGAATTCTCTGAATAATAATATCTGTCATGTGTTCCCGTTCCGGATAGAAAAATCCGACCCGAGGGCATTGAACTTAAACTACTGTTTTAATTGGCTCTAGCTTATATCGAATCCACACCACAACTCCCAAATACACCAGTTATGGTGTTACATTTTGGCCGCCATGTTAAGGTACGTTAAGAAAGACGGCAGAGGGAAACAGCGTGAAAATACGGGGAGCAACGTGATTACAATGTGATAAAAAAATAGGAAACGTTAAAAACCGCGCATGTTTCTCCACAACATAACAACGTTACAAGAATATGGTACTGTATATTGTAGAACAACACGGCTACAACGTCGCGAAACTCGACAGAACGTGAACATAACACGTTCCGCCGGTTTCTGTTGTGATTGTTGACACGCTGTGCTCTGGTATGGTACGCTGTGGTCTCGTTGCACCCTCGCGCTGTGTGGAGCAATTATTCGATTTAATAAGTTGTACAACGTTTTGAGCTGCGTAATTCTACGCTGTACGTTGTTGAACGAGTTGTTGAACGACGTTGTTGAACGACGTTATTCCACACTCATGGTACGTTCTATTTTAGGTATAAAGAACATAGCGGTCACGAAATCACCACTCATACTCATAATTCCTCTATGCATTGCGCCTTCCTACACATATCTACTGCTGCATCAAAACTAACGGACGCAAAAGCTAGTTTTTCTGTTGTAAGTACTTCAAATCTTCAAATCAAATTTGTCAATGCACGCTGTATAGTTATTCTGAATCAAACTCGCCATACTTGTGAAACTATGGTGGCTGAATACAAAAATACGAATAGAGGCGGTGAGAGAAAAAACGACAATGCGGCAATACGAAAGTACACCAAATACGAAAAAATAAACCGGCATATTTTTTGAACGTGGTCATAACAAACAAAGAGTATTTTAGACCTCTCTCTGACTGAAGCTTAGCTCGTGAGAAGTGTCATCCCTTCTCATGGCTCAACGGCCCCTGTCGCGGCCTCTACATCTGGCGGGATGCTGCTGTACCATCCTATTCTTTCTTTTCTTAATGCGGTATATAAGATAGGACACTCGTTTGGCAGCAATCTGTTTCCTTTTATGCATTGAAAGAATTAAACTGGTTTGGCCAGCCAGCCAGTGCGTGCCGGGTATAAACTGAACTTGTCTGTAGCGTGTCTACAGCAAGCCAGAACGTGTCGACGGCTGGGCATATCCCGAGTTTGATACTCTGTACCCTGACGGCAACCTGGCAAAATGTGGCTCCCGGCCGAAAATTGCAAAACGTGCAGGTCAGAAACGGGGCACAACGGCGCGGCCAGAACGTGACACTGCATCTGGTCGCAAGAAAATATACGTTAGACCTTTTCGATGGATTGGCTTTTATGGAAACGAATCAAAGTGTATAAGACGTACGATAAATATATTTCCCAGATCATAATCTAGCAATACATGCTATACAGATGTTTACATCAACATTTTTTTGATAAAAATAATTTTTAAATGACAGGAAGCGGTTTCATGTCAAATGAAAAAAGCATCGATAACAAACTTCCCAGGAAACGTGTAACATGTGCCTGTGTTGTGTGAAACATGAGATCACATACTTCCCACCTGTGACGTTCAGGATCATGTTCTTCACATACAGGTATGTGGATGAGGGTATAAATAACACCAGTGGGTTGATATGGTGACTTTGCTGTTGGATAGATCATCCATATTATCATTTATCATATTGGTGAAATTGAACTTCGAATGTCAAATCTACTTCAATTGTGTTTACATCATCATGAACATATTCTAGGGCACTGTGAATTCATTTTCGTATAACAGATGCATCTTGCATTTTCTTCATACCTTGATCTGTGTAAGAACATATTTTGGCCGACATAAAATCATCATCCTTGAGTGACTCTTTTCTGTATTATATTGCACCCCCCCCCCTTCCCACAACCTCTAAAAATACTAAATGACTTCCCACGATCGTGTCTGTAAAAAAGTATATAACCCCGAACGGAACCGACTATGTTCTATTGAATTTTAAATAGATATATTAGGTGAGCATGTTTGGTCATTTGGTGTGTGCGCTTCAAATCTTAGTAATACAGCTGGTAATGCTTAAGTTTTTGCTGTCCATACTACCACTACTGTTTCTGCTATTGCCACTGTCATCAACACCGCAAAATCACCAGCGACGCCACCACCACCGCAATTATCACCACCACCGATATTGTGATGACTTTGCATCCCCTAAAACAATTGACGCTGCTGTTGATACTGTTGTTGTTGTTGCCACTTCTACAGCTTCAGCTATGACTCCAACTACTAGTATGATTATTTTCGGCTTTGAAAACATGAATTTCTGAATTATCCGTGTTGTTAGAAAAGACAATATTCAGCATATAACGCTCTGATGCGTAGTGTGGTAAGGGGAAACTAAATTACAGCTTAAATGGCAAAATGAAGTGTTTTGAATTTGAAGACGCGCTTTTTTTTACAAAAACGACGGGAAACTTCGCACGATTTCGTCTTAGCAGAGCGATAAAAATCGAGTGAAATTGTAGCAATATTACGTTAAATAATTAGTGTTCTGTAACATTTTACATCTTATCTTTTCTTTAAAGTCATTAAACTTGGAATCATTCGAACGTTTCACATAGTTAAAGCCTTGTATCCAGCCCGTGTAAAAATATCGTTATACGCCTGAGGCTGCCCTGGGCTGTTCCAGGCTGCCAGAAAACTAAAGTCGAAAAGTGGAGTAAAGTGATGTTTTTAGTTCACACATAAAATAGTGTAAATGTTGAAAAAGTATTCATTTGAGTATGTTTGCGTCATTTAAAGAGTGCTTTGCAAACGAACTGTTGTGAATGATTTATTTTTTCTTCATTTTTTTCGGCTTAGAAAACATGAATTTCTGAATTATCCGTGTTGTTAGAAAAGACAATATTCAGCATATAACGCTCTGATGAGTAGTGTGGTAAGGGGAAACTAAATTACAGCTTAAATGGCAAAATGAAGTGTTTTGAATTTGAAGACGCGCTTTTTTTTTACAAAAACGACGGGAAACTTCGTACGATTTCGTCTTAGCAGAGCGATAAAAATGAGCGAAATTGTCGCCAGATTACGTTAAATAATTAGTGTTCTGTAACATTTTACATCTTTTCTTTTCTTTAAAGTCATTAAACTTGGAATCATCCGAACGTTACACATAGTTAAAGCCTTGTATCCAGCCCGTGTAAAAATATCGTTATACGCCTGAGGCTGCCCTGGGCTGTTCCAGGCTGCCAGAAAACTAAAGTCGAAAAGTGGAGTAAAGTGATGTTTTTAGTTCACACAAAAAATAGTGTAAATGTTGAAAAAGTATTCATTTGTGTATGTTTGCGTCATTTAAAGAGTGCTTTGCAAACGAACTGTTGTGAATGATTTTTTTTCTTCATTTTTTTCGGCTTTGAAAACATGAATTTCTGAATTATCCGTGTTGTTAGAAAAGACAATATTCAGCATATAACGCTCTGATGCGTAGTGTGGTAAGGGGAAACTAAATTACAGCTTAAATGGCAAAATGAAGTGTTTTGAATTTGAAGACGCGCTTTTTTTTTACAAAAACGACGGGAAACTTCGAACGTTTCATATACTAGAGGCCATGTATCCAGCCCGAGTAAAATACTATAAAACGCCCAGGGCTGCCTGGGGCTGCCCGGGGCTGCCCGGGTCTGCTCGGGGCTGCTAAAAAACTTAAATAGAAAAGTGGAGGTAAGTGATGTTTTTAGTTCACACAAAAAGAATAGTGTGAATGTTGAAAATGTATTCATTTTAGTATTTTGCGTCATTTATAGAGTATTTTGCAAACGAACTATTGTGAATGATTTTTTTCATTTTTTTTTTCGGCTTTGAAAACATGAATTTCTGAATTTTCCGTGTTGTTAAGTCATTAAACTTGTTATCATTCGAACGTTTCATATACTAGAAGCCATGTATCCAGCCCGAGTAAAATACCATAAAACGCCCGGGCTGCCTGGGGCTTCCCGGGGCTGCCCGGGGCTGCTCGGGGCTGCTCGGGGCTGCCAAAAAACTAAAATAGAAAAATGGAGGTAAGTGATGTTTTTAGTTCACACAAAAAGAATAGTGTGAATAGAGTATTTTGCAAACGAACTATTGTGAATGATTTTTTTTTCGGCTTTGAAAACATGAATTTCTGAATTTTCCGTGTTGTTAAGTCATTAAACTTGTTATCATTCGAACGTTTCATATACTAGAAGCCATGTATGCAGCCCGAGTAAAAATACCATAAAATGCCCAGGGCTGCCTGGGGCTGCCCGGGCTGCTGGGGGCTGCAAGAAAACTAAAATAGAAAAGTGGAGTAAAATGATGTTTTTAGTTCACACTCAAAGAATAGTGTAAATGTTGAAAAAGTATTCATTTTAGTAGTTTGCGTCATTTAAAGCGAATTTTGCAAACGAATTATTGTGAATGATTTTTTTCATTTTTTTCGGCTTTGAAACATGAATTTTCCGTGTTGTTAAGTCATTTAACTTGTTATCATTCGAACGTTTCATATACTAGAAGCCATGTATACAGCCCGCGTAAAATACCATAAAACGCATGGGTTGCCCGGGGCTGCCCGGGGCTGCCCGGGGCTGTCAGAAGCGTGAAATCGAAAAGTCGATTTCTTTAGTTCACAAAAAGGGAATAGTGTAAATGTTTTTAACTTATTCAATTTAGTATTTTTGATTCATTTTATGGTTTGTTTTGCAAACCAACTATTGTGAAGATTTTTTTCCTTTTTTATGGTTTTTTTTTTGTCTTTGAAAACTGAAAACCGACTGGAAACTTCACACGAGTTCGTCTTAGCATAGCTGTTAATCTGCCCAGCTGCTCAGCTGTTGACTTCACGCCGTCAGGCTTCTAGACTGCTAACTCGCGCTGCTATGCTGCTGGGCTGCTGACTTCACGCTGCTAGGCTGTCAGTCTGCTGGGCTGCTGACTTCACGCTGCTAGGCTGCCAGTCTGCTGGGCTGCTGACTTCACGCTGCTGGGCTGCTGGGCTGCCAACTTCACGAACATCCGTATGGTTACATTTAAAGATTTCCCCCCTGATATTAAGAGTCTTCTGGAAAGGAAAAAAAACTATTCGTAAGAATCTGTATGGAAACGCTTGTCTAAAAACAAAGATAGACGCTTATCAAATTACGAACGATTTTCCTCACCAAAAGTGTCTCAGCTTTTGTTACTTTCTTGGTAAACCAGATAACGTCGGAACTCTTAAAGAATTAAAGTAGAACACTGTCTTCGATCGAAACACTGAAACACGTACTCATATACACAATGTCTGGAAAGTTACCTATTAATCTTGGGCGCTCTGAGAAGAAAATGGTTATTGGTCTATAAATTAATAGCACGACCATTTGTATCTACAATATTAAACATGAAAAACACCATTAAATCATTGGTTTAAATTTAATTATTCACGTTCAGTATTGGCCCTTGTTTTTACTATATAATTATACAGTGTAAGTGTTACCCAAAAGAAATGATAACTACGGGTGAAGGTTGTGATATTCTAGTGGTGAAGGCGTCCGCTTCCCACACTTGCGTATGAACACGTATAATTATGTTCCCCTAGGAACCCCGCCCATGAATTCTCAAAATGGATATCAGCAGCCAATTGTAAACATCTGGATTAGATATTCACTGGTTATCTAGGGCTAAGTTGCACATTTAAATGATTTGATTGGTAAATATAAACTATTGGATGAATTTAAAACAAAAGATAAACATTTGGCTAACATTAACAGAATGATAAAATAACCAGTCGTATACAAATGGCTGCAGAACTCGTTTGTTATTAGTATAGTAAACGTTGCACCAACCATATACGTGCAACATGTCATCTCGCTTTTCCATGGTCCATATATTTGTAGCTTGTCATCTCGCTTTCCCATGCTCCATATATTTATAGCTTGTCGTCTCGCTTTCCCATGCTCCATATATGAGTAGCTTGTCAACACGCCTTTCCATGCTCCATATTAGTGAAGCTGGTCATCTCGCTTTCCCATGGTCCATATACGGGTAGCTTGTCATCTCGGCTTCCCATGCTCCATATTATTGAAGCTGATCATCTCACTTTCTCATGGTCCATTTACGTGTAGCTATAAATCTCGCCTCCCAATGCTCCATATCCGTGAAGCTGGTCATCACCCTTTCCCATGGTCCATATACGTGTAGCTTATCATCTCGCCGCCCAACGGTCCATATACGTGTAGCTTATCATCAATCCTTCCCATGGTCCATATACGTGTGGCTTCTCATCACGCTTTCCCATGGTCCATATACGTGTAGCTTGTCATCACGCCTTTCCATGCTCCATAAACGTGTAGCTTGTCATCACGCTTTCCCATGGTCCATATACGTGTAGCTTATCATCACGCCTTCCCATGGTCCATAAACGTGTAGCTTGTCATCTCGCCTTCCCATGGTCCATATACGTGTAGCTTGTCATCTCGCCTTCCCATGGTCCATATACGTGTAGCATATCATCTCGCCTTCCCATGGTCCATAAACGTGTAGCTTGTCATCTCGCCTTCCCATGGTCCATACACGTGTAGCTTGTCATCTCGCCTTCCCATGGTCCATATACGTGTAGCTAGTCATCTCGCCTTCACATGGTCCATATACGTGTAGCTTGTCATCTCGCCTTCACATGGTCCATATACGTGTAGCTTGTCATCTCGCCTTCCCATGGTCCATATACGTGTAGCTTGTAATCTCGCCTTCCCATGGTCCATATACGTGTTGCTTGTCATCTCGCCTTCCCATGGTCCATATACGTGTAGCTTGTCATCTCGCCTTCACATGGTCGCCTTCCCATGGTCAATATACATGTAGCTTGTCATACCGCCTCTCCATGGTTCATACTAGTAGAGTTTGTCATCTCGCTAACAACAATGCGAAGCCCTCGAAGTTCCTCAAAACCACAAGTAATTTTTTCAAGATGCGCATGCGCAATTATATCCCAAGTTATATATTCATGAACGCCCATGATGTCCAAATAAATGCACCTCGCTGTCGTGTTGCAGGAACGTGTCCGCAGTTTGGATAGGAGCCCATGACCGCCTCTATGAGGGAGACTTCATGTGGACAGACAGGTCCGCCATCAACTTCTACAGTAAGTACACCTTAGGACAATAGTATCTGGACAAAGTGATTGAGAAACAGTCGCCGTCGTCCTATAGTCGTTCAATGGTAAGTAAGTTATTTCATCAAAACTGCCACGCCTCAGCTTGTTTCAAACGGTATACTCGTGCGCATGCGTATCATAATGATAACAAATAAACTGATCTCTAGTGCGTAGCTATGAATACCGATTTGGCAAGCAAGTTAAGCCAGTCATCAGTTGGTAGTGTGTTTATATCGTTATAGACTGGTTTCCTGGCTGGGTCCGCGGTAACATGACGGTTGGTGGGAGCCAACCTAGCGATGACGGATGGGCGGACGAGGATTGTGTTGAAATGCGGCGCTTGTTCGCCCTCCCGGACAAGGGGACCGGTTTCACGGAGACCTACTTTTGGAATGACCGGAACTGCGATGTCCGAAACCCATTCGTCTGTCAGTACGATAAACTCAGAGGTAGGGGCGACGCAAAACCGCAGTCAAATATGTTTTGTGTAAATTGACTAGATATCATTGGACCACCATTTAATAAAATCTTGGATGCAGTGGGGAGACCAAGAATTTATATTGATTGAGTAGGTAAGACATTATTAGACTTAAGAGAAATGTATATAACTCAACTGTTGTTCCTTACTTCAGCTCAATTTTGTCATACTGTAACGTGCGAGACAAAAGACGCAACAGATCCCTTGAACGGATCTGCTGCTACAAAATCGTTGGAGTAGTTTGGTGTGTTGATTGGACGACTACAAACAAAGCAATTAGAAGGACGACCTAAAGTTCGCATTAACATAAATGTCTTCACCATCTTCTTGCATAGTAGGTCGTGTCACTGGGACATTTGAGCTTCAATTACTGACAAAATAAGGGACGAAAGCAAATCCATAGAGTTCGTAGAATGACACAATTATTCTGGTGAAACAATAGATAAATAAAAATCTACAAGGAACCTGATTTGATCCACAACTATACTGCCTTGATATAATAACTTGAACGTATTACTCTGGTTTTCCGGATAACTGTCAGTGTCAGGAAAATTACGCCTTTTGAGTATTTATTGAAAGTAAACTTGTGGCATCATTTTACGACTTAAGCTTCCATTTATTTCTGATTCACATTTCTTTCTTTCGTTTTATAAAATAGTCATTATCATCAACAACAAGAAAAAAAGAAAAAACAACAACAACAACACTCGTTCAATATTGAAGCCAAATCAGTTTATGGCAATTTCACTTTTTCATTCATTCTTTCTCAGTCTTAATAATTTATTTATAATGTTATAATCAAAGCTAAACAACTCATTTTACGTCATAAAACTCATCATGAATACCACATAAACACCTCGCGAATTTGATAGTCACTTCGGCCGAGGTGGTTGCTTGGTTACTGCTACGTGCTTTCGAGTTTGTTATTTATCAGCAGGTTTCATGTTAAAAGACGCTTTGATTATTTGATAGTCGATTGTAATTTTAATTTATTACATTGTTTTCTTAATGCAATACCTACAATTTCTGCGGTGTTTTGTAATGAAGGATATAATTGCGGAAAAAATAAGAAGACAAAAAGACGGTCTGATTTTTCTTTATTTAGTTGCGTGGACTGCATACGGGGTGTTTTTTCATGTGATTTCTAAGATTTGAAGTTCCACCACAATATACCAGTGTCTTACACAGTTGAGACACAACACTTTTACCATCCTCAAATTTTGTGAAAACTTCCAAACACTTGAAGTCAGTGTTGGAGGCATATTTCCGTAGTCGTGATACAGGAATAACGATTAATAATTCAAAACACAATTACAAGATGCAAAATGATGGAAATTGGATTGAAAAGTGAAAAGATAAAACAAATTTGTTTTTGTATTTATTGTTCAGATAGCAATAATTTCTTCATGCATATTCATCAAAAATACGATTGGTCATTAATAGCTTTGATTGCACAACCCTTATCTTGTGATTGGACGATCAATTCCTACGGATTAATGATCAATCCGTTTAATATCAACTGCACTAGTTGATATTAAACGGATTGATCATTAATCATTAATTAGTGTCAATTAAGCACATCTGAGATCATAAAACAACACTTGTCATTGTAAACAAGGTCATAGAACTTCACAGGGTGCTGCACAAGGACACAATATCACGCCTTGTGCAAACACCCAATTAGCAGACGATTTGTGACGCATACCCGCTTCGCGACAGACACTGTTGATCACCTGAAATATTTCATCTGAAAAGTTTTATAACAATTGCTATGTCTCTGCTTAGCTATTTCATTGAAATTTTAATTCTTAACGAATATTCGAATACCCATTTTGGTATCCGAATACTTGCGTGATATCCGGATACTCGGATATTCGCTTCCATCCCTAGTTTAAATGAAACACCTAAATAAATTGTTTAATGTCCCTGTGTTTGTCTCCTAAACTTTCAAGAATTTCATATTGGTGATGTTTTTATTGTTGTATCCTTATGTCTCCCAAATGCATTGTAACGCGTGTGAAGTGCATGGCTTCTTGTATCCTTTTGTCTCTCTAATGTCTTGTTACGCTTGTGAAGTTTGGGGTGATTGTATCCTTATGTCTCCCAAATACTTTGCTACGCCTGTGAAGTTTGGGGCTTCTTGTATCCTTATGTCTCCCAAATACTTTGTTACGCCAGTGAAGTTTTGGGCTTCTTGTATCCTTATGTCTCCCAAATACCTTGTTACGCCAGTGGAGTTTGGGGCTTCTTGTATCCTTATGTCTCCCAAATACCTTGTTACGCTAGTGAAGTTTGGGGCTTCCTTACATCTGGAACTGTCGAATAAGTATTTATAATATTAAATGTTTACTTGATGTTAAAGCAGTAACAAAATGTTCATCTGTGTAAGGAGAGTTGGGTTGTTACTCAAATTATACAACGTCAAACAAACAAAATGTATACTGTACTAAACACTTATCGATTCGTGAGTTGAAGTAGAAAATATGATGTACATTTAATTTATCTGATATTAAGTGAATTTGGATGCAAAGTGAATCCACTTAAGTTTTTCCCATGGTGCAAATTCATTGTGTAGAGAGAACTTTATTACAAATAAGTTTGTTTGCCTTTAAATGCAAAATATGCCAGTTCACGTCCGAATTCAATTGGCAAGCAGTTCCCTTCCTAACGATACGAAGATACCAGCTCATCCGTACAACCTAAAATACGACTAAACTACAACAAAGATGAGATTCCTTGCTTCCCTAGTGGTCGTACGATTGTACTACACCATGTTAAAAGGAAAACGGCGTTTCATTTTTTAGGGAGACGTTCAACAGACCCGAAACCACGTGACTGCTCGTCTGTCCAGTTTCTGACGTCAGATTCTCCGGTTACATTTGTGACGTCACCGAATTTCCCGCACGCGTCTCCAAAACTGACGTCATGTCACGTGATTATCTCAGCGCCCTTTGGAAAACAGATCAATCTTGATTTCTCTCACTTTGACGTCGAGGACGGGAAAAAGTGCGTAGATATTGGTTTGTTCATATTCGATCTGCTTGCGCATATTGGCTTACTTATGTTTTAATGCCTAAATGGAATTAGATTATTAACTGTTGGCATAATTCCACGAGGATTGTGACTACGATATTTTTATAATTCAAAGGGAGCATAGACTGTTTTGGGCTTATTTCTTTGTATTTGTTTGAACAACAGAGCAAAAACTATTGACAACACTCATCTGTCTTATTTAAAGATGTGCTCCCAAATAAGATTTACCACTATTAATAATATTGTTTTAATATTCCAAACAGGATAAAAAAAATGTCGAAAACAATGGTTCTTATGAAGGATACCGAGTTTAATTTGAAAGAAATGAGCGTAAAATACGGTATTTCTACCTTATGAGACTATTGTATATCACAGTAAATCTTTTAGCATTCGCCAATCATTTAATATGTTTGCGCTTTCTGTTATTAAATACACGGTTGCAGTTGCAATCTTGTTATCAGTTATTAATATTTTCCATAGATGCATTATTTAGTAAGCAGTTAAAGATTTATCAGTCAAAATTGATGTTTGTTATACATTTGTATGTATTGATTTTGAATAAGAGTGTCACTTTAAAACTACGTTTTTCATCACGTACGTTGTTTGTTTTCTAGTTGCGAGTATGAAAACGTCAGTATTGCCCAGTTTCCCGCCAGTGACGTCACCGAGCCGTTCAAACGATGCGGAAACTGGAACGACCGTCTGAAAACGTTACGTTTGACGTCAGATGTCAACAACGTCCGGATTTCCTTCCAGTCTGACAACACGAAAGAACTGTCGGGCTACCGGCTCAAGGCCACACTCGTGGACCAAGGTACGTGCTATCTGCGACTACGTATATATGTGATATTTAGTTTACTTATAGTTGTATCATTGTTATAACCAGTTTCCGACGTATATGAGACGTCTTAGAAAAGTGATGGCCTGTTCAGATAAACATTTAAAAAGATAGTATTCCCTTTGTTATAAATAATATGTTTACATAAAAATATGGATATCCAATGCAAAGATTTCTGTTAAAAAGTGCTCCACCCGTGGATAAACATGCAGTGCTGAAATTAATAATTTTACAATTAATGCGGTCTTATGATTAGTTGTTTCTGTGTATTTTAGTAGGGAGAGCACTGTTTCTTGCTTTGCGGTGTTTAGAATGTTCAATGTCAAATTTCTTACCAGCAAGACATTCATGGTGCCAGTACGAGGATTCATATTTTTGTCCAAAGCCCAAAGGGAGTAATTTTTGAATGTCTAATGTGCAAGCTCGACATTCATCTTTTGAATGTCTCATGTCTGTATTGAGTGATTTGATACTTAACAATTTCACACCGTTCTGTCTCTGGCCCTTCTGGTTTATGTTAAAATTATTGGCACTTAATCATTACATTGATTTTCAGCGTGGCGGTGCGAGACAAGTGACATATCATCAACTTCCGGTATTCTGGGGCCCGATGGCTGCTGGCGGTTAGAACCGGAAGAACTGACGGCGGAGGCGGCCGCGGACGCCTGTGCCGATGTTGGAGGGGAGCTGGCGAGCGAACAATGCTGACTTTGTAGGAGCTCTGCTTGCCGTACAGCCTGGAGGTATTGGCACTCTTTCTAATGGTTGATTTTTCGGCTAGATGCATGTAATTGTTAACGGTATTTCAATATCTTTTCTTCTAATGCATTGTTTTTTTGTTGAGCTGAATGCAGAATATAAAATCTGGATATTTTGATTGACTGTCCATTAATAGCGCAAGTTAATAGCTAACTTATTTTTGTGTGAATGATTTAAAACTCGTTTACTTTGCAAATTGCAGATAAGAACAATGTCCCTTAGCGACATTTTATTCCAGACTGTGTCCAGGTGTGGGACGGCGGCCATGGCAACGCAACCGGAAGTGGGTGTGTCCAGGTGAAGGTGTGTCGACCATTTGACGGTGACAGCGTCCTGGTGGACTATGAAGCTCTGGAGGCGGAAGTGACGTGTACGACACGTGAACGGGTGGTGTGCAGATACTCGCCACGGCGTAAGTGTTCTAATATGCGAGATTATGTCTCTAATGGGCTTTCGTAGAATCCATTTTGCATGAGAGAATGTGAATGTGATAAAGTTGATTGCCGATGTTTAGTTGATACACCTGTGAAATTTTGATTGAATCCGCTGAAAATTGACAAATATATTTAATGTTGAATTATACACACACACACACATACAGTGTGGCTATATTTAAATGCTAAGAAACCTGAAACCTAACAGTAATGCCCATGTCAACTTTCGAGTATCCCTAAAACATATATTTTTCTGAATTGTGCCGCATACATGGTCATTCTACGGTGATATCAAAAACAGTTTTCGATGGAATATTTTAAAAATGGGCCTACAAGACACGCAAGACAGCAACCGCTAATGCAGCAACAAAAGGAAACATTGCTGCTGCTAGAGCTATGGTAGATGAAGATATACTACATATATTTCGCAGATAGTTAATAGTATATGTATTTCAGAAGGGACCGTCCATTATATTCTGACTGAATGTTTGAAATTAGAAAATCTTTGTGCTGGATTGATCCCTAACTTGTTGACTCCAGATAATAAGGCCAAGCTTTTCGAGTGTGACCTTTTCTTTTTAATAACAAAATGTAATCCCAGTACAAATTCTAAGTTGCTCGCTGGGGATGAAGCATGTGTTTATTATTTTGCGCCCCATTAAAGAATGGATATCAAAGAATTGCTTAATTATAGTCAGGGAAGTCAGGTCATTGCAAAGATGACAAGATGCACCATAAAGGTTTTATATGCTATTGTCTTTAATTCGAATGGCCCTGTGTTCAAAGAGGGTAGAACCATCAAAGGAAGGTTTTACAAAATGAAGTTTTTACAACTGTCAAACAATTATACAAAAAAAGCTCGAGTGAATGTTAGAAAGGCATACAGCTTATACATGGCAATACTTCAACCCACAAACGTAAAACTTTACAACCTTCTTAGGACAAAAGAAAATGTTATATAGGTTGAAAACCCACTTTATTCTCCTGACCTGGCCCGTGTAGAAGTGCTCTTGGTTCTGTATTTTTTCAGCGTCTCAACAGTATCCTAAAATGGAGATTTCTTTGCAGAATTTAGGTCATGTATAGAAAGACTTCACAATTGTGTATCTTGTGCAGGGAGAATACTTTGAAGGGTTGATTTGAACACATTAAACATGGAGTTAATATTACGTACAAAGACGTATAATTTGTTGAATGCCCCTCGTATAATACTTATGACAGGTCATTATCGCAAATTCCATATATGTGCATTTTGACTGTGGTTCCTCTTTTATGTGATTCTATACAAACTGATGTATTAAATGAAAGTTTCATACAACAGTTGAACAAATTATGGGATGCGTGATGTTGCCCATCCATTGACATTCAGTTCAACATATTCAAATCCTAATGCCAGGATAATGCGCCATGTAGCATGTGCACGATGATGGTGTGATCATTGGTCAGTTTGTCGTAAATGTGATATCGATGTGCACCAGTTAAAAAATATTCAAATTCATTAACGAGTAAAATAAAACTTTTCTCATATTATCACATTACCAACATAAAATACTTTCTGTCATTTTACAGTGGTTATACATTGTACTAAACGTTTGTTGTTTGGCGGCGGTCCTCTTGTGACTATATCTGCAATACGGAATTCCTGTCTACTTGTCTAGTTGTAAACCAATGACGAGAATGTTTTATCGGTTTCAATTTCAGCTAAGCCCGGAAAACTTGAGACCCTAATGACGTTTTCCTCGCACACGGGGAGTATCGATAACTATTGCGTGAACGGACGTCAGTACGGGAACAACCAACGGCTCATGTATGAGTTCATCGTGGTCAGGGGGTACCGACTGGTGTTTGAGATTCACCGGTATGACATCGAGGCCCAGACGGAGTGCCTTTATGACCGGTTAGAGAGCTTTGGGCTGGTGGATGACATTACGCTGTGCGGCGCAGATGATGACGGCCTACTGACTATGTCAAGGTCACACGAGGCGTCGTTCCTTTTTGAGACGGACAATGACGTGACCGCCTGTGGGTTCAGCCTCAGCTGGTACGTGGTGGAGAAAGACATAGCTGTCCTTGTGGAAACGGCCAACGACACATACGGTGTGGTTCACAGTATCAACTATCCGAAACCTTTCCCGGATATCGTCCGTGGCTGCAGTACTCTCAAATCAATAGAAGGTCACCGGACCGTTTTGAGACTCAACCGCATAGCGCTGCCCGGGGACGACTGTAACACGTCCGTACTCAACGTCACCACGGCCGCTGGGAATTTCTCCAGGCTTTTCTGCGGAGGCACCAAGTCTGTTGACTTTGCCGAAGAATATTTTATAACTGATGGTGCCATTAATATCTGCCTTACCTCAACAAGACTGGATGCAAATGAAGGGTTTTCAGCTAGCTACCAATATGGTAGGTCATGGGCTAGACTGCATCAAGTATTCGATATCTTGCCAATAAAACAACTTGTTTATCATTCCTAAAATAGAGACGAGGAATCAAAAACAGAATCAATTTAAGAATAAGGAATAATAAAAAAGCATTTAGCATTTGCCAATGACCATGTTACTGAAACGTAGACAAAATGGCTACGGTTCTAATAGAAGTTACAGATAAAGCGAGATCAATTAAGGAATGAATTGCGGGATTGATGTCATTTTCGGGGTATGAACACAATTGGGCTGGTCAAAGTGTACGCGTACTTTGACCAGCCCAGTTGCGTTCATATCCCCGATAATGACATCAATCCCGCAATTCATTACTTATATTTACACCAATTGTTCATTATTTCATCATTCAAGAATTGTTAAAAAAATACTTCATTTCGTTGAAGAAAACCTTACAAAAATCCTTTCTTACCCATTCGGTAAATACATTGAAGGACCCGACTGGAACCGGAAACATTTTATCAAATGACGCACGAAAATGAAAAGATCAACCACTTTAAATCACCTTTAAACGTAGAATTGAAACACTTTTGGCAACAATACATTTAACATATCATTAATCAACACTTTCTAAAATGTTGATTTATATTTTACGGGACCTGCTGACACAATACAACAATACCAATTTTCATGTATATTGTTATGTTGTGAATTGCGATCCGAACATAACGAAGATGTTGCGTTCATCTGATGATAAACGCAATTGCCGAAAGGCGGTTCATTTAAGGAATTGAAGTTGGGGTGTTATATTCGCGCATAATACAAGTAAACAGAGTTTTAAAAGGTCATTGAGGGGATATAATTCTTTATTTCAGTGCCTTTAAATTCCACAACGATAGACCTCCGTTTCGAACTGCCGGGGAACGAGAGCAGGCGGGTGTCCAGCCTGCAGGCTTCAACCTGGTCCCAGGGCCGCCTCGCCTATACAATTACTATGGCGACCCAGCTCGGGTACCGGCTAGTCTTGCGGCTCCACAACGTCACCTTGGCTCCCGGGACCAAATGCACCAAGGATTCACTCATGATCCACGACACATCCCTGGAACTTCCGGGAACACTCATGGGCTCGATACTTTGCGATGCAATTAGCGACTCGCCGGATGTAACCACCCAGCCCTCAATGGGTGCAGAATTCGTGTCCTTCCTCAACTCGATCAAGATCTCCGTAAACGTCAGTCTCCTTGACAGTGGTTTACAGTCGCTTCTTTTCTCCGGAAGCGTCACATCTGTGCCATGTAAGTTTATTTTGAGCTTGACAAGAAACTAAATCCACAATGGAACCACCTTCCTTCGAACAGAACCACAAATCGTAAACACTCTACAGTCGTAGAGTCAGTAATAGAATTATGATTGTTGGACCCGAACCCGTAAGAAAATCACGTGATTACCTCGGAGTACAAAATGCACAACGTATGATTTACATAATGTTAAATAGCTCAGTTCATATTGGTAGATTACATTGATTGATACGGAATTTATACGTCCAACTTTGCTTCAGTCACGCATATTGATATAATTCAATGTATGACGATAACACACAAACTGAAATGTGTGCATTATGGTGGATGAGAACTTGCTGCACGTGTGGTTGGCTGAAAAAGTTATAGAAATGAGAAAAATAACGACATATAAGCATGAAAGTAATTTAGTTCTGAGTGAACAATACATCACAAACAGATCAATCCGGCGATTGTGGGTTGATTCAAGTTACATATTACATTGCTTTCCCTCCCCTCTGTTTACTCAACAGCCTTTCATGAAGTCCGTCCTCATAAGCCACTGCTACTTAACTTGATCATACCCATGAACTCAATAATATCATATTAAAAACTGTATTTGCATATATACTTTTGGAAAACTCACAACAAGGTTTAAAGGTTTTGATTTAATCATCTTTAAGAAAGCGTAAGGCGTGTACCTCTGTCTGAACTACGGAACTTCCGTGCACGGGTCGCGTGATATCACGTCACAACTTATTAAGTGTTAATTAACAAAACCTTAAAGAAATAAAAGACTTTGTAATTTTCCAATGATATAAGATAAAACCATTGACTATTTTTTTCTTCTGAGAAGTAGGCTTTTTCTTAACGACTTTAACCTCACGCTACGAAAGGCAATCTTCGTTTCGTCCTTAGTATAAGTATTATAATACCCATATACGTATTAAGATACAGTGGCAAAAACAAAACGAAAAAACGAAAAATTGAAATACGTTTATTTTAGTTAAAAACTGGTATCACCATTAATTCCAATATTTATCATTTTTCAGGGTTACACTCATTACAATTAAACAGTGTCGTGTCATAGCTATTATTAAAAATACATGAGAATTTATTCCAATTACTCACACATGTCGTGATACCTTAGACCTAGTGGAGCAGACACGTGCTCGTCACGTGCTAAACGCAAGATGAACGAATGAAATAAATGCTGTATTTTGTGTTAAAACGTAGACATCTCACGTACAATATAAACCAGCCAAACAAAATGAGATAGGACCAATTAGAAAGGACGTATTAATGGAACGAAATAGAATAGAATAGAATAGAATAGAATAGAATAGAATAGAATAGAATAGAATAGAATAGAATAGACCAGAATATAATAGAATAAAATAGAATAAAATAGAACAAAATAGAGTAGGATAGAAAAACGTAGAATAAAATTGAATAAAATAGAAATTGAATTGAATAGAACATGACAGAATTGAATGAAATAAAACAGAATAGAATTGAATAGAAAAAGAAGATAATAGAATACCATAGAATTGAACAGAATTGAATTGAATAGAATAGAATAGAATAGAATTGAATAGAATAGAATAGAATAGAATAGAATAGAATAGAATAGAATAGAATATAGAATAGAATAGAATATAGAATAGAATGGAATGGAATGGAATAGAATAGAATAGAATAGAATTGAATAGAATGAAATAGAATTAAATTAAATTAAATTAAATAAAATAAAATTAAATATAATAGAATAGAATGGAATAAATTAGAATAGATGAATAGAATAGAAAATATACGAATAGGATAGAATAGAATAGTGACAGAAGCAGTTACAAGTGAACTTCATATTTCATCTACGGACTTTAATTCAAATTCAATAAGGCTTTGGGATTCCATTGTTGTTCAATCTTGGGATTGTAGGCAATGGCGCTGTCTAATAACTGGGATGAAACATATTAAACTTATGGCCACCGTAACATTGACCTAATATAAATCATTTACTGACCTTGACCTAATATAAATCATTTACCGACACTGACAAATAAGCGTATATAAGCAAATTTGTTTGAACTGTCAAACATACGGTCTCCGCGTTTCATGATGTTATTAAATGGCCGATTTCCAGTCAACATGCACAACAAAGGGAAACGTGGCCTTAACCGACGATTGAATACTTATACATTATCTTCTATACATGACCTACAGAAGTAAGTACGGGAGTTTAATACTAGACCCGCAACACAATCTTCTCACTGTTGGCAATTCTCCTTTGTTTTATCACACAGTATCTTAAATTTGCTGTTGAAGATATTTTAATGTAACTTTATTTGCTAACCTTGAACAAAAACTTCTATTTCTCATAAATAATCTAAAAATATATTGTTCCAGCCAAGCCCATCCCCAACATGTGAAGTAAACAAATCTAAAAAATATAGGATTTATATAGCCTTAAATATTAACTAAAAACAAAACATAAAACACTTTGTACTAAACACACATTTGTCTTCGCTTTGGCGACGCTAAATGTTGATTTATTTGACAGTGGAGATTTGAAAAAAAAATGTATTGAATTATCACCGAAGTATGATATTTATCGTTTATTATATTAATTTCAGTTCTACTACAGTCAATATATATATAGAAAACAATGTCGGCATAAAATGATTCCTCATTGTGGTTCAATTTCTCCTGTATGATGAAAAAGGTTTAACGGTTTGGATCGTATACAATATATTCAATTATGAATTAAGAGTGATATAAGAGGCGATAGCAGACAAGTGGTTAAGGTACCCGCCTTTCAGCCAAGATGATGTGGGTACGAGCCCCACTAGGGTGATAATGGACTAGTGGTTGAGGTATCCGCCTTTAAGCCAAGATGATGTGGGTACGAGCCCCACTTAGGTGATAATGGACTAGTGGTTAAGGTACCCGCCTTTCAGCCAAGATGATGTGGGTACGAGCCCTACTAGGGTGATAATGGACTAGTGGTTAAGGTGTCCGCCTATAAGCCAAGATGATGTGGGTACGAGCCCCACTTAGGTGATAATGGACTAGTGGTTAAGGTACCTGCCTTTCAGCCAAGATGATGTGGGTACGAGCCCCACTAGGGTGATAATGGACTAGTGGTTAAGGTACCTGCCTTTCAGCCAAGATGATGTGGGTACGAGCCCCACTAGGGTGATAATGGACTAGTGGTTAAGGTACCCGCCTTTAAGCCAAGATGATGTGGGTACGAGCCCCACTTAGGTGATAATGGACTAGTGGTTAAGGTACCCGCCTTTCAGCCAAGATGATGTGGGTACGAGCCCTACTAGGGTGATAATTGACTAGTGGTTAAGGTGTCCGCCTATAAGCCAAGATGATGTGGGTACGAGCCCCACTTAGGTGATAATGGACTAGTGGTTAAGGTACCCGCATTTAAGCCAAGATGATGTGGGTACGAGCCCTACTAGGGTGATAATGGACTAGTGGTTAAGGTGTCCGCCTATAAGCCAAGATGATGTGGGTACGAGCCCCACTTAGGTGATAGTGGACTAGTGGTTAAGGTGTCTGCCTTTAAGCCAAGATGATGTAGGTACGAGACCCACCAGGGTGATAGTGGACTAGTGGTTAAGGTACCCGCCTTTCAGCCAAGATAATGTGGGTACGAGCCCCACTAGGGTGATAATGGACTAGTGGTTAATGTACCCGCCTTTCAGCCAAGATGATGTGGGTACGACCCCACTAGGGTGATAATGGACTAGTGGTTAAGGTACCTGCCTTTCAGCCAAGATGATGTGGGTACGAGCCCCACTAAGGTGATAGTGGATAAGTGGTTAAGGTACCCCCCTTCAGCCAAGATGATGTGGGTACGAGCCCCACTAGGGTGATAATGTATGAGTGGTTAAGGTATCTGCCTTTCACCCAAGATGATGTGGGTACGAGCCCCACTAAGGTGATAGTGGACTAGTGGTTAAGGTACCCGACTTTCAGCCAAGATGATGTGGGTACGAGCCCCACTAGGGAGATAGTGGACTAGTGGTTAAGGTACCCGCATTTCAGCCAAGATGATGTGGGTACCAGCCCCACCAGGGTGATAGTGGACTTGTGGTTAAGGTATCCGCCTTTCAGCCAAGATGATGTGGGTAGGAGCCCTACCAGGGTGATAGTGGACTAGTGGTTAAGGTACCCGCCTTTCAGCCAAGATGATGTGGGTACGAGCTCCCCCAGGGTGATAGTGGACCAGTGGTTATGGTATCCGCCTTTCAGCCAAGATGATGTGGGTACGAGCCCCACCAGGGTGATAGTGGACTAGTGGTTAAGGTACCCGCCTTTCAGCCAAGATGATGTGGGTACGAGCCCCACCAGGGTGATAGTGAACTAGTGGTTAAGGTACCCGCCTTTCAGCCAAGATGATGTGGTTACGAGCCCCCCCCCCCCAGGGTGATAGTGGACTAGTGGTTAAGGTACCCGCCTTTAAGCCAAGATGATGTGGGTACGAGCCCCACCAGGGTGATAGTGAACTAGTGGTTAAGGTACCCGCCTTTCAGCCAAGATGATGTGGGTACACGAGCCCCACCAGGGTGATAGTGGACTAGTGGTTAAGGTACCCGCCTTTCAGCCAAGATGATGTGGGTACGAGCCCCACTAAGGTGATAGTGGACTAGTGGTTAAGGTACCCGCCTTCCAGCCAAGATGATGTGGGTACGAGTTCCCCCAGGGTGATAATGGACTAGTGGTTAAGGTATCCGCCTTTCAGCCAAGATGATGTGGGTACGAGCCCTACCAGGGTGATAGTGGATTAGAGGTTAAGGTATCCGCCTTTCAGCCAAGATGATGTGGTTACGAGCCCCACCAGGGTGATAGTGGACTAGTGGTTAAGGTACCCGCCTTTCAGCCAAGATGATGTGGGTACGAGCCCCACCAGGGTGATAGTGGACTAGTGGTTAAGGTACCCGCCTTTCAGCCAAGATGATGTGGTTACCAACTCCACAAGGGTGATAGTGGACTAGTGGTTAAGGTACCCGCCTTTCAGCCAAGATGATGTGGGTACGAGCCCCACCAGGGTGATAGTGGACTAGTGGTTAAGGTACCCGGCTTTCAGCCAAGATGATGTGGGTACCAACTCCACAAGGGTGATAGTGAGCTAGTGGTTAAGGTACCCGCCTTTCAGCCAAGATGATGTGGGTACGAGCTCCCCCAGGGTGATAGTGGACTAGTGGTTAATGTACCCGCCTTTCAGCCAAGATGATGTGGTTACGAGCCCCCCCCCCCCCCCCCCCAGGGTGATAGTGGACTAGTGGTTAAGGTACCCGCCTTTAAGCCAAGATGATGTGGGTACGAGCCCCACCAGGGTGATAGTGAACTAGTGGTTAAGGTACCCGCCTTTCAGCCAAGATGATGTGGGTACACGAGCCCCACCAGGGTGATAGTGGACTAGTGGTTAAGGTACCCGCCTTTCAGCCAAGATGATGTGGGTACGAGCCCCACTAAGGTGATAGTGGACTAGTGGTTAAGGTACCCGCCTTCCAGCCAAGATGATGTGGGTACGAGTTCCCCCAGGGTGATAATGGACTAGTGGTTAAGGTATCCGCCTTTCAGCCAAGATGATGTGGGTACGAGCCCTACCAGGGTGATAGTGGATTAGAGGTTAAGGTATCCGCCTTTCAGCCAAGATGATGTGGTTACGAGCCCCACCAGGGTGATAGTGGACTAGTGGTTAAGGTACCCGCCTTTCAGCCAAGATGATGTGGGTACGAGCCCCACCAGGGTGATAGTGGACTAGTGGTTAAGGTACCCGCCTTTCAGCCAAGATGATGTGGTTACCAACTCCACAAGGGTGATAGTGGACTAGTGGTTAAGGTACCCGCCTTTCAGCCAAGATGATGTGGGTACGAGCCCCACCAGGGTGATAGTGGACTAGTGGTTAAGGTACCCGGCTTTCAGCCAAGATGATGTGGGTACCAACTCCACAAGGGTGATAGTGAGCTAGTGGTTAAGGTACCCGCCTTTCAGCCAAGATGATGTGGGTACGAGCTCCCCCAGGGTGATAGTGGACTAGTGGTTAATGTACCCGCCTTTCAGCCAAGATGATGTGGGTACACGAGCCCCACCATGGTGATAGTGAACTAGTGGTTAAGGTATCCGCCTTTCAGCCAAGATGATGTGGGTACCAACTCCACAAGGGTGATAGTGAACTAGTGGTTAAGGTACCCGCCTTTCAGCCAAGATTATGTGGGTACGAGCCCACCATGGTGATAGTGAACTAGTGGTTAAGGTACCCGCCTTTCAGCCAAGATCATGTGGTTACGAGCCCCACCAGGGTGATAGTGAACTAGTGGTTAAGGTATCCGCCTTTCAGCCAAGATGATGTGGGTACCAACTCCACAAGGGTGATAGTGAACTAGTGGTTAATTTACCCGCCTTTCAGCCAAGATGATGTGGGTACGAGCTCCCCCAGGGTGATAGTGGACTAGTGGTTAAGGTACCCGCCTTTCAGCCAAGATGATGTGGGTACGAGCTCCCCCAGGGTGATAGTGGACTAGTGGTTAAGGTACCCGCCTTTCAGCCAAGATGATGTGGGTACGAGCCCCACTAGGGTGATAGTGAACTAGTGGTTAAGGTACCCGCCTTTCAGCCGAGATGATGTGGGTACGAGCCCCACTAGGGTGATAGTGAACTAGTGGTTAAGGTACCCGCCTTTCAGCCGAGATGATGTGGGTACGAGCCCCACTAGGGTGATAGTGAACTAGTGGTTAAGGTACCCGCCTTTCAACCAAGATGATGTGGGTACGAGCCCCACCAGGGTGATAGTGAACTTGTGGTTAAGGTACCCGCCTTTCAGCCAAGATGATGTGGGTACGAGCCCCACTAGGGTGATAGTGGACTAGTGGTTAAGGTACCCGCCTTTCAGCCAAGATGATGTGGGTACGAGCTCCCCCAGGGTGATAATGGACTAGTGGTTAAGGTATCCGCCTTTCAGCCAAGATGATGTGGGTACGAGCCCCACCAGGGTGATAGTGGACTAGTGGTTAAGGTATCCGCCTTTCAGCCAAGATGATGTGGGTACGAGCCCTACCAGGGTGATAGTGGACTAGAGGTTAAGGTATCCGCCTTTCAGCCAAGATGATGTGGTTACGAGCCCCACCAGGGTGATAGTGGACTAGTGGTTAAGGTACCCGCCTTTCAGCCAAGATGATGTGGGTACGAGCTCCCCCAGGGTGATAGTGGACCAGTGGTTATGGTATCCGCCTTTCAGCCAAGATGATGTGGGTACGAGCCCCACCAGGGGGATAATGGACTAGTGGTTAAGGTACCCGCCTTTCAGCCAAGATGATGTGGGTACGAGCCCCACCAGGGTGATAGTGAACTAGTGGTTAAGGTACCCGCCTTTCAGCCAAGATGATGTGGTTACGAGCCCCCCCTCCCCCCAGGGTGATAGTGGACTAGTGGTTAAGGTACCCGCCTTTCAGCCAAGATGATGTGGTTACCAACTCCACAAGGGTGATAGTGGACTAGTGGTTAAGGTACCCGCCTTTCAGCCAAGATGATGTGGGTACGAGCCCCACCAGGGTGATAGTGGACTAGTGGTTAAGGTATCCGCCTTTCAGCCAAGATGATGTGGGTACCAACTCCACAAGGGTGATAGTGAGCTAGTGGTTAGGGTACCCGCCTTTCAGCCAAGATGATGTGGGTACGAGCTCCCCCAGGGTGATAGTGGACTAGTGGTTAATGTACCCGCCTTTCAGCCAAGATGTTGTGGGTACGAGCCCCACCATGGTGATAGTGAACTAGTGGTTAAGGTATCCGCCTTTCAGCCAAGATGATGTGGGTACCAACTCCACAAGAGTGATAGTGAACTAGTGGTTAAGGTACCCGCCTTTCAGCCAAGATGATGTGGGTACGAGCCCACCATGGTGATAGTGAACTAGTGGTTAAGGTACCCGCCTTTCAGCCAAGATGATGTGGTTACGAGCCCCACCAGGGTGATAGTGAACTAGTGGTTAAGGTATCCGCCTTTCAGCCAAGATGATGTGGGTACGAGCTCCCCCAAGGTGATAGTGGACTAGTGGTTAATGTACCCGCCTTTCAGCCAAGATGATGTGGTTACGAGCCCCACCAGGGTGATAGTGAACTAGTGGTTAAGGTACCCGCCTTTCAGCCAAGATGATGTGGTTACGAGCCCCACCAGGGTGATAGTGGACTAGTGGTTAATGTACCCGCCTTTCAGCCGAGATGATGTGGGTACGAGCCCCACCATGGTGATAGTGAACTAGTGGTTAAGGTACCCGCCTTTCAGCCAAGATGATGTGGTTACGAGCCCCACCAGGGTGATAGTGGACTAGTGGTTAAGGTACCCGCCTTTCAGCCAAGATGATGTGGTTACGAGCCCCACCAGGGTGATAGTGAACTAGTGGTTAAGGTATCCGCCTTTCAGCCAAGATGATGTGGGTACCAGCCCCACCAGGGTGATAGTGAACTAGTGGTTAAGGTATCCGCCTTTCAGCCAAGATGATGTGGGTACCAGCCCCACCATGGTGATAGTGAACTAGTGGTTAAGGTACCCGCCTTTCAGCCAAGATGATGTGGTTACGAGCCCCACCAGGGTGATAGTGAACTAGTGGTTAAGGTATCCGCCTTTCAGCCAAGATGATGTGGGTACCAGCCCCACCAGGGTGATAGTGAACTAGTGGTTAAGGTATCCGCCTTTCAGCCAAGATGAAGTAGGTACGAGCACCACCAGGGTGATAGTGGACTAGTGGTTAAGGTGTCTGCCTTTCAGCCAAGATGATGTAGGTACGAGCACCACCAGGGTGATAGTGGACTAGTGGTTAAGGTATCCGCCTTTCAGCCAAGATGAAGTAGGTACGAGCACCACCAGGGTGGTAGTGGATTAGTTGTTAAGGTATCCGCCTTTCAGCCAAGATGATGTAGGTACGAGCCCTACCAGGGTGATAGTGGACTAGTGGTTAAGGTACCCGCCTTTCAGCCAAGATGAAGTAGGTACGAGCACCACCAGGGTGATAGTGGACTAGTGGTTAAGGTACCCGCCTTTCAGCCAAGATGATGTGGGTACGCGCCCCACCAGGTTGATTGTGGACTAGTGGTTAAGGTGTCTGCCTTTCATCCAAGATGATGTAGGTACGAGCACCACCAGGGTGATAGTGGACTAGTGGTTAAGGTATCCGCCTTTCAGCCAAGATGATGTAGGTACGAGCACCACCAGGGTGATAGTGGACTTGTGGTTAAGGTGTCTGCCTTTCATCCAAGATGATGTAGGTACGAGCACCACCAGGGTGATAGTGGACTAGTGGTTAAGGTATCCGCCTTTCAGCCAAGATGATGTAGGTACGAGCACCACCAGGGTGATAGTGGACTAGTGGTTAAGGTGTCTGCCTTTAAGCCAAGATGATGTAGGTACGAGCACCACCAGGGTGATAGTGGACTAGTGGTTAAGGTATCCGCCTTTCAGCCAAGATGATGTAGGTACGAGCACCACCAGGGTGATAGTGGACTAGTGGTTAAGGTATCGGCCTTTCAGCCAAGATGATGTAGGTACGAGCACCACCAGGGTGATAGTGGACTTGTGGTTAAGGTGTCTGCCTTTCATCCAAGATGATGTAGGTACGAGCACCACCAGGGTGATAGTGGACTAGTGGTTAAGGTATCCGCCTTTCAGCCAAGATGATGTAGGTACGAGCACCACCAGGGTGATAGTGGACTAGTGGTTAAGGTGTCTGCCTTTAAGCCAAGATGATGTAGGTACGAGCACCACCAGGGTGATAGTGGACTAGTGGTTAAGGTATCCGCCTTTCAGCCAAGATGATGTAGGTACGAGCACCACCAGGGTGATAGTGGACTAGTGGTTAAGGTACCCGCCTTTCAGCCAAGATGATGTAGGTACGAGCACCACCAGGGTGATAGTGGACTAGTGGTTAAGGTACCCGCCTTTCAGCCAAGATGATGTAGGTACGAGCACCACCAGGGTGATAGTGGACTAGTGGTTAAGGTGTCTGCCTTTCAGCCAAGATGATGTAGGTACGAGCACCACCAGGGTGATAGTGGACTAGTGGTTAAGGTATCCGCCTTTCAGCCAAGATGATGTGGGTACGAGCACCACCAGGGTGATAGTGAACTAGCGGTTATGGTATCCGCCTTTCAGCCAAGATGAAGTAGGTACGAGCACCACCAGGGTGATAGTGGACTAGTGGTTAAGGTGTCTGCCTTTCAGCCAAGATGATGTAGGTACGAGCACCACCAGGGTGATAGTGGACTAGTGGTTAAGGTGTCTGCCTTTAAGCCAAGATGATGTAGGTACGAGCACCACCAGGGTGATTGTGGACTAGTGGTTAATGTACCCGCCTTTCAGCCAAGATGAAGTAGGTACGAGCACCACCAGGGTGATAGTGGACTAGTGGTTAATGTACCCGCCTTTCAGCCAAGATGATGTGGGTACGAGCACCACCAGGGTGATAGTGGACTAGTGGTTAATGTACCCGCCTTTCAGCCAAGATGATGTGGGTACGAGCACCACCAGGGTGATTGTGGACTAGTGGTTAATGTACCCGCCTTTCAGCCAAGATGAAGTAGGTACGAGCACCACCAGGGTGATAGTGGACTAGTGGTTAAGGTGTCCGCCTTTCAGCCAAGATGATGTGGGTACGAGCACCACCAGGGTGATAGTGGACTAGTGGTTAAGGTGTCTGCCTTTAAGCCAAGATGATGTAGGTACGAGCACCACCAGGGTGATAGTGGACTAGTGGTTAATGTACCCGCCTTTCAGCCAAGATGATGTGGGTACGAGCACCACCAGGGTGATTGTGGACTAGTGGTTAAGGTATCCGCCTTTCAGCCAAGATGATGTAGGTACGAGCACCACCAGGGTGATAGTGAACTAGTGGTTAATGTACCCGCCTTTCAGCCAAGATGAAGTAGGTACGAGCTCCCCCAGGGTGATAGTGAACTAGTGGTTAAGGTACATGCCTTTCAGCCAAGATGATGTAGGTACGAGCACCACCAGGGTGATAGTGAACTAGTGGTTAATGTACCCGCCTTTCAGCCAAGATGAAGTAGGTACGAGCACCACCAGGGTGATAGTGGACTAGTGGTTAATGTACCCGCCTTTCAGCCAAGATGATGTGGGTACGAGCACCACCAGGGTGATTGTGGACTAGTGGTTAATGTACCCGCCTTTCAGCCAAGATGAAGTAGGTACGAGCACCACCAGGGTGATAGTGGACTAGTGGTTAATGTACCCGCCTTTCAGCCGAGATGAAGTAGGTACGAGCACCACCAGGGTGATTGTGGACTAGTGGTTAATGTACCCGCCTTTCAGCCAAGATGATGTGGGTACGAGCACCACCAGGGTGATAGTGGACTAGTGGTTAATGTACCCGCCTTTCAGCCAAGATGAAGTAGGTACGAGTACCACCAGGGTGATTGTGGACTAGTGGTTAATGTACCCGCCTTTCAGCCAAGATGATGTGGGTACGAGCACCACCAGGGTGATAGTGGACTAGTGGTTAATGTACCCGCCTTTCAGCCAAGATGAAGTAGGTACGAGCACCACCAGGGTGATTGTGGACTAGTGGTTAATGTACCCGCCTTTCAGCCAAGATGATGTAGGTACGAGCACCACCAGGGTGATTGTGGACTAGTGGTTAAGGTACCCGCCTTTCAGCCAAGATGAAGTAGGTACGAGCACCACCAGGGTGATAGTGGACTAGTGGTTAAGGTACCCGCCTTTCAGCCAAGATGAAGTAGGTACGAGCACCACCAGGGTGATAGTGGACTAGTGGTTAAGGTATCCGCCTTTCAGCCAAGATGATGTGGGTACGAGCCCCACCAGGGTGATAGTGGACTAGTGGTTAAGGTACCCGCCTTTCAGCCAAGATGATGTGGTTACGAGCCCCACCAGGGTGATAGTGAACTAGTGGTTAAGGTATCCGCCTTTCAGCCAAGATGATGTGGGTACCAGCCCCACCAGGGTGATAGTGAACTAGTGGCTAAGGTACCCGCCTTTCAGCCAAGATGATGTGGGTACCAGCCCCTCCAGGGTGATAGTGGACTAGTGGTTAAGGTACCCGCCTTTCAGCCAAGATGATGTGGGTACGAGCCCCACTAGGGTGATAGTGAACTAGTGGTTAAGGTACCCGCCTTTCAGCCGAGATGATGTGGGTACGAGCCCCACTAGGGTGATAGTGAACTAATGGTTAAGGTACCCGCCTTTCAGCCGAGATGATGTGGGTACGAGCCCCACTAGGGTGATAGTGAACTAGTGGTTAAGGTACCCGCCTTTCAACCAAGATGATGTGGGTACGAGCCCCACCAGGGTGATAGTGAACTTGTGGTTAAGGTATCCGCCTTTCAGCCAAGATGATGTGGGTACGAGCCCCACTAGGGTGATAGTGAACTAGTGGTTAATGTACCCGCCTTTCAGCCGAGATGAGGTGGGTACGAGCCCCACCATGGTGATAGTGAACTAGTGGTTAAGGTACCCGCCTTTCAGCCAAGATGATGGGGGTACGAGCTCCCCCAGGGTGATAGTGGACTAGTGGTTAAGGTACCCGCCTTTCAGCCAAGATGATGTGGGTACGAGCCCCACTAGGGTGATAGTGGACTAGTGGTTAAGGTACCCGCCTTTCAGCCAAGATGATGTGGGTACGAGCCCCACTAGGGTGATAGTGGACTAGTGGTTAAGGTATCCGCCTTTCAGCCAAGATGATGTGGGTACCAACTCCACAAGGGTGATAGTGAACTAGTGGTTAAGGTACACGCCTTTTAGCCAAGATGATGTGGGTACCAACTCCACTAAGGTGATAGTGGACTAGTGGTTAAGATACCCGCCTTTCAGCCAAGATGATGTGGGTACCAACTCCACTAGGGTGATATTGGACTAGTGGTTAAGGTATCCGCCTTTCAGCCAAGATGATGTGGGTACCAACTCCACTAATGTGATAGTGAACTAGTGGTTAAGGTATCCGCCTTTCAACCAAGATGATGTGGGTACCAACTCCACTAGGGTGATAGTGGACTAGTGGTTCAGGTATCCGCCTTTCAGCCAAGATGATGTGGGAACCAACTCCACTAGGGTGATAGTGGACTAGTGGTTCAGGTATCTGCCTTTCAGCCAAGATGATGTGGGTACCAACTCCACTAAGGTGATAGTGGACTAGTGGTTAAGGTACCCGCCTTTCAGCCAAGATGATGTGGGTACCAGCCCCACCAGGGTGATAGTGGACTAGTGGTTAAGGTACCCGCCTTTCAGCCAAGATGATGTGGGTACCAACTCCACAAGGGTGATAGTGGACTAGTGGTTAAGGTACCCGCCTTTCAGCCAAGATGATGTGGGTACGAGCCCCACCAGGGTGATAGTGGACTAGTGGTTAAGGTACCCGCCTTTCAGCCAAGATGATGTGGGTACCAACTCCACAAGTGTGATAGTGGACTAGTGGTTAAGGTATTTGCCTTTCAGCCAAGATGATGTGGTTACGAGCCCCACCAGGGTGATAGTGGACTAGTGGTTAAGGTACCCGCCTTTCAGCCAAGATGATGTGGATACGAGCCCCACCATGGTGATAGTGAACTAATGGTTAATGTACCCGCCTTTCAGCCAAGATGATGTGGTTACGAGCCCCACCAGGGTGATAGTGGACTAGTGGTTAAGGTACCCGCCTTTCAGCCAAGATGATGTGGATACGAGCCCCACCATGGTGATAGTGAACTAATGGTTAATGTACCCGCCTTTCAGCCAAGATGATGTGGTTACGAGCCCCACCAGGGTGATAGTGGACTAGTGGTTAAGGTATCCGCCTATCAGCCAAGATGATGTGGGTACGCGCCCAGTTAGGGGATCAATGATATGACCTTTGAAAATGGACACCATGGCTTAACGGTTTCGAGAGCGATTTTTATCCGCTATCAGCTTTCTTCACAATAATCTGTTTCGTACACATACTTTGTTAACATTTGTCTCTCATATCACATGATTTTGTTAAGGGAGTATAATAAAACTGAAAACTGAAAAAAAATATTTGTAAACTAAACACAGTCGGTTAAAAAAAGGCATGGCTTTATCTGCGATTACAATTTACACTACCGACTGGTTGCAGTTTGTTATACATCCACTTTCATATTAGAGTTTAGAATGCTTGAGACGGTACATGCTGTAACGTTCATGGATGCGAGAATGGACGCTGCTCTTTTCCAATTCCAAATAACAAATTGAAATTAAGTAGTGTTATTACACACTGTATTAGTCGTACTTAATTTATTCGGTACATCCCTCATATATTTATGTACATATACAACAACACAAGAGTGTGTCCAACATAGCCATGGTATAAGTGGCACTATGCATTGTTCATTTTGTTATGTCGTGGAATTTGTAATGGTTCCGACTTTCTTTGGCATAGACAAGTTTGTAGTGCTGCAAACAGTTACTAAATATTATCTGTGTTATCGCATACTTGAAAAAAAAAAGATTGACTGTTACACTACGTGCTCTGCTTTCTACTTACCACACAGTGTTAATGCTTTTCCCGACAATCGCCACTTACGCACCATCAGTGCTTTTAAATATTGGCTTAAGTTCAATTTGCACAAAAACGGTGCAAATAACTAAAATATCACACTGGGGTCATTCAATTTCACGACTTTGATAATCTTTATTAAAATGCCCATTGGATGCGCTTATTTCAATGCTTTGATGCTATTTACGTCACGCGTCTAGAATACATAAAAATGCTCAAATTAACAAGTTTCAATATAAATTACATTTTCTGGATTTCAGATGAGGATTACATTAACAAGACCGTCCGGACGACAGGAACGCTGGACAGGTGCGCGCCTGGTACGTGCTTGCACGGGGGAGAGTGTGACGTGACGTCATCAGGTAGATTTACATGCCGCTGTCCACCACAGTTTACAGGTAAGGATCAAGATCTAACATACTCGTTTACTTTAAAAGGTTTAAGAATATTACTTTATACGTCTAAAACATCCACTGTCTAAAACATTCACTGTTTTAGAGGAGTATCGACAATTTGTCTAAATGAATGGGCTACGAAACAAAACATGTTCGTTTCCGTGTACATGAACGCTTGCGTATATATGTACGTGTACTTGTCCGTTTAAGTTTAGTTTACAATGCGGTTTGCTTTGATAGTCTTTGTTTTAACGTTTACTTGTACGCTACCAGATACTCGCAAAAGTCACTTTTCTTGTGTATTTTTTAATAAAACGTTTGTACTGTACACATGACGTAGAGCATACAAAGTAGTCCACGCGTACATGTACCCGTACATATCAAACTAGATTTCTGTTCGTAATTAATAAATTCAATTCTGGTCAAGTTTCTGCTCATTATATTACCTCACACCTGAAATGAAAGTCATGTTTTTAACGCATATATATTGCCCATATTTGACTATTGTTGTACGGTCTGGGGAAAAGGAACAAGTAAC
Source organism: Mya arenaria (assembly GCF_026914265.1). Classification (NCBI taxonomy): domain Eukaryota; kingdom Metazoa; phylum Mollusca; class Bivalvia; order Myida; family Myidae; genus Mya; species Mya arenaria. The sequence continues at coordinate 62,440,612 of NC_069129.1, read as the reverse complement.
TATGCGAAAAAGATAAATATACTACAGAAACGAGTTGCAGAATTAATACTTAATAAGCCGATTTGAACACCATCGGCAGAGCGTTTCCAAGAATTAAAATGGTGTGAGTTTTCAGACGGATGCAAATACCACTGTGCTGTCCTGGTATATGAAATTATAAATTACAAGGCCCCACCATATTTGACAGATATTGTGACGTTCTCTGTCAATAAAACATACCAATTAAGATCAGTATCAAACAAGGATCTTGTCTTACAGATAATATATCGTACTAAATACAAGGAAACATCATTAAAAAATAATAGCAAAAATATATGGAATGACATTCCTTTAAATATACGTACATTGAAAACCCTTAAAACATTCATAGGAAATAATAAGCATCATTTATTATGTGCATGATAAGTTAATTTACATTTTCGTTAACATATTTATATGTTTAATTTATAGTCATGTCCTTTGAGTGTCTGTCAGTGACTGTTTAAGTATGAATGCATTCATTTCCAGAATGTTTAATAGTCTTATATGTAAATGTATCTTTCTAGTTTTAACATTGAAAGGTGACTTATTTTTAAGAAAAGTGCCCTTTTCGGTTTATTTATTTTGAAGGCCATTTTGAAAATTACAATATATGTTTTCATATGTCTAGATGTGTAACCTTTGGTAAATAAAGCTTTTATTATTATTTTGTTTATTATTATTATTTGATTTTTATTTCTATTATTATTATTATTATTATGCAAGGGTCAATGTCAAAAATAGGAGTTAAAGTCACATAAATGGGTCAATACCTTACATATGGGTCAAGGTCACACGTAAGGGTAAGTGTCAAACAAGGGGCTCACGGTTACACTAAGGAGACAAATGGTGTTGTTTTCAACCCTGAAGCTCCTATATTTCAATGTGTTAAATACTATAATTCTGTGCCATTCAATATGTACAACAGAACCGGGAGCAATTTGCTCACATACATACATATGATTCCTAAAAGAAATCAGCTTCTCCCCGAAAATAAGTACACATTTTTCGTTTTCTATCTGTATCCAATCAAATTTACTTTTAATTAACAGTCAGGTCAAGTATGGGGTGCGGTATTCAATTTCATATAGAACCGGTACATGTATGAAAATCCCCACGAAAGATATATCACGTGACCTCCTGGCTAACTCCATCAAATGATGTAAGAATATACAAAACAAAGAAAATGAAATGAAAATATCCCCACGTATAATGACCGCCGGGTTATTACATAGTTAACATGGCACGTGATTTACAAACTAACTCCAAAGACACAGACAAACAACTATTTATAACTATTTTTTGTTAGGTGTGTACATTTTGTTTAAAGCACAAATTATGTTCTGGCTAATAATAGAAAGTAATACCACTATAATTGGATAAATAGTGGATGAAAACAGTCACAATAGGAGATATTGATCGCCCTATGGATGCAATAAACCACAACGTCGTAGTTCCTGGCATTATATGACATTTATACTCTGTAAACAAAATAATTTAATAATCACAGCTGTGGATTTTGTTTGGTGACAAACCCGTGTGAAACGTGTGCTTTAATGAATAATTTCAAGGCAAGTAATAGTAAAATTAAACGCATTACATTGTTCTGAGCCCTGAAATCATAATTGCGATATTGCCGTATATTCCTCATTATTTCAGACCCGCCCAATGTAGACATGCAAAGGATTCGCTTGCAATACGAATAATACGAAATAAAAGCAAAGCTCTGACATTAAAGACGTCTGAAAAAAAGTCTAAGTCTGCCTTTAAGAACAATCAAAATGCAATTAAACAAGCATATTGGTCCTTTGATTACAAAATCCATCGTCATAAAATAATATTTTATCTATAAATCTTGCTACGCCCATAAGCTGTATTTGAGTGTGACGCCCCTCGATATATAACCTTCACACCTTACGTAGCAGATCCATATACGTCTTTGAATCATGCTTGAACAACTGATGCTATATGTACGTAAATTCCATTTGTAACTATGGTATTCGTGATTTATTGAAAACGTATCAATGGACTTTCGTAATGGCTTCTCCCGATATTCACATAAAAAGTCAACGTTTTCTATTTCTCCAATTAAATGAAAAATAGTCTGTTTATTTTGGAAATACATTGGATTAAAGACGTCCACAGTTTGACAGGTAGACTAAATGAAAAACTACTGTAATTGAAATAAGTTGGAGTTATATGTTGTATTATGTTGGAGTTTACAATTAATAATGCTTTTAAAAAATGTTTTTTTTTTCTGAAAACATTATCTGAGTGATAAAGTTTGAATGTAATGGATTTATTTACGAAACCACTATAATTATATTGATTTTGCTTGAAATAAACAGTCTGATCTATGATATTTTTATTATACTTCGAACGGTTTGAAATATATTAATAGAAGTTCTATTTCAAAGGAATAAGGTTTCTTGACGTCAGCGTTATGTAACAGAAACTTTAAACGGGCAAAATTCAGCTCAGACGTGTAAGTTGTCAAACGTTGAAATGCCCGATGATTCAATTATTGAGGTGTTTTATTGTTGTTGTTCGTATTTTTTAAATGCTGAAAATCTGATGAAATTGGATTGATATTTATCTAATTTCAGTTAATTGATCGCTGCGTTATAAACTTTCTAAATATACAGTGGCGTAGCTACATATAGGCCTTGTATGCCTGGGCCTACAACGTTTTCGAAAAATGACAAAATCTAAATGACCCAAAAATGCAATAACTAAAATCTCGAACACTTTGAACAACTCAAAAGTTTGGTGTTTATCTAAACAACGTGCAGGGTGTATTCCTTGATTTTATTGTTATTATTGCAAATATAATTAAGTGAGTGTAATGCACATAATTTATAAAAGTCCCTAAACTCACATAGAGCCATCGGGCATAGCTACGCCCGTGAATTATACACTGATTATTTCTTTATGACATTGTTCTCGTGCATTTGTTCCAGGTTTGTTCTGCCAGGCGCGCCAATGTGACCTTGAACCCTGTCAGCATGGCACTTGTGAGTCGAGCACGAGCACCGGGTACACGTGTACATGCCACGCAGGTTTCTGGGGCGCCACGTGCAGCATGGACAGTATCCGGTGTCAGTACACCTTCTGCTCGGGTCACGGGCAATGTGTTCTTGTGAATGAGAACAAAACAGAGTGCATGTGTGACGCGGATTTTACAGGTACGTAGGCTACGACTAATACTCATTCTTAAAGTGACACTCTTGTTCAAAACCAATTTACTCACATGTATTTAACAAACATAAATTTTGAGTGATAAACCTTAAACTACTAACTCAATGATACATTTATGAAAAATAGTTATACTAGTATCTGATAACAATATTTTAACCTTATATTTATTAGGTGAAAACGCAAACAAATATTAAATGATTGGTGAGTGCTAAAATATTTACTGTGATCTACTATCGTCTCAAAAGGTAGAAATACCGTGTTTTCTGCACCTTTCCTTCAAATTAAACTCGGTATCCTTCATAAGAATCATTGTTTTCGATATTTATTTATTCATCCTTTTTTTGTCTTTTTTGGGAGTAAAAGTTACATTCTTTGTGACGTTTTGGGGGTGGTAAGAAGTTAATTGACCAGATTTTATCAGATTTTGGATCAAAAAGCATTTAATTTTTTTTCGGAAAAGTCTGTCGACATTATAATTTTGTTTTTGTGTCAAAATACCCCCAGGCTACTAAATCAACAATGTCTTGGGGATTCTTGGTGATATCTTCTCAAATGAGAAAGATATTCAATAAAATAATACAAAAATAGTTGATTCAATTCATTTCCTGGTTGCAAAAAAGCAAATATCTTTCCTTAAAACAGCTGGCAATTACCACAAATCCTCAAGACGTTGTTGGGATGGTAATACTGACAATTTTTCAACAAAAACATCTTCATTTCGTTTTGAGACATTTCCGGAAAAATGTCAATTCTTTAGATTGGAAATGTTATAAAATCGTCTTTCGTAATATTTGCTCAACAATGGTAAAGCATTATATTCATGCTGTTCGATGTTTCAAATGAGCATGAAAAAGGTGTTTTTGGGCGCTTCGTTCTTCTTGTTCTACTTTGTCCGACCCTAACGACGCTAAAGGGTCCAAGAAAATTGCTCTCGGGTCAAAATTCCAAATAACCTACCAACCGGGAGGACCGTGAACTAAACGAGAACAAAATGGCAGATAGTCAAGCCAAGAACGATCTCTTCTTCCGGTTCTCGGTGTTCGGGCGTTTTACGCTAGTTACGCGACTCCACTCGACTCGATTCTATCATGGAAACAAGCGCCCAAAGAAAGAAGCCCAAAAGAACCGATATTTCGAATGTTCCAGGGCAAATATTTATGTTAATCATTTAAAATGGTCAACCGTTTATATTGCTTTCTTACACTCATAAAATGCTTACCATTGGTACGAAATTCTTACATGATGACCTGGGATAAAACGTCTTCTTTTTCTTGGAAATATTATATTGAAACTAATGCAGTGAGAGAATGAGCGTTCATCCATACACATTGTTATTTAGGAGGAACGTTTTCTTACAATAAATCTTGGTGCAGTTTCTTGGAAATATGCACATGTTTTAATTTCAAACTATGAAGTAATACAGTAGATTCTGAACAACACAAATAATGTCTCCATAAACGTAAAACGCAATTTTATGGTTGACATTATTATTATAAATAAAGTAAATGAACTCATATTTTAATGAAGTACTGCTGTATAAGAAGCACCTACGCCGCTTTGGTAATGGTGGACGATGGCCTATGTCAATGTTTATATAACATTTACATTGCTATGTGAATCTAGTGATTATCGAACCCACGACCACTTGCTCTGAATGCAAGGGTTTGGCTTTACAGCTAAAATAGCTCTACATGCAATCTGCCCAGCCCGCGAGCCCATCCCATGTTCCAAGCCCGTGACCCCATCCCATGTGCCTAGCCCGTGACCCCATCCCATAAGCCTAGACCGAAAGCCCATCCCATGTGCCCGTGAGCCCATCCCATGTGCCCAGCCGGTGGGCCCATCACATGTGCCCAGCCCCTGAGCCCCTCCTACGTGACTGTCCCTCGAGCCCATCCCATATGCTCAGTCCGCGAGTTCATAACACGTATCCAGCCCGTAAGCCCATCCCATGTGCCCAGCCCTTGAGCCCATCACATGTACCCAGCCCGTAAGCCCATCCCAAGTGACCAGCCCGTGAGCCAATCACTTGTACCTAGCCCGTAAGCCCATCCCATGTGCCCAGCCCGTAAGCCCATCCCATGTGCCGACCCTGTGAGCCTATCCCATGTGCGCAGCCCTTGAGCCAATCCCATGTGCCCCACCCGTAAGCCCATCCCATGTACCCAGCCCATGAACTCGCCCTATGTGTCCAACCCGTGAGCGCATTCCATGTGCAAAGCCAGTGAGCACATCCCATGTGTCCAGCACGTGGGCCCATCCCATGTGAATAGCCCGTGAGCCAATTCAAGGTGGCCAGTCAAGGTCTAGTATGCCGAATATAATTGACTGTTACTTAAGGTTGGTTTATACCGGTTTTAACTGACTGGTAATGAAGTTTTTGATGGCAAGTTTCGCTCCATATATTAAGAGTTGTGGTAATTATCACATCCAATTGCTTAGGAATATAAGTTATCAATGGATGCATGACGACAGAGGCCACCCTCTTTGTTTGCTTTTATCACCCTATATTCTATTTTGACATTCAACGACGTAACGTGATAAATATGCATAAGTATTATTATTGAAATCTACGCATTTATGCCAGACAAATCTAGAAATGACCTTTCCACATACCCATCCATTTAAAGTTATTTACAGAATGTATGAACCCGGTCGACGTTTGATTCGGCCAGGTGCCGTTTTTCGGGTGTGGAGGTAAAACATGTATACAGGAATCCCATCTTGTTTTTAACGCTGTACTACAGGACTGAGTGTAATATATATATATATATATATATATATATATATATATATATATATATATATATATATATATATATATATATATATATATATATATATATATAACAAGTCTAGAAGGAAATTATATATATCACCCTCAGTGATTCAGGGCTAGACTCGGCAGTTTATCGTTTAACCCGCGTTTAAGGGCGGCACTGTTTACGTTACTATGGTAATCCCTTGCTTCAGACAAGGGCTGTTTTCCCCATATTCGTACCCGGACTGCACACCATAGTTTAATATTCCCGTCTTTCAGGCCCGGATTGTACACTTCAGTATAGTATTCCCGTCTTTCAGGCCAATAATGTACACTTAAGTGTAGTATTCCTGTCTTTCAGACCCGGACTGTACACTTAAGTATAGCATTCATGTCTTGCAGGTCCGGACTGTTCAGGCCCGGACTGTACAAGTGTAGTATTCCCGTCTTTCAGGCCCGGACTGCACACTTAAGTGTAGTATTCCTGTCTTGCATACTCGGACTGTTCACTTTAGTGTAGTATTCCTGTCTTTCAGGCCATGACTGTACACTTAAGTGTAGTATTCCTTTCTTTCAGGCCCGGACTGTACACTTAAGTATAATATTCCCGTCTTTCAGGCCCGGACTGTACACTTCAGTATAGTATTCCCGTCTTAAATGCCCGGACTGTACACTTAAGTGTAGTATTCTTTTCTTTCAGGCCCGGACTGTACACTTAAGTATAATATTCCCGTCTTTCAGGCCCGGACTGTACACTTCAGTATAGTATTCCCGTCTTAAATGCCTGGACTGTACACTTAAGTGCAGTATTCCTTTCTTTCAGGCCCGGACTGTACACTTAAGTATAATATTCCCGTCTTTCAGGCCCGGACTGTACACTTAAGTATAATATTCCCGTCTTTCAGGCCCGGACTGTACACTTCAGTATAGTATTCCCGTCTTAAATGCCCGGACTGTACACTTAAGTGTAGTATTCTTTTCTTTCAGGCCCGGACTGTACACTTAAGTATAATATTCCCGTCTTTCAGGCCCGGACTGTACACTTCAGTATAGTATTCCCGTCTTAAATGCCTGGACTGTACACTTAAGTGCAGTATTCCTTTCTTTCAGGCCCGGACTGTACACTTAAGTATAATATTCCCGTCTTTCAGGCCCGGACTGTACACTTCAGTATAGTATTCCCGTCTTAAATGCCCGGACTGTACACTTCAGTGTAGTATTCCCGTCTTTCAGGCCCGGACTGTACACTTCAGTGTAGTATTCCCGTCTTTCAGACCCGGACTGTATACTCAAGTATTATATTCCCGTCTTTCAGGCCCGTCTTGTATACTTTACTGATCCTTTTGCGTGGTTAAGGGCTGGACTTATCGTTACTTATTTCCGTGCTTTATACCCGTAATGTTTACTTAATCATTGTATACCTGTGGTTTTGGGGCGAAATGCTTTAAGACTCCATCTTTGCATTCCAAACTGCATATAGACTGTATCAATGCATCTGCAAATATATGTAGACTTTAGCGATGCATTCAGGGCCGGTCTGCTTATTTGCTGGACTGCATGTAGACTTTCCCGCTGCATTCCCATGTTTCAGGGTTAAACTGCATGTAGACTGTCCCGCTGCATTCCCATGTTTCAGGGTTAAACTGCATGTAGACTTTCCCGCTCCATTCCCATGTTTCAGGGTTAAACTGCATGTAGACTTTACCGCTGCATTCCCATATTTTATGACAGGACTGTATGCAGACTTAACCGCTGAATTCCCATGTTTCAGGGTTAAACTACGTGTATACTTGACCGCTGCATTCCCATGTCTGATGGTTGGACTGCATGTATATTTTACCGCTGAATTCCCATGTTTCAAGGTTAAACTGCACGTACACTTTACCGCTGCATTCCCATGATTCAGGGTTAAACAGCATGCAGACTTTACCGTTGAATTCCAATGTTTCATGGTTAAACTGCAAGAAAACCTCACCGCTACATTCCGATATTTCAGGGCCAAATTGCTGGTAAATACAATTGCATTCCAATCATTCAAGTTACTTTTTTGGTTTCAGGTCCGAACTGCAGACTAGCTGTGAAGCCTGACGACGATCTGACGATCGGCCAGAAGCTTCTGCGGGAGCCGATCTGGATTGGAATGATCGTCATCCTGAACATCGTCTTCCTCTCTTGCGTTTCATACGTTGTCCGCCGTAAGTGCGGCACGAAAATCGCTAAAATGCTCCCAAAACGTCAGCGGCGACCTGCAAACGACTCGAAAGGTATTTTTCCTAGTTTTTGCTTAATCATAAAGTTCAATTAGTTGGAGTTTGTTGACGTGTATTGCATTTTGTGAAGTGAGATGTAATTGTGTGAGTTATTTGAGTGTTTGAACTCATTTCATCCAAGATTCATCCATAATTAATAACTAAGGCTATCGTTGGGTTCCCTTAGCACAATATAGCCTGCAATGTTGATGAGTCGTTAGACAATATCCTAGCACGTCGACGTGTAGATTGCAAACAGATCAGCGCCCACTCATGAGTGAAAAAGTATTAAGCCATAAAAATAAATTTTGTTTACCATGAATAGCCTAGCTTTCAGGTAACACGTACTGATCGTTGTCTGTGTATTTCCATTCCAGAGTCCTCAAAAGGCGAGCCTTCTTCGGCGTACAGTGGTGCGGAGGGAAGCATGTCGGGTACCATAGAGACACCAAACGTGTGCACGGGTCGGACGTGGAGCCCCGCTATCACGATTTCCATGTTCGGGAAGGACAGGGTAAGATGTTCGCGGGTGAAATTAAACTAATTAAACACAATTAACGTATTGTTAATTGCCTCAAAATGCATATGCCATGCGTGGCTTGGAATGAGAGGCAGGTTTTTAGACTTCAATATTTGGTCATTTCGAAATTGAGTTAGACCGGCATCTAAACTTGGCAAGGCGAATGTCTCTCGCTACTTTTAGTTTCCTTGTTTGCCAGTCGTTTTGCACATGTACATTTACGAGGCGCAAAAAGGCATTGGAACAGACAGATTAAAGATTTTAACACTGACGCCATATACATATTTGCTTAATTTAATTTGATTTATATATATTGACTCATTCCTGCAAGCAACAACAACAAAGCAATATTTCGTTTGGAACGATATTCGTATTTGGTCAACTCTACAAATATTACTATCGGCCATGAATAAGAGCTCTGCGATAAAATAATAAAAGCCTAGTAATTGTATGGGTCTGAATTATGGGGTATTTCTAAAAGGATGGCCATCAAACGCATCCATACTTTTTTATGTTTAATCTGTGTCTGGTATCAAAACAAAATCACATTATCATTTTTTTATGTCGTTACTAGTAGCCTTCGTTTTTGTTCATATGATTTCATTAAAATGGTACGTTTTTGGTTTAAAATAAACCAAGCATAAAAACTCAAATATCTAAACGTGGTTAATATTATAATGCTACACGATATTGACACACGTCCACGAATTTCAAATGCAGCAACGTGTATCAAGAAACTCGTTATAGACTAAGGATAATTATATTTGGCTAAACCAGGTTGTCAATGATATCCTTCTATTGTTTTCATTTTTAATACTCCGTGTCATAGATAATTTTATTCAAAACATTGAAATCAGTATTAACGACTCTTCAATATTGATTAAATATGGCGGCGGAGAGAAGCAAGCGTTTCTGCTCGCACTTATAAGCTAAAATATCTTGATATTTTGTGAACGGAATATTACAATATTTATATGGACGTGTTGCATTTGAAGTGCAGAATTGAACTGTGTGTTTTTCGTATGGATATAATTGTGATTTGGAAAGTTACGAGGTAACATTTGATAATTGCATTGTTCTTTGGTAATCAACGACACCACCGACTCGTTGAACCCGGCGCTCGGTTAAAACTGTTCACGTTCAATCCAATTAACGGTAATAACTGAACATAGTATGGTGCGTTGGGCATCACTTATGTGATTGAGCTATGCCTAGCCAAAACGTCCATAAAGCAGTGATGGAAAGACCGATTATTAACGAAAAATTGCTTAAACTCAAGTCCGAGAGTCAACTGTCTGACAACGACGACGATGATGAACTTCAGCTGTCACAGATACCGCCTGGGCAGCAGTTCTTTCAAGAAACTAATGACGAACTTTATGCTTTACCGCGAGAGGACTATGTAAAAACGCTAGAGGCGCGCTGCAAAATGGACACTCAGCAGCTCAGCCAATACCGCCAATACCTATGGGACCGCGTTAGGGGATATTCTGGGTGCCCGTTCGGTCGCCTGAAGTCCAGAAAATCGACAAATAAGAGCTCGAAGTTCGCAAAGCTGGCATCTGACTGTTACGTGTTACAACACTTTATCGACGGCGAACGCACCTCAGAGATTCACGACATTGTATCGTCAAACGTATTACTAAATGACTCATTGTCAATCACACGAGATGTCGACACCGATGACGGTCACACCGCTTCCGGCTGCCTTAAAGAACCGGATGTCCTAGCCACATTGCTCAAGCTCCAGGCTGACGTTGATGACTTGAAGTTTCAGCAAAAGAAGTCAACAGACTTATTCTCCGATGTGAAAGAGAGACTTACGAAAGTGTTTTCCTTTCAGGACATTCTAATAAGCTCAATTAATGGAATACGCGCACGCCTGCCTACGCAGGATGTAAGCCAACAAATAGTTGAATTACAGAAAACTTCTGTCGGTATTCAGGAATCGTGCCGAGTTATTTATGCAAATGTTATTGATGTTAAATCACAATTGATTAGCCAAAATGCCAAAGTATCAGATACGCTAAGTAACAGCCCAATCGCACGTTCGGATAACACTTATGTTGCTGAAAAGCAAAACACTATTGACTTAGCCAATGATGTTCATACAAATATGTCTTATGACGAAAGTCATAACGACCAGTCTGTTGTAAGCGCATACTTGCATGAACAAAACATCCCGTTAACGGCAAATGGTACTAGCACGGTTCACGTTTTACACGAGAAATCAATCTCTAGCGTAGATCGAGACGAAACGCAGTTATTAAAACCGCAAGCGAAAAGCCTCTCTGATGTAAACCAATCGAGGCATGATACTTACAACACTGCAACGTATGCCGAGAAAACTAAATCTAGGTGTAATGCGACTTCTAACATTGATCACGACACTGCCGATACTAATGTTCACAAAGCGCAGCGATCACTTTCTGTGATAAACAACGTCGAAAAAGACAGTTCAGGATTCATAGCCCAGCGTAAGCGCCGTAATATAGCCTACTATTTGGGCAATATCGACTCCTCAGTTACATACGGGGATGTTGTTGATTTTATGAAATCAAAAAAGCTTCAAGCGACAAACATTAGAATGTTTTATGGCAGCGAATCAGTATCTATAAGGTTTAATTTGCCTTCGGATAGTTCCGAAGACGTAGAAAACGATGATTTTTGGCCGGCTGACATGGTGTTTAGACGTTGGAAGACCAGATCAGATTGGGAGACAGAAAGACAATCTAGGATTAAAAATAATGCAAAACTTAGAACTAATAGGCGTGTTAAACAACGCTCATATAATTTTGAAGCATCCCAGTCAAAAGGCATGACTCGATACAATTACAATCACGACAGTCGTGACGAGAGGTACGATGACTATGATGAGAATGAATACTCCGACGATTACTACAATCGTTACGATAGACAAAATGATGCCGATATATATCACCACGAACACGACAGGCATGACGATCGTTACTAATCAAACATGGATTATAACAATAAAACTTCACTTCTTAGTATTCTATGTCTCTACTTAGCTTTGCTTATGGCTCCTACACAGCTTAATATTTTCTCATGGAACGTCCGCGGTATAATGTCGTCAGCTTTCTCGCTCTCATGCATGCTTGACGAGCACAATGTTGACATCGCTATAATATCTGAGCACAAGCTAAAGCCTGGTAACAAGCTGTTCTTAGACAGTATTCATGCTGATTTTAGTTATCTGTCTATGGAACATAATGATACATCTTGCGAAACTAATGCAGTATCCTGCGGGAGAGCTGGCATCGCTTTCATGTTTCGTAAGAGACTGCTTGTTAATATATCGCAAGTGCATGCGTGCCTCAATAACAGAGTAATTGGTATCGAGGTATGCAATGTTCTAGATATACCAACGTACATTTTTGGTGTATATTTACCGGCTGAAAACGACAAAACATTTTATTGTGAAGTTATTGGCGAATTAGAAGCGCTTATTTCATTTTACTTTACCCAGGGCCATGTAATATTTGCTGGTGATTTTAATGCTAAATTATACGACTATAGCCCAAAATCTGTGGCATTGACAAGAATCGTAAAAAGCTATAACCTTATACCTGTTAACCTTCGCCCATATAGCAACTCACACGACTATAGCTACGTAACTAACCGAACAATGATAGATCATATGTTGGTATCCTCCGATTTATATATACGTGTTACATCGTTTGAAGTCATCGACGAAAGTAAAATGCTTACGTCTGATCACTTGCCATTGGTCATGACCCTTACGGCAGATACACAAAGTCGAAATGCCGTTAACGATACAAATGTAAGGCGAACTCATGTCGCTTGGGATAAACTTACACCTGACGACATTTGCATGTATCAAACAATGTTAGATAAAGCGTTTATAAACGAGGAGTTATAACATAACATAAGTTTTATTAGCATTTATGTTGTGGCAACATCATAGCCATACAAAGGATAACATACAATGAAATACAGTGGTTCAAGTTCACTCAAGTTATCCATACTCCCAGACGTTAATACATTAAATGAGACCATTGTATCATTACTAGTATCAACGTGTGACAAATATCTACCAACACACAACCCGATACACAAACCAAAGACTTACTGGAATGATGAAATAAAACAATTATATCTAACTGCTAAACACGAACGATTACAATGGATGCGAAATAGTCGTCCGCGCAATCCAAGCGATGATTCATTTAAAAGATTTAAGCGAGCAAAATCCCTTTTTAGAGCTACACAGCGGAGGCTCGCCGAAACATATGTGCATAATGTTTTCGATAAAATCGATAACGCGGCAGGAACAGATGACAAGTTATTCTGGCGCCTTCTTAGAAAGTTAAAAAATAAAAACCCTAACAGTGTTTCAAAACTTGAGGTTGATGGCGTGAAGTACGAGGGTGAGATGATAAAGGATGGTTTTGCTAGTTTTTACCGTTCCGTATTTGATGTTAGCTATAATGTGCCGCTTTCAGAATTTGAGCGCGAAGTTAAAGACAGAATTAATGAAAAGATTCGCAAATCTTTACCAGATAACACTACATTTAAAGAAATCTCAGAACATGAAATTAGGATCGCGATTAAAAGATTAAAACGTAGAAAAGCGCCCGGTCCAGACTCGGTTTTAAATGAACACGTTTTATACGGTGGGCAACCAGTTATTATGGCCCTTAAGGTTCTGTTCAATGATATAGTACGCTACGAAGAGTATCCAGCGTCATGGAAACGTAGTTACATCATCCCTATTTACAAAGGAAATGGCAAGCCACGGTCAAGTCCTAGTAGCTACAGGCCGATTTCACTTATTTCTACGTTTTGCAAAATATTCGAGCGTGTCATCGTAAATAGATTTGATAAAATGACATTTTCCAATTTTCCGAATAAACAACAACAAGGATTCCAAAAAGGACTGAGTTGTATAACTGCAGCTTTTAATCTACAGGAAGTAATTACGCATAATCTCGATAGTGGAAGTAATGTATATGTAGCTCAGTTAGATATGAAAGGCGCCTTTGATGTTGTCTGGCACGACTCCCTATTTTTGAAATTGCACGATCTTGGCATTCAAGGGAAGCTATGGAAAACTCTACTTTATGGTTACCAAAACCTTACAACATACGTGAGGTTGTCTGGTTCAACGTCTGACTCTATAAATGTACGTAGATCTGTCCGCCAAGGCGGCGTATTATCAGGTTTTTATTATTTAGTGCACATTAACGACCTGCTGAATCGATTTGAAACATCCGGATATGGCGCCAAAGTTGGTACAATTGCTGCAGGGAATCCTACTCTCGCAGATGACATTACACTCGTTGCTTTAACTCCCTCCGGTCTTCAGCATATGCTTGATATCGTACAAGACTATGCAGTTCTTCACAAATTTGAAATCAATACTACAAAATCTTGTTGCTTGTCGTTCTCCACAAAACGCTTGTCAGTTCCACTAATAGTAACATTTGCCGGACAACCGCTTAGTTACGTCGAATCGTCCACTCATTTAGGGATACTAGTTAACTCTAAGTATGGGATGCGGTCTACAACACGTATTGAAGAACGGTGCCAAAAGGGCAAAAACTCATTCCATGCTATGAAAGGTTATGGACTACATGGCGAAGGTCTTAGTCCATTAACTGCCACTAGCATATATAAAAAAGTCATTATTCCAACTATTTTGTATGGAAGCGAATTGTGGAATAACCTCAAGTCAACGGATCTCGATATTATCAATAGGACTCAACATTACGTTGTTAAAATGATTCAAGGCTTTAATAAATACACTCGTTCCGACATGTGTGAGTCAATGGTGGGACTTTATCGTCTTATAAGCTTAGTCGAGATCCGCAAATTATCTTTTCTGCAAAAGATAATGACGTTGCCTTCCGATAGTTTAACGCGACAACTTTTTATAAGGAAATATATAACATTTCTTAATCGCCGAACAAATAATCCAATGCTTGGCTTTATACCTGACATATGCGCTTTGGTAAACAAATACCGCTTGCAAGATAGCCTTAACGATTTCATATTGCATAATGTCGCGCGTTCGAAGTCGAGCTGGAAAAGTTCTATTCATAAAACCGTGAAACAGACAGAACTTACTTTATGGCGCGAAAGACTTATTAGCGACAGGGATTTTTTACTTTTCAAAAATCTCCATAAACAAATTGAGCCATGTGTTGTGTGGCAGTCCGCAAATAATCGCTCGGACTTAAAACTTGCGCATTTTATTGCTAACTTGTGGCTAGACAAGCCCTCTTTACTGCACTCCGTCTGCTTAATTTGCAAACGCGTGTTCTTTAACAAAACCGAGCATATCGTGTTTGCTTGTCCGTGTACAGCAGCTGTACGCGAGAGTTTTTATTGTGATATAAACATGGTATTTGGTCAACATGTCGGATCCGACTTAGCTAAAAAAGATTCGACAATTTTCATAGATTTTGTTTTTGGGAGCAAGTACATACAAATGAAGACTATAATCAATTGCTGTTATGCAAGCTTAGTTTTCGTTATGTACAAGATGCGTTCAATGTATACAATACTTTCAATAGTGTTTAAATAATACTGAAACAGTTGCATTTGTGCATATATTGCGTAAGATTATTATGTCTACATTGTATGATCATACAATTGCTGTTAGTTTGTCATAAATAATGTGTTTGACTTCAACCCATTGTATACATGTATGTATTTCTCTCATGCTACTTATTGCATGAATTAACTTTTTCTACTGACATATTTAAACATGCTTATATATATTACATTGTGTTCTAATCTCCCACGCGGAGGATATATTGAAATAAATGAATGTATGAATGCATAACATAGCCATTATTTTATTATAAAATAATTTATAAAGCTTTTGAATTAAGAAATCAAAATGGTCAACTAAACAATTTATCATTACCCTGTTATTATGGAAGACATAGATAGATATTGATTCACACAGTTTCGCCGAAAACCATCTAATGCTATTTCATTTTAGTTCAGGCATTCATACAGTTATCTTTCTATTTATAAGCCATACACCATAGCCTATAATTATGTATATACGCATAAGTAAAATTTATCAATAATCAAAGGTATTTAAAAAAAAATGTTTGAACTGTTTAAAAAGAAATAAACTTTGTTCGGTTCTGTTTTGTTCTGTTTAGTTTTTTGGCATATTTTTGTATTATAACTCTGTCTGTTAATTCCAGGACACATCCGTACCGACCACACCCGTCATTAACGAGGACAACAAGGACGCTGCCCTTAAAATGTTCGAGTCTTACAAAGCGCGGCGGGACAGCACCATCCCCGGGATTGCCGCTTTAGACGTGCACGATGAACGTCTCGCGCCAATTAAGGTGCGCGACATCACTGCTTGCGGTATCCAGGGTGGCTCTGTCACCTTAAACCCCGAGGGGAGGAACCTGCCGGAGCGGTTCCACGGAATGCTGCGGTCGTACACAATAAGTACGGCGCTCGGAAATTATGAAACTAAAAAATCCTGTTTCCGGTCCGACGAACGGCGGGCATCGTCCTTTTCCGGCTCATCAGATTTGCAGCATGTTGAGATTTTGGATCCGCCACGTGGTACCGGTATTAAAGCCTTTATTCCGGGTCCTGATGAGACAATCACACATTGTTATCCAGAAATACGCATTATGAACGAAAATAACGTTGAGCAGCACTACTCTAGTGACGCGGAGTCCGTTGGCCTGGACATCGTGGCTGCAGAAGTGGCCGTGAAATCGAAGGAGGTTAAGGTGGTGGAAGTGGCGGACAGTGGCTACCCATCCACCACTATGTCCAACACGACCACCCAGTCGAGCACAGTGCACGAGGACATCAAGTCAGTCACAGGGCCGAAGTCCTCCGCTTCCGTTAAGAGGAAACTGTTCAGTTCGAAAAGTTCTTCGTTCTATAACATAGGAACTATGGATAATGACAATATGCCGATGATTGATATTGCTAATGTGACTTTACTGGAAGATACCCGTAGAAATGAGATGATGAGACAAAATACAGACAAGTCTATTTCATTCGAATCGGATAACTGTAAAACGTGCCAAATTGAGCGACTTAGGCGGCAGGCGTATTCGTTTGACTCTGACAGGGAGCGATTCCATAACTTACCACACAAGGTTCACTCGTATGACAGTAGCAGTAGTCGATACAAACACAAGCGGCCTGGGCACAGGCGACGATGCGGGTGCAGCAGCCACCGGTCAGACCCACGCGACAATAGCTACAAACGTACCTCCTCCTGTCACCACAGGCACCACGCCGGCGCGTGCGCGAGCACGACCGACCACCGTGGCGGCAGAAGCAAATGCACGCGCACCAGACTCCCGACATGGTCCAGTACCGAGAGCGACAACGCTCTGTGTAAATGTTCAATCATTGACGAATCAAAACACAGGCGGAAGTACTATACATCACGAGGTGCCTTCTCAGAAACAGATTATGCAAATTTGAAGGACTCTCGAGCCCACCGCGAGCCTAGGCGGAAACAACGCCCTCGTGATATACATTCCATTGACCATACCCAATCGTATAAAAATAAAATGATAAACTCTTTCCTGATAGACACGTACCAGGCCAAGTGTCAGGCGTACAATGACGCCATGTCCGACCCCGACATCTTGCCGCTGGAGACTGTGTCTCCTAGTCAGAGGCGTATGGTGAAGCAGCCTAACACCGTTAGGCCCTTAGACATGAGTGCAACCAGAGAGCCGCACAATTACTCACAGGCGGTGGTTGAAAAGTCGGTGAAACGCGACGATAGCTATAATGCCCCGTTCACCTACCCTTCCTACCCGAATTCAAGGACAATTGCTCCAAAACGGTTTGACTTTTCTGAAGAGTTCATATCACAGACTCATGGTGCTATGACACGTGCAAGCCACGAGAATGAAGGGTTCGAGGATGAAGAGGTCAAAAACCTCTCGTTTGACACCTCTGTGTACACCACGGATGAAAGCAGTGTTCAGCTGTATGAGCGGGACCTGGAGCCGACCATACCAGTGAGTCCCGGGGTACAAGACCTGAGGCAGAAGGACTCGGCCTACCAAACAAAGCAGTCGTCCGTGGAAAAGTTTAGAGAAGACAGTACATTTTCTCATACCGGTTCTATAAAAGGAAAACACCAGTCCCTCAAGAATAGGTAAGTGCTAACTATAGTTTATACTTAATTTATAAAACTAATTGCATACCAACACATGTACGTTATATGTAAAGTGCAAACTTTAGAATTCCGAACCACAACTTAGCCAACTTTTCGATAGCTCCATTTACAAAACTATTAAATGGTGATGATAGGTGACTCCCTGTGTTTTTGGTATAAATTGAATGGGTTGTGCTTGTTGATAACTACAATCGAACCCCGTTTGCTCGAACTCCTAGGAACCCCGTTTGCTCGAACTCCTAGGAACCCCGTTTGCTCGAAATCCCAGGAACCCCGTTTGCTCGAACTCCCAGGAACCCCGTTTGCTCGAAATCCCAGGAACCCCGTTTGCACGACCTCCTAGGAACCCCGTTGGCTTGAACTCCCAGGGATCGTCGAAAATACTTCGAGCCTCGGAAAAAAGAGCCAAACGGGAATGCTGACATTCAGTTTATAGAAATCGGTCCTTTACATCCAGTTCGAGCCAACGAGGATTTCGAGCCAAGCGATTTCAAGCCAACGGGGTTCGACTGTTTATAATATTTGTTAAAAAATGACAAATAAACTTTAAGTTTTTACAGTTTGTATATTTGCCACTCATTTCGACTAAAATCAACCTTGAAATCATATGTTGTGAAGTCCTTGAAAGTCAAAAAAGCTTGTTTGTTTATTTGTGAGGTTTAACTTTGACATAACTGTCCTTTCATAAGGTTACAAAATTAATATTTGGTGAGGAGGCATCACGTTTGCGAGTCAGACATCTTTATGTTCATGAAGCAGTTTATTCTGTATTCTGACTGAAAAAAACACAAGGATATAACCAGGGATTTCTAAGCGATTATGTTTGTGAAAAATAAAATATGTACCTAAAAGGGAATGTTTGTCAACTGAATAAAACACTCTTAATTATCACCAGTGTATCATAAATTTACCAGCAGACAAATCAAATGACAGAGTAAGATGAAACTGAATAATAATAATAGCTGAACACATTGCTATTTCTTGTAACTTAAAAGCATCATATGGCCAGTTGCTCTCAGCTGTTTCTTATTATAATGTTGTTTATTGTTTTGAAATGTTATTTACACTAATTTGATATTTTCACTGCAAAATAAGGAGTGAATATATCAACTTTCAGAACTACTTTTAAATTCCTTTGTTGTTACATGTACTTGCCTTGATCAAAACAGAACACTGGACTTCAGTAAATTATGTCAAAAAATGTAAACAAAATAAAGAAAGGTTTTATAAATTTAAATAAATATATAATTGGAAATTAACAACTTACCGTTTATTACATGTTTTCCCGTTTATCAAACATTTTACTGATCTTTGAAGCTGAATGTTCGAACATTTGCTTTCATACCAAACAAATTACAGTCAAATACAACTGTTCGAACATAAATAAAATTTTATATCATCGTTTAAATGTAATTTGAACTGTTAACCGTTGTAGTACGTAAATGGGCTTCCTGGAGAATTCACACAACAATTTACAGATAGATCCGATATTTTTTACCCCACCCACACCTCAAAATATGTCAACAAACTAGCGTGGCATTTACTCTTTCTCTGGAAAACAAACATTTTAAAGCGAAACAGACTGGTCTCTGACATTAAGATGACTGAATATTAACTTACTATAAAAACACGCGTACATGCAGTCTTAAACTAAGAAGAATGGTTAAAATCCAATGAGTATCCACATTTGTTATGCTAACACATTTGACCTTCCAAATTTTCATTCTTTAAATAGCGGCGTAGTAATTTGGTTATGTATTCATGCCCATCTTAAAATAAAAAGTGTTTTCATTATTTTTTGGAACATATGTGCACTAATAATACATCATTGTTTACTGTTCATAAAGATTTGCAATAAAAAACGAGCGAATATTAAGCTATAAGAATGAATAGCAGAGAACTATTTCTCAGCAAACCGAAAGTAGAAAAGTTGACATCTATGATTATGCATGAGGGGCGCCCCACGGATAGCGGCGTAAAGCCCACCCTTTTCAAAAAAAAGGGGTAATTCAGAAATATATAAAAAACAAATAAAACTCCGAAAATAAGCATAAAAGAAACAGAAAATTTGTTTATTTCAGTGTAAGATCGTATTTAATTACACTCGTGATCATAAAAAAACTACATTTTCTATGACACTCCGGAAATAAAATACGATCTTACACTGAAATAAACAAATATCCTCTATATATTTCTTGTGTCACTTACAGTATTATCTACCAATAATTTGAAATGACGTCATCTCTTTATCAGACCAGACGCGAAGGTCCGCAGGCACCTGCACCAGGCGGCGCTGAAGCTTGCCATGATCAAGCGTCTACAGAACCGAACGGACGTCTCTATGGACAGCGCCGTATGCACGTTCTCCGAGGAGGATCTGTCAGCAGACGACACAGACACTAGAATGTAAGGGCTTCTATCCTTAAATATTCTAGATTATTATTTTTGATACAGACTTTCAATCAATACTTGCCCTATTTATGCACTATACTAAGGTATAAAGAGGCACCGCTGTTAATGCTGGTACGATTGCTATTTTCCGAAAAGCGCAAACAAATTCCCAAAGCGATGAAACGAATCAAGTATATGAATAGAATAGCAATCGCTTTTACGTTCTCATTTCAACACAACTGTTTTTTTACCACAAAATTTTCCTCTCATTGGAGGGAAATGGTGAAGTGTTCCTGGTGTTTATTGTAACCTGTCAGACTCTCTGTTAGTAATCGGTTATGTAATAGCGTCAAACTCCGTCAGTATAAAATGTCATTGATTTCAAAATGTCTAGAACGTTGAATATAATCTGCCAATGTCACTTTTGCAAGTGATGTTTACGCTTTTCAAAAATGAAGAAAAATTATTAGTAAATGAGTCTTGTTGTTGTTGCTTTCAACATATGAAAAAAGTGTTTGGTAACTCAAGTGATGCACCAATCAATTGTAACCATGGCCCCCCAGATCTGGGGTATTGCGGAGACTTTGACTATCGGTCTAGCCAATGCCGGGTAAAATCCCTGCTCTGCGGGACAAACTGCTGGTCAAAATCCCCGCCAAATGCCCCCGCACCCCGGGATACCTAGGTATGCCATTCCCCGCTTTTTTCGGCGCGAAAACAAAACCACCGCTTTCTCTCGGCACTGCGGGGCCACCTAGAAGGTAAAAACACGGCCCATTTCCCCGGCTTTCCCCGGTATACCCGCGGACCTGGGGGCCCTGGTTACAATTGACCGGTGCATAAAAAACTAAATCAACTAAAGGGTAGATATGTTTTTGCAATATATTTTTCAATCAGGTATAACATATTTGTTAATTTTGGGACCATGTTTATCTAAAATCCGTCAATATAGCAACAATTGTTAATTCCCCAAACATAAACACAAATGCTTTTTCAACTCGCTTCATACGTTTCGATAGGATTTTGGTCTCATTGCGTATATCACAAACCTATACCCTGCGTCATAATGCATCAGTCAATTGTAACCACGGCCCCCAGGTCCGAGGGTATACGGGGGGTATAGCCGGGGAAATGGGCCGTGTTTTACCTTCCTGGTGGCCGCAGTGTCGGGTGAATGTGGTGGTTTTGTCTTCGCGCCAAAAATAGCGGGGAATGGACCTTAACTAGGTATCCCGGGGTGCGGCGGCAATTGGCGGGGATTTTTACCAGCTGTTCGTCACCGCAGTGCGGTGATTTTACCCGGGCATGGCTGGACCGAAAGTCAAAGTCCCAGGTATTCCCCGGACCTAGGGGAGCCGCGGTTACAATTGACTGGTGCATTACATTCTGGATCAAGAATGTTTTAACCTTACGTGAATGCGTCTATGTTTTAGGGTGCACCGGCCGCTAGCGAAGCGTCTGAGCTGCGGGTTGGCCTTCCAGCTGGGAGAAATGAGTCTTTCGCAGGTGAAGGAGGAGCTCTCCGGTGTATCCAGGGATACAGACAACTATAACACACCCACTAACGAGCCCGCTAACGACCACCCTGGGCCACCCGATCACTCAGGCCATCATCCGGAGCCCACCGTTCCAATGGCAACATTCTCCTCGAGGTCGGAGATTACGAGGGACATCACCGCGATTCTCCATATGGAGGAGACCCCTGTCTGATACCAGCACGCCGTCTTGTGTTTACTTGTTATAATGTCTGTCAGCTCATATGTCCGTGTTTGACTCGGCTGGTTGCGATGGTCAGTGGGAAATTGTGTTCTAGTATAAGTATTGAAACATTATTGAGAATGACATTACTGTGTACACGTTGCCAATACAACGCATTTATATTTCGACGGTGTGTGTTAGTCTTAGAGAGCCTGTGATGGCAAAGAAATGAATGGGAACTCCTTATGCATATCCATCTTTCTGAGATCGTCGATCAAAAAAGATACTATATATTCTCCACCACAGTAACTACCCTCCTACCCTCCTACCCCTACCCACACCCTCTTCGAGTCTTGTTCTAACGTACTGGTCAGAGGACTAATACTGTGATTTAACTCTTTCAAAGCCGAAGGACAAACAAAATGCTATTACCTATCAACTAGTTGGTAAAACAAACGATTCATTCAAGCTTAAGTGCACACTTCATTTCTTGAAGTATTCAGGCTTATTGTGATATTAAACGTAGCCCCCACCCCCTCTCCCCTTGCGAATCGAATGTTACTTCATTCTCTACCCTAATCCGCGTACAATTAATATTCAACTAATTTTGATTTTTTACAGTTTCTGCGTACCGCGTATAACTTTTTTGAGTCACGAGTACTCCTTAAAATCCCCTGAATTCTGCGTACAAATGTGGGGCTACCCGGTCTCCGATTCGATTTTCTTTTTACATTTTTTTTTTACAATTATGATATCAAAGAGTAAAATATTTTATTAAATAATTGTCCTGAGATTCGTTACAGAAAAAAACTTTTTGGGTGCCAATCTGGTGTACAGTCCCTTTAAGGCTTGTCGTTGCTCATGATGGTAAACCAGTCATATAATCCGTGGCAATAACTTATTTTTATTGAGGCTTCTGTCATAAAAATTATCTTAGGTCATGGTAACAAGATCCCGAGTTTCTAGGAATACGATCGACGTCAGTGTAGAGAAGGTGTGAAGTTTCTTAATACACAAGTGTATTTATTTATGAATAAGTGTACTATATGTTTATATAGTTTATTTACGTCTCATCAATGTACATCAAATATACAGTTCATATTACTAATAATATACATATCCACGAGTACATGGAAAAAACTAAAAAACTAAAATGTTTTTATGTCACAAATGTTAACATAATAAAACGAATACATAAAACTTATCACTAAACCTAAGAACAATTATTAAAACTGATTTTGTTACCTAAAAGTCTATAAACGTTGCATATGCGAATTGTTTTATAGTTTCTGATTAATCCAACGCAGTACTTAAAATGTTACTCACATATTTAATATTTATGGATATTTAAAATATAAAAAGACAAACATATTACATATCATATTATTTTCAAATTAAAAAGGTATTACCTGTACAGTTAAAAACAGATAAGAATATAAGATCCATTAATGGCACTCAAATTTCTAATCTAGTGGTATAAAATATTCCTTCTAAGTTTTAACATATTTAGGCAGGATTTGGCAGTATATTTTACAATTCTCTCATCAGATAAGAGGAAGCAAACCTTTTCAGTATCATTATAGGAGTTAAACATTGTGTTAACACTACTAGCTTTTTGAAACAGTAACTAACGAATTTCAGCATATGTCGAACAGTTAAGCATCACATGTATTTCATCTTCTATTTCAATATTACAAATTGGACAGATCCTATCATTAACATCTAGCCTTTCATATCTACCGGTCTCTAACCTAATTGGCGCAACGCCACTTCTGAACTTTGCAAGTGCTGATCTATGACTATATGGCATTAATATATTAACATAGTGTTCAGTTTCACAGTCAAGTTTAAATTTCTGGTACAACCTTAATTTGTTTGTAAAATTTGTTTTAGCCATAATACAATTTCCTGATACAAGCCACTCATCTACACAGACATCCATTGCGGCATTTAACAGTGTTTTTAATAGTATATTCTTGTTCAAAGGGTTAGTGAAGTCTACATAATCTCCACAATGAAATTTACACAGAATACTCTTTACTCTAAAATGCCAGTTATTACAATTCCTATTGGCAGATGAAAGACAATATTCAGAAATCTTGAAATTTAGTCTTGACTGATCCATTACTGATAGCCTACACCAAAAAATTGCAATACATTTTAACTGTTTAACAAACACTGGCTCCCAGCCCATATCCCCAGCAACAGCAACGTTTGGAGTGTATTTTCCTGTTCCTAGAAAGAAACGCATAGCTCGGTTTTCGACGGCTTCAATACATGAAAATTTTTGAGTACCCCAAACTATATACAGCAGTCATTCAACAGCTTCGAACCATTATCAAACAGAGTATATGTAATCTTGAAATAATCAGATAAAAGCTGGGGCCAATTTAGGCGAAAACCAGAGCCAAATTACACCAAAGAACTTAAGTCGTATAACTGACTAAGCATGCAATATATGATATTTTAGCTAACTGATTGAATTGTTACTATTTAACCAGAGTGTATGAATTTGAGTCGGGACCATTTGTTTGTCTTAGAGTGTTCGTGAAACCGGTCACACTTCACTAGCAGGACATGTGGTGGGACATGGTGACGATGTGCTCCCACGCAGCGGGTGTGATGCGACTGCAAAGAGTTCCACTATTTGTTAAATTTGATGAATAGTTTGTACGAAAGCGCACATATTTAAGTTGTTATACATTAAAACATACCTCAAACATCATTGTTAATACCAAATGTTCAAGTTGTGATACGTGTTCAGTTGTTTAATAAAAATAGCAGTCATTGAACTGCTAACCATAGATTTATGTTTGTTTTCTTGAGAGTGTCACTTGTAAGGAAATATATGTGGAAATGGTTGAAGTTTGATCTAGTACACTATCTCTCACGTACAATGAGATTTGTACTACCTGTTATTAAAGCTGCACTCTCACAGATTTACCGTTTTTCCAACTTTTTTATTTTTTGTCTTGGAATTAGCAAATTTTTGCGTAAATATCTGCAAACCAGTGAGGAAAGACTGTTGACAAAAGATCAGATCGCAGATTTTCATATTTTCATTCCAAATTAAATGTTTTATGGCTCAAACCGTTACTAACGGTGCATAAAACCTCAATTTTTGAGAGGAAATACGAACAACTGCGATCTGATCTTTTGTCATCAGACTTTTATCATTGGTTTTCAGATATTTACGCAAAAAATGCTCGTTCCAAGACAAAAAATAAAAAAAAGTTGTCAAAAAGTTCAATCTGTGAGAGTGCAGCTTTAAAATCCATCGAAATCAAGTAATACTAGGTGTTACATGCCTCAAAAGGTCAAACACCGATGTTGTTGTTTTTTCTTATACGCTCCATTATAGTTCGTTGTCACACTTTTCCCAAACATTTTCTGCATTACATTTAGAGGGTTATGTCACTAAATATGAACATTCCAAGTGTTTTCCCCTAGTTTCTGAATATTGTCTCGATGGTGCAACGATGACCTACACCT
Organism: Mya arenaria; assembly: GCF_026914265.1. NCBI lineage: Eukaryota > Metazoa > Mollusca > Bivalvia > Myida > Myidae > Mya > Mya arenaria. Next base: position 62,415,104 of record NC_069129.1, on the reverse strand, counting down.
TGTATTGCGTAATAAAACACCTTCACATCCATGATTTAAGATGTCTACCGCAATAACTTTATTTTATCTTTACAAAGGAGCAACGTGATACATGATGTATTTGCATATTGATTTACAGCACACCTGCACCAGACATAAAAGAACCGTTCATGCAATTTTTCTAAAATGTTCATATACCTAGATAGTACGGTGCACTCGTACTTACGTTGACTAAAAATGTTCTTGCACAGTGTCCAGGCTTTAAACTGCACTCTCAGATTGACCGATTTAGCAACCTTTTTTTATTTTATGTCTTGGAATTCGCGATTTCTTGCGTAAATGACTGGGAACCAGTGATAAAAGACTGCCGACAAAAACTCAGTTTGCATGTTTTCATATTTATATTCAAACCACTGGCACCGGATTTTCAAACTCAAACATTTTTTTAAAAAATCAAAAAAAATCTTATAATTCCTCACTTTATATTATAATACCGACTATGTAAAAAAATATTTAAAAAAATATTTTTTTAAATATGCACTTTGTACTGTATAATTTACTAACATGTTGTTTCATGCGTATACCTTCCACCTTCTCTGTTTTAGTATGTATATTGTTTTTATTCTAAGTCAAGAACTGAAACATACGTGGCACCTATGTGACGCCGCATTACAGCATCGCTGCATAAACGAAATCGACCACGTTAATGCGGTGATTTTCAACGCATAAACAGGACTTTCTTATGTGGCAAAATGGTACACTTTCGCCGCATAAAAAACAATTAAAACACATTCTAGTACAATAGTGGTTGATAAAGTTTCATCAAGATCGACCTTAGTTTTTTGTGTCCAATTAACCAAGCTTTGAATTAAACTTTTTTAGACGAAAATTCTGACAAAGATTTAGTAAGATTGGTTTGTGAAATGTGAACCAAATCAATTGATCTTCCTGCGAAAGATCACATGATCTTTCTGCGAAAACGCTTGAAATGACGTTTGGCCCGACTAATGGCGGGAATATATGTTACGACAACGCACAACACCGTCATTTAGTTGAATCGTCGTATGACGTAGCATATATTATCGTCTTTTTATCAGACTGACGGGCATGTACCCTTGACAATGCGCACTTTCAACGTCATTTGTAAACGTTTCTATAAAAGTCATTTGTTAACGACGGACAAAAATCAGAAATCCAACAATCCCCACAGCTCCACTTGTGCTCTTTGTGATCAGATGAGCTAAGAATTATTTCAATGTCAAAAACCACTGGTAATTGTGCGATTGTGAAATTTATTCACGATAAGGCCATCAGCGTATATCTCTTGTTACCAGGGCAACGAAAGGAACACTTTTGAAAATGATATTGTTTCCAAAAGTTTCAACACAACATTAGTTTTGGGCACTTGAACAAGAGGACTCAGATGACTGAAATTAGGTCATCATGGAGGTCATTCTTGTAGATGTGAACTCTCAAAGGGGAGTAATAATTTATTTTCAACTTTCAGTTTTGGCTCAACTTTAAATCTTACCTTAGATTTGACCAATTTGCTTGCCTACTTTTCCCGTATTTTCTTCAAAATGACAGTTTATGCTACGCCCTAATCTTAATCATCATAATAATCAACAACATCATCACAACCACCATCAACATCATCACAATCACAACCACCACCACCATCATCATCCCCACAACCGTCATTATCATCATCATCATCATCATCATCATCATCATCATCATCATCATCATCATCATCATCATCATCATCATCATCAACAACAACAACAACAACGTCATCACCATCGTTTTGAAATATTAGAACTCATTTTTTTACCTTTATAATTATAATGCTTTAGTTAATCCTCTTTATGTGGCAAAAAGGCACAGTGGTGCCTCATATAAGCAATTTCTGCTTTATGCGTTGAGCGTCGCCGCATAAACGTGGTCGCCCTGTTTATGTGTTGAAAATGAAAAAAAAAACACGTTTATGCGGCGATGCTGCTATGTGGCATTACACACCTCTATAACTAATAAAAGAGAATATAGTATATACCAAGAACATAGCGGCCACGAAATCACCACTTGCATACTTATAAATCCTCAATACATTGCGCCTTCCTAAACATATTTTTACTGTTACATCAAATCAACGAACACAAAGCTAGTTCTCCTGTTGTAGGTTCCATCTATGAACCAAATTTTGCAAAACACGCTGTTAAGAACGCCATTAATCTGAGTCAAACACGCCACTAGTGTGTAACTATGGTGACTGAAAAAATAGGCCTTTAGGCGAGGAAAAAACGACCATAAGACTAAACGAAAGTACGCACAATGGCGGCATAAAAAACGAATAAATAATCCAGGCTGAGCGTATTTTCGCCGCGCCAGTTAATTTAAAATATTTGCCCCTCCACATGACGCAATTTCGTTTGTTCACCATCCGGTTCGAAAATGATTTATCATCCATTAGTAAACCCAAGTAATAGTTATAGATGACATGGAGTAAAATCGTAATGATTTAAGGAATGAATTGCGGGGTTGATGTCAATATCGGGGTATGAACGCAATTGGGTTGGTCTATGTGTGTGGAGTCCGAAGGACTCCACGCGTACTTTGACCAACCCAATTGCGTTCATATCCCCGCATCAACCCCGCAATTCATTCCTTATATTTACACCAATAGTTCATTATTTCATTCAAGAATTGTTAAAAAACTATTTAATTTCATTTAAGAAAACTTTTCAGAAATCCTTTCTTACCCATTCTGTAAATAGAACGACCCGACTATAACCGGAAACATTTTTTTCAAATGACGTCACAATAACGCGGGAAAAGATCAACCACTTGAAATCACTTTAAAACATAAAAATTGAAACACTTCTGGCACCAATATATTTAAAATATAATAAACTAACACTTCCTAAAATGTTGATCTACATTTTACGGGACCTGCTGACACAATACAACCAATAAACCGACAAATAGCTTTCATGTATATTGTTATGCAATGAATTACGATCCGAACATATCCGAAGATGTTGCGTTCATCGATTGATGAACGCAATTGCCGAAAGGCAGTTCATTTAAGGAATGGAAGTTGAGGTGTAAATATTAAAGATTGACGGGGTGAACGATCCCTTAATTCTTAATCATTAAGATTTTACTTCAGGTCATCTTAGTCATCTGACTCAGGGAGTGTGTTTCGGATGCGTGTCAGTAGGTGGACCTTTAAGCACCCGCGAAAGATGAAATTCAAAATGATTAAGCCTAGTGCTAAATGAATGCCTATCAGCAATTTTATTGGCTGAAAATGTAGATTGTTTTCTAGTGATTGCTGCATGGCTTATTTATTTTAATTGACACATGGCAGTGAATCAAAGCATGGTTTTACCATCTCAGACCATTGACTATTTTTTTATATTTATACGTTTTGAAGCTTTTTGATTTCAATAACAGACTGAACATAATGGATATTCTTGATCAACATTTGTGTTTACATTTTAACCGCATTGTTTGTAAAACCAGTATAGTCACTTGATCGAATACATAGTAGAAACGTTCAAATGAATCATTTTATTTAGAAATTTAATTTTTTTACTAACGCTGTTCAATTTTTAGTACACATGTGGATCTTTCTCCCCCGTATACAAATATGATGGGGGGCGTAAATCACACGAATTCAGTGTTATTTCGCGTGCAAATTGGTCATCTATAGAATATATACGAAATTTATTTAGTAGTATGTGCCCTACACAAACATTTCTCTTTATTCATAAACTACCGCAAGGCGAGAACACGCAAATACGCCAAGTGGCGGGGCAAAATTACGAAACTACGCTATTTGAGTGCGTGGCGGGGGAAGGATGGGGTGGGGGGTAGGGGTTGTGTCGACAAATCTTCAATTTTGTCAAAATTCACACATAAAGGGAATACGAACACCTCAAGTAAACGGTAGCACTGCTGGGGTTTGAGGTGATGTGAAATACATTGCTATTGTACGTTGTAATCATAAGGATGGCACTGATTTACAAAACTATAATTTTTCATCAATGTTTGCTATCAATAACGACTTGTGTGCGGCACTAGCCGTCATCACGCAACAAGGGGTTATAGGATATTTTGTTGACATTTCCTGGAAATAGTGCAAACTAAAAGAGCCAGTCATTTATTGATTTGAATAAGCCAAACATCAACTATGAGCTATTTGTATGCCTATAAGTGTTCATATCTTAAAAGTTGTTGTATGGAAATGGCTAAAATCGCTAAAAGACCCATCATTCACGAACCAACCCATGTGTGGTAACCCTTGATATTTCAGGATTTCGAAATACTAGTAATTTAATACTTTTCTAAGATACAATATGAACAATGAACGGCAAAATCATCATTCAAAGTCCCCTTAATGCCCCACACTGAGTAAACATTGATTGGTGCAAGATTTCTTAATTGATTTGTGTGTTTTGTTCTTACAATGACATGCCAAATAGCTTATACAGCATCAACAGTAGCAGCAGCAGTAGCAGCAGCAGCAGCAGCAGCATCAACAACAAGAGCAACAACAACATCAACAACAATGATAACAACAAAAAATTAAAATTGAATTGAATTCTCTGAATAATAATATCTGTCATGTGTTCCCGTTCCGGATAGAAAAATCCGACCCGAGGGCATTGAACTTAAACTACTGTTTTAATTGGCTCTAGCTTATATCGAATCCACACCACAACTCCCAAATACACCAGTTATGGTGTTACATTTTGGCCGCCATGTTAAGGTACGTTAAGAAAGACGGCAGAGGGAAACAGCGTGAAAATACGGGGAGCAACGTGATTACAATGTGATAAAAAAATAGGAAACGTTAAAAACCGCGCATGTTTCTCCGCAACATAACAACGTTACAAGAATATGGTACTGTATATTGTAGAACAACACGGCTACAACGTCGCGAAACTCGACAGAACGTGAACATAACACGTTCCGCCGGTTTCTGTTGTGATTGTTGACACGCTGTGCTCTGGTATGGTACGCTGTGGTCTCGTTGCACCCTCGCGCTGTGTGGAGCAATTATTCGATTTAATAAGTTGTACAACGTTTTGAGCTGCGTAATTCTACGCTGTACGTTGTTGAACGAGTTGTTGAACGACGTTGTTGAACGACGTTATTCCACACTCATGGTACGTTCTATTTTAGGTATAAAGAACATAGCGGTCACGAAATCACCACTCATACTCATAATTCCTCTATGCATTGCGCCTTCCTACACATATCTACTGCTGCATCAAAACTAACGGACGCAAAAGCTAGTTTTTCTGTTGTAAGTACTTCAAATCTTCAAATCAAATTTGTCAATGCACGCTGTATAGTTATTCTGAATCAAACTCGCCATACTTGTGAAACTATGGTGGCTGAATACAAAAATACGAATAGAGGCGGTGAGAGAAAAAACGACAATGCGGCAATACGAAAGTACACCAAATACGAAATAATAAACCGGCATATTTTTTGAACGTGGTCATAACAAACAAAGAGTATTTTAGACCTCTCTCTGACTGAAGCTTAGCTCGTGAGAAGTGTCATCCCTTCTCATGGCTCAACGGCCCCTGTCGCGGCCTCTACATCTGGCGGGATGCTGCTGTACCATCCTATTCTTTCTTTTCTTAATGCGGTATATAAGATAGGACACTCGTTTGGCAGCAATCTGTTTCCTTTTATGCATTGAAAGAATTAAACTGGTTTGGCCAGCCAGCCAGTGCGTGCCGGGTATAAACTGAACTTGTCTGTAGCGTGTCTACAGCAAGGCAGAACGTGTCGACGGCTGGGCATATCCCGAGTTTGATACTCTGTACCCTGACGGCAACCTGGCAAAATGTGGCTCCCGGCCGAAAATTGCAAAACGTGCAGGTCAGAAACGGGGCACAACGGCGCGGCCAGAACGTGACACTGCATCTGGTCGCAAGAAAATATACGTTAGACCTTTTCGATGGATTGGCTTTTATGGAAACGAATCAAAGTGTATAAGACGTACGATAAATATATTTCCCAGATCATAATCTAGCAATACATGCTATACAGATGTTTACATCAACATTTTTTTGATAAAAATAATTTTTAAATGACAGGAAGCGGTTTCATGTCAAATGAAAAAAGCATCGATAACAAACTTCCTAGGAAACGTGTAACATGTGCCTGTGTTGTGTGAAACATGAGATCACATACTTCCCACCTGTGACGTTCAGGATCATGTTCTTCACATACAGGTATGTGGATGAGGGTATAAATAACACCAGTGGGTTGATATGGTGACTTCGCTGTTGGATAGATCATCCATATTATCATTTATCATATTGGTGAAATTGAACTTCGAATGTCAAATCTACTTCAATTGTGTTTACATCATCATGAACATATTCTAGGGCACTGTGAATTCATTTTCGTATAACAGATGCATCTTGCATTTTCTTCATACCTTGATCTGTGTAAGAACACATTTTGGCCGACATAAAATCATCATCCTTGAGTGACTCTTTTCTGTATTATATTGCCCCCCCCCCCTCTCCACAACCTCTAAAAATACTAAATGACTTCCCACGATCGTGTCTGTAAAAAAGTATATAACCCCGAACAGAACCGACTATGTTCTATTGAAGTTTAAATAGATATATTAGGTGAGCATGTTTGGTCATTTGGTGTGTGCGCTTCAAATCTTAGTAATACAGCTGGTAATGCTTAAGTTTTTGCTGTCCATACTACCACTACTGTTTCTGCTATTGCCACTGTCATCAACACCGCAAAATCACCAGCGACGCTACCACCACCGCAATTATCACCACCACCGATATTGTGATGACTTTGCATCCCCTAAAACAATTGACGCTGCTGTTGATACTGTTGTTGTTGCCACTTCTACAGCTTCAGCTATGACTCCAACTACTGGTATGATTATTTTCGGCTTTGAAAACATGAATTTCTGAATTTTCCGTGTTGTTAGAAAAGACAATATTCAGCATATAACGCTCTGATGCGTAGTGTGGTAAGGGGAAACTAAATTACAGCTTAAATGGCAAAATGAAGTGTTTTGAATTTGAAGACGCGCTTTTTTTTTACAAAAACGACGGGAAACTTCGCACGATTTCGTCTTAGCAGAGCGATAAAAATCGAGTGAAATTGTAGCAATATTACGTTAAATAATTAGTGTTCTGTAACATTTTACATCTTATCTTTTCTTTAAAGTCATTAAACTTGGAATCATTCGAACGTTACACATAGTTAAAGCCATGTATCCAGCCCGTGTAAAAATATCGTTATACGCCTGAGGCTGCCCTGGGCTGTTCCAGGCTGCCAGAAAACTAAAGTCGAAAAGTGGAGTAAAGTGATGTTTTTAGTTCACACAAAAAATAGTGTAAATGTTGAAAAAGTATTCATTTGAGTATGTTTGCGTCATTTAAAGAGTGCTTTGCAAACGAACTGTTGTGAATGATTTATTTTTTCTTCATTTTTTTCGGCTTTGAAAATATGAATTTTCCGTGTTGTTAAGTCATTTAACTTGTTATCATTCGAACGTTTCATATACTAGAAGCCATGTATACAGCCCGCGTAAAATACCATAAAACGCATGGGTTGCCCGGGGCTGCCCGGGGCTGCCCGGGGCTTCCCGGGGCTGCCCGGGGCTGTCAGAAGCGTGAAATCGAATAGTCGATTTCTTTAGTTCACAAAAAGGGAATAGTGTAAATGTTTTTAACTTATTCAATTTAGTATTTTTGCTTCATTTTATGGTTTGTTTTGCAAACCAACTATTGTGAAGATTTTTTTCCTTTTTTTATGTTTTTTTTTGTCTTTGAAAACTGAAAACCGACTGGAAACTTCACACGAGTTCGTCTTAGCATAGCTGTTAATCTGCCCAGCTGCTCAGCTGTTGACTTCACGCCGTCAGGCTTCTAGACTGCTAACTCGCGCTGCTATGCTGCTGGGCTGCTGACTTCACGCTGCTAGGCTGTCAGTCTGCTGGGCTGCTGACTTCACGCTGCTAGGCTGCCAGTCTGCTGGGCTGCTGACTTCACGCTGCTGGGCTGCTGGGCTGCCAACTTCACGAACATCCGTATGGTTACATTTAAAGATTTCCCCCCTGATATTAAGAGTCTTCTGGAAAGGAAAAAAAACTATTCGTAAGAATCTGTATGGAAACGCTTGTCTAAAAACAAAGATAGACGCTTATCAAATTACGAACGATTTTCCTCACCAAAAGTGTCTCAGCTTTTGTTACTTTCTTGGTAAACCAGATAACGTCGGAACTCGTAAAGAATTAAAGTAGAACACTGTCTTCGATCGAAACACTGAAACACGTACTTATATACACAATGTCTGGAAAGTTACCTATTAATCTTGGGCGCTCTGAGAAGAAAATGGTTATTGGTCTATAAATTAATAGCACGACCATTTGTATCTACAATATTAAACATGAAAAACACCATTAAATCATTGGTTTAAATTTAATTATTCACGTTCAGTATTTGCCCTTGTTTTTACTATATAATTATACAGTGTAAGTGTTACCCAAAAGAAATGATAACTACGGGTGAAGGTTGTGATATTCTAGTGGTGAAGGCGTCCGCTTCCCACACTTGCGTATGAACACGTATAATTATGTTCCCCTAGGAACCCCGCCCATGAATTCTCAAAATGGATATCAGCAGCCAATTGTAAACATCTGGATTAGATATTCACTGGTTATCTAGGGCTAAGTTGCACATTTAAATGATTTGATTGGTAAATATAAACTATTGGATGAATTTAAAACAAAAGATTAACATTTGGCTAACATTAACAGAACGATAAAATAACCAGTCGTATACAAATGGCTGCAGAACTCGTTTGTTATTAGTATAGTAAACGTTGCACCAACCATATACGTGCAACATGTCATCTCGCTTTTCCATGGTCCATATATTTGTAGCTTGTCATCTCGCTTTTCCATGCTCCATATATTTATAGCTTGTCGTCTCGCTTTCCCATGCTCCATATATGAGTAGCTTGTCAACACGCCTTTCCATGCTCCATATTAGTGAAGCTGGTCATCTCGCTTTTCCATGCTCCATATATTTATAGTTTGTCGTCTCGCTTTCCCATGCTCCATATATGAGTAGCTTGTCAACACGCCTTCCCATGCTCCATATTATTGAAGCTGATCATCTCACTTTCTCATGGTCCATTTACGTGTAGCTATAAATCTCGCCTCCCAATGCTCCATATCCGTGAAGCTGGTCATCACGCCTTCCCATGGTCCATATACGTGTAGCTTATCATCTCGCCGCCCCACGGTCCATATACGTGTAGCTTATCATCAATCCTTCCCATGGTCCATATACGTGTGGCTTCTCATCACGCTTTCCCATGGTCCATATACGTGTAGCTTGTCATCACGCCTTTCCATGCTCCATAAACGTGTAGCTTGTCATCACGCTTTCCCATGGTCCATATACGTGTAGCTTATCATCTCGCCGCCCCACGGTCCATATACGTGTTGCTTATCATCACGCTTTCCCATGGTCCATATACGTGTAGCTTATCATCTCGCCGCTCCATGGTCCATATACGTGTTGCTTATCATCACGCTTTCCCATGGTCCATATACGTGTAGCTTATCATCACGCTTTCCAATGGTCCATATACGTGTTGCTTATCATCACGCTTTCCCATGGTCCATATACGTGTTGCTTATCATCACGCTTTCCCATGGTCCATAAACGTGTAGCTTATCATCATGCCTTCCCATGGCCCATATACGTGTTGCTTGTCATCACGCCTTCCCATGCTCCATAAACGTGTAGCTTGTCATCACGCCTTCCCATGCTCCATATACGTGTAGCTTGTCATCACGCTTTCCCATGGTCCATATACGTGTTGCTTGTCATCACGCCTTCCCATGGTCCATATACGTGTAGCTTGTCATCACGTCTTCCCATGGTCCATATTCGTGTAGCTTGTCATTTCGCTTTCCCATGCTCCATATACGTGTAGCTTGTCATCACGCTTTCCCATGGTCCATATACGTGTAGCTTATCATCACGCCTTCCTATAGTCCATAAACGTGTAGCTTGTCATCTCGCCTTCCCATGGTCCATATACGTGTAGCTTGTCATCTCGCCTTCCCATGGTCCATATACGTGTAGCATATCATCTCGCCTTCCCATGGTCCATAAACGTGTAGCTTGTCATCTCGCCTTCCCATGGTCCATACACGTGTAGCTTGTCATCTCGCCTTCCCATGGTCCATATACGTATAGCTTGTAATCTCGCCTTCACATGGTCCATACACGTGTAGCTTGTCATCTCGCCTTCACATGGTCCATATACGTGTAGCTTGTCATCTCGCCTTCCCATGGTCCATATACGTGTAGCTTGTCATCTCGCCTTCCCATGGTCCATATACGTGTTGCTTGTCATCTCGCCTTCACATGGTCGCCTTCCCATGGTCAATATACATGTAGCTTGTCATACCGCCTCTCCATGGTTCATACTAGTAGAGTTTGTCATCTCGCTAACAACAATGCGAAGCCCTCGAAGTTCCTCAAAACCACAAGTATTTTTTTCAAGATGCGCATGCGCAATTATATCCCAAGTTATATATTCATGAACGCCCATGATGTCCAAATAAATGCACCTCGCTGTCGTGTTGCAGGAACGTGTCCGCAGTTTGGATAGGAGCCCATGACCGCCTCTATGAGGGAGACTTCATGTGGACAGACAGGTCCGCCATCAACTTCTACAGTAAGTACACCTTAGGACAATAGTATCTGGACAAAGTGATTGAGAAACAGTCGCCGTCGTCCTACAGTCGTTCAATGGTAAGTAAGTTATTTCATCAAAACTGCCACGCCTCAGCTTGTTTCAAACGGTATACTCGTGCGCATGCGTATCATAATGATAACAAATAAACTGATCTCTAGTGCGTAGCTATGAATACCGATTTGGCAAGCAAGTTAAGCCAGTCATCAGTTGGTAGTGTGTTTATATCGTTATAGACTGGTTTCCTGGCTGGGTCCGCGGTAACATGACGGTTGGTGGGAGCCAACCTAGCGATGATGGATGGGCGGACGAGGATTGTGTTGAAATGCGGCGCTTGTTCGCCCTCCCGGATAAGGGGACCGGTTTCACGGAGACCTACTTTTGGAATGACCGGAACTGCGATGTCCGAAACCCATTCGTCTGTCAGTACGATAAACTCAGAGGTAGGGGCGACGCAAAACCGCAGTCAAATATGTTTTGTGTAAATTGACTAGATATCATTGGACCACCATTTAATAAAATCTTGGATGCAGTGGGGAGACCAAGAATTTATATTGATTGAGTAGGTAAGACATTATTAGACTTAAGAGAAATGTATATAACTCATCTGTTGCTCCTTACTTCAGCTCAATTTTGTCATACTGTAACGTGAGAGACAAAAGACGCAACAGATCCCTTGAACGGATCTGCTGCTACAAAATCGTTGGAGTAGTTTGGTGTGTTGATTGGACGACTACAAACAAAGCAATTAGAAGGACGACCTAAAGTTCGCATTAACATAAATGTCTTCACCATCTTCTTGCATAGTAGGTCGTGTCACTGGGACATTTGAGCTTCAATTACTGACAAAATAAGGGACGAAAGCAAATCCATAGAGTTCGTAGAATGACACAATTATTCTGGTGAAACAATAGATAAATAAAAATCTACAAGGAACCTGATTTAATCCACAACTATACTGCCTTGATATAATAACTTGAACGTATTACTCTGGTTTTCCGGATAACTGTCAGTGTCAGGAAAATTACGCCTTTTGAGTATTTATTGAAAGTAAACTTGTGGCATCATTTTACGACTTAAGCTTCCATTTATTTCTGATTCACATTTCTTTCTTTCGTTTTAAAAATAGTCATTATCATCAACAACAAGAAAAAAAGAAAAAAACAATAACAACAACACTCGTTTAATATTGAAGCCAAATCAGTTTATGGCAATTTCACTTTTTCATTCCTTCTTTCTCAGTCTTAATAATTTATTTATAATGTTATAATCAAAGCTAAACAACTCATTTTACGTCATAAAACTCATCATGAATACCACATAAACACCTCGCGAATTTGATAGTCACTTCGGCCGAGGTGGTTGCTTGGTTACTGCTACGTGCTTTCGAGTTTGTTATTTATCAGCAGGTTTCATGTTAAATGACGCTTTGATTATTTGATAGTCGATTGTAATTTTAATTTATTACATTGTTTTCTTAATGCAATACCTACAATTTCTGCGGTGTTTTGTAATGAAGGATATAATTGCGGAAAAAATAAGAAGACAAAAAGACGGTCTGATTTTTCTTTATTTAGTTGCGTGGACTGCATACGGGGTGTTTTTTTCATGTGATTTCTAAGATTTGAAGTTCCACCACAATATACCAGTGTCTTACACAGTTGAGACACAACACTTTTACCATCCTCGAATTTTGTGAAAACTTCCAAACACTTGAAGTCAGTGTTGGAGGCATATTTCCGTAGTCGTGATACAGGAATAACGATTAATAATTCAAAACACAATTACAAGATGTAAAATGATGGAAATTGGATTGAAAAGTGAAAAAATAAAACAAATTTGTTTTTGTATTTATTGTTCAGATAGCAATAATTTCTTCATGCATATTCCTCAAAAATACGATTGGTCATTAATAGCTTTGATTGCACAACCCTTATCTTGTGATTGGACGATCAATTCCTACGGATTAATGATCAATCCGTTTAATATCAACTGCACTAGTTGATATTAAACGGATTGATCATTAATCATTAATTAGTGTCAATTAAGCACATCTGAGATCATAAAACAACACTTGTCATTGTAAACAAGGTCATAGAACTTCACAGGGTGCTGCACAAGGACACAATATCACGCCTTGTGCAAACACCCAATTAGCAGACGATTTGTGACGCATACCCGCTTCGCGACAGACACTGTTGATCACCTGAAAAGTTTTATAACAATTGCTATGTCTCTGCTTAGCTATTTCATTGAAATTTTAATTCTTAACGAATATTCGAATACCCATTTTGGTATCCGAATACTTGCGTGATATCCGGATACTCGGATATTCGCTTCCATCCCTAGTTTAAATGAAACACCTCAATAAATTGTTTAATGTCCCTGTGTTTGTCTCCTAAACTTTCAAGAATTTCATATTGGTGATGTTTTTATTGTTGTATCCTTATGTCTCCCAAATGCCTTGTAACGAGTGTGAAGTACATGGCTTCTTGTATCCTTTTGTCTCTCTAATGTCTTGTTACGCTTGTGAAGTTTGGGGTGATTGTATCCTTATGTCTCCCAAATACTTTGCTACGCCTGTAAAGTTTGGGGCTTCTTGTATCCTTATGTCTCCCAAATACTTTGTTACGCCAGTGAAGTTTGGGGCTTCTTGTATCCTTATGTCTCCCAAATACCTTGTTACGCCAGTGGAGTTTGGGGCTTCTTGTATCCTTATGTCTCCCAAATACCTTGTTACGCTAGTGATGTTTGGGGCTTCCTTACATCTGGAACTGTCGAATAAGTATTTATAATATTAAATGTTTACTTGATGTTAAAGCAGTAACAAAATGTTCATCTGTGTAAGGAGAGTTGGGTTGTTACTCAAATTATACAACGTCAAACAAACAAAATGTATACTGTACTAAACACTTATCGATTCGTGAGTTGAAGTAGAAAATATGATGTACATTTAATTTATCTGATATTAAGTGAATTTGGATGCAAAGTGAATCCACTTTAGTTTTTCCCATGGTGCAAATTCATTGTGTAGAGAGAACTTTATTACAAATAAGTTTGTTTGCCTTTAAATGCAAAATATGTCAGTTCACGTCCGAATTCAATTGGCAAGCAGTTCCCTTCCTAACGATACCAAGATACCAGCTCATCCGTACAACCTAAAATACGACTAAACTACAACAAAGATGAGATTCTTTGCTTCCCTAGTGGTCGTACGATTGTACTACACCATGTTAAAAGGAAAACGGCGTTTCATTTTTTAGGGAGACGTTCAACAGACCCGAAACCACGTGACTGCTCGTCTGTCCAGTTTCTGACGTCAGATTCTCCGGTTACATTTGTGACGTCACCGAATTTCCCGCACGCGTATCCAAAACTGACGTCATGTCACGTGATTATCTCAGCGCCCTTTGGAAAACAGATCAATCTTGATTTCTCTCACTTTGACGTCGAGGACGGGAAAAAGGGCGTAGATATTGGTTTGTTCATATTCGATCTGCTTGCGCATATTGGCTTACTTATGTTTTAATGTCTAAATGAAATTAGATTATTAACTGTTGGCATAATTCCACGAGGATTGTGACTACGATATTTTTATAATTCAAAGGGAGCATAGACTGTTTTTGGCATATTTCTTTGTATTTGTTTGAACAACAGAGCAAAAACTATTGACAACACTCATCTGTCTTATTTAAAGATGTGCTCCCAAATAAGATTTACCACTATTAATAATATTGTTTTAATATTCCAAACAGGATGAAAAATGTCGAAAACAATGGTTCTTATGAAGGATATCGAGTTTAATTTGAAAGAAATGAGCGTAAAACACGGTATTTCTACCTTATGAGACTATTGTATATCACAGTAAATCTTTTAGCATTCGCCAATCATTTAATATGTTTGCGCTTTCTGTTATTAAATACACGGTTGCAGTTGCAATCTTGTTATCAGTTATTAATATTTTCCATAGATGCATTATTTAGTAAGCAGTTAAAGATTTATCAGTCAAAATTGATGTTTGTTATACATTTGTATGTATTGATTTTGAATAAGAGTGTCACTTTAAAACTACGTTTTTCATCACGTACGTTGTTTGTTTTCTAGTTGCGAGTATGAAAACGTCAGCATTGCCCAGTTTCCCGCCAGTGACGTCACCGAGCCGTTCAAACGATGCGGAAACTGGAACGACCGTCTGAAAACGTTACGTTTGACGCCAGATGTCAACAACGTCCGGATTTCCTTCCAGTCTGACAACACGAAACAACTGTCGGGCTACCGGCTCAAGGCCACACTCGTGGACCAAGGTACGTGCTATCTGCGACTACGTGTATATGTGATATTTAGTTTACTTATAGTTGTATCATTGTTATAACCAGTTTCCGACGTATATGAGACGTCTTAGAAAAGTGATGGCCTGTTCAGATAAACATTTAAAAAGATAGTATTCCCTTTGTTATAAATAATATGTTTACATAAAAATATGGATATCCAATGCAAAGATTTCTGTTAAAAGTGGATAAACATGCAGTGCTGAAATTAATAATTTTACAATTAATGCAGTCTTATGATTAGTTGTTTCTGTGTATTTTAGTAGGGAGAGCACTGTTTCTTGCTTTGCGGTGTTTAGAATGTCCAATGTCAAATTTCGTACCAGCAAGACATTCATGGTGCCAGTACGAGGATTCATATTTTTGTCCAAAGCCCAAAGGGAGTAATTTTTGAATGTCTAATGTGCAAGCTCGACATTCATCTTTTGAATGTCTCATGTCTGTATTGAGTGATTTGATACTTAACAATTTCACACCGTTCTGTCTCTGGCCCTTCTGGTTTATGTTAAAATTATTGGCACTTAATCATTACATTGATTTTCAGCGTGGCGGTGCGAGACAAGTGACACATCATCAACTTCCGGTATTCTGGGGCCCGATGGCTGCTGGCGGTTAGAACCGGAAGAACTGACGGCGGAGGCGGCCGCGGACGCCTGTGCCGATGTTGGAGGGGAGCTGGCGAGCGGACTGGTGGACAATGCTGACTTTGTAGGAGCTCTGCTTGCCGTACAGCCTGGAGGTATTGGCACTCTTTCTAATGGTTGATTTTTCGGCTAGATGCATGTAATTGTTAACGGTATTTCAATATCTTCTCTTCTAATGCATCGTTTTTTGTTGAGCTGAATGCAGAATATAAAATCTGGATATTTTGATTGACTGTCCATTAATAGCGCAAGTTAATAGCTAACTTATTTTTGTGTGAATGATTTAAAACTCGTTTACTTTGCAAATTGCAGATAAGAAAAATGTCCCTTACCGACATTTTATTCCAGACTGTGTCCAGGTGTGGGACGGCGGCCATGGCAACGCAACCGGAAGTGGGTGTGTCCAGGTGAAGGTGTGTCGACCATTTGACGGTGACAGTGTCCTGGTGGACTATGAAGCTGTGGAGGCGGAAGTGACGTGTACGACACGTGTACAGGTGGTGTGCAGATACTCGCCACGGCGTAAGTGTTCTAATCTGCGAGATTATGTCTCTAATGGGCTTTCGTAGAATCCATTTTGCATGAGAGAATGTGAATGTCATAAAGTTGATTGCCGATGTTTAGTTGATACACCTGTGAAATTTTGATTGAATCCGCTGAAAATTGACAAATATATTTAATGTTGAATTATACACACACACATACAGTGTGGCTATATTTAAATGCTAAGAAACCTGAAACCTAACAGTAATGCCCATGTCAACTTTCGAGTATCCCTAAAACATATATTTTTCTGAATTGTGCCGGATACATGGTCATTCTACGGTGATATCAAAAACAGTTTTCGATGGAATATTTTAAAAAGGGGCCTACAAGACACGCAAGACAGCAACCGCTGTTGCAGCAACAAAAGGAAACATTGCTGCTGCTAGAGCTATGGTAGATGAAGATATACTACATATATTTCGCAGATAGTTAATAGTATATGCATTTCAGAAGGGACCGTCCATTATATTCTGACTGAATGTTTGAAATTAGAAAATCTTTGTGCTGGATTGATCCCTAACTTGTTGACTCCAGATAATAAGGCCAAGCTTTTCGAGTGTGACCTTTTCTTTTTAATAACAAAATGTTATCCCAGTACAAATTCTAAGTTGCTCGCTGGGGATGAAGCATGTGTTTATTATTTTGCGCCCCATTAAAGAATGGATATCAAAGAATTGCTTAATTATAGTCAGGGAAGTCAGGTCATTGCAAAGATGACAAGATGCACCATAAAGGTTTTATATGCTATTGTCTTTAATTCGAATGGCCCTGTGTTCAAAGAGGGTAGAACCATCAAAGGAAGGTTTTACAAAATAAAGTTTTTACATCTGTCAAACAATTATACAAAAAAAGCTCGAGTGAATGTTAGAAAGGCATACAGCTTATACATGGCAATACTTCAACCCACAAACGTAAAACTTTACAATCTTTCTTAGGACAAAAGAAAATGTTATATAGGTTGAAAAACCCACTTTATTCTCCTGACCTGGCCCGTGTAGAAGTGCTCTTGGTTCTGTATTTTTTCAGCGTCTCAGCAGTATCCTAAAATGTAGAATTTAGGTCATGTATAGAAAGACTTCACAATTGTGTATCTTGTGCAGGGAGAATACTTTGAAGGGTTGATTTGAACACATTAAACATGGAGTTAATATTACGTACAAAGACGTATAATTTGTTGAATGCCCCTCGTATAATACTTATGACAGATCATTATCGCAAATTCCATATATGTGCATTTTGACTGTGGTTCCTCTTTTATGTGATTCTATACAAACTGATGTATTAAATGAAAATTTCATACAACAGTTGAACAAATTATGGGATGCGTGATGTTGCCCATCCATTGACATTCAGTTCAACATATTCAAATCCTAATGCCAGGATAATGCGCCATGTAGCATGTGCACGATGATGGTGTGATCATTGGTCAGTTTGTCATAAATGTGATATCGATGTGCACCAGTTAAAAAATATTCAAATTCATTAACGAGTAAAATAAAACTTTTCTCATATTATCACATTACCAACATAAAATACTTTCTGTCATTTTACAGTGGTTATACATTGTACTAAACGTTTGTTGTTTGGCGGCGGTCCTCTTGTGACTATATCTGCAATACGGAATTCCTGTCTACTTGTCTAGTTGTAAACCAATAACGAGAGTGTTTTATCGGTTTCAATTTCAGCTAAGCCCGGAAAACATGAGACCCTAATGACGTTTTCCTCGCACACGGGGAGTATCGATAACTATTGCGTGAACGGACGTCAGTACGGGAACAACCAACGGCTCATGTATGAGTTCATCGTGGTCAGGGGGTACCGACTGGTGTTTGAGATTCACCGGCATGACATCGAGGCCCAGACGGAGTGCCTTTATGACCGGTTAGAGAGCTTTGGGCTGGTGGATGACATTACGCTGTGCGGCGCAGATGATGACGGCCTACTGACTATGTCAAGGTCACACGAGGCGTCGTTCCTTTTTGAGACGGACAATGACGTGACCGCCTGTGGGTTCAGCCTCAGCTGGTACGTGGTGGAGAAAGACATAGCTGTCCTTGTGGAAACGGCCAACGACACATACGGTGTGGTTCACAGTATCAATTATCCGAAACCTTTCCCGGATACCGTCAGTGGCTGCAATACTCTCAAAGCAATAGAAGGTCACCGGACCGTTCTGAGACTGGATCGCATAGCGCTGCCCGGGGACGACTTCAACACGTCCAAACTCAACCTCTCCACGCCCGCTGGGAATTTCTCCAGACTTTTTTGTGGTGGCCCTAAGTCTGTTGACTCTGCCGAAGAATATTTCATAACTGATGGTGACATTAATGTCTGCCTTACCTCAACACGACTGAATGCAAATGAAGGGTTTTCAGCTAGCTACCAAAATGGTAGGTCATGGGCTAGGCTGCATCAAGTATTTGATACTTTTGCCAATAAAACAACCTATATATCATTCCTAAAATAGAGACGAGGAATCAAAAATAGAATCAATTTAAGAATAAGTAAGAATAAAAAGCACATGGCATTTGCCATTTACCATGTAACTGAAAACTTAGACAAAATGGCTACGGTTCTAATAGAAGTTACAGATAAAGCGAGATCAATTAAGGAATGAATTGCGGGATTAATGTCATTATCGGGGTATGAACGCAATTGGGTTGGTCAAAGTGTCCGAAGGACTCCACGCCTACTTTGACCAGCCAAATTGCGTTCATATCCCCGATAATGACATCAATCCCGCGATTCATTACTTATATTTACACCAATAGTTCATTATTTCATTCAATAATTGTTAATAAATACTTCATTTCGTTTAAGAAAACCTTACAGTAATCTTTTCTTACCCATTCGGTAAATAGAACGACCCGACTGTAACCGGAATCAAATGACGTACAATGACGCGGGAAAAGATCAATTACTTGAAATACCTTTTAAACGTAAAATTGAAACACTTATGGCAACAATACATTTAACATATTGTATCATAAATCAACACTTTCTAAAAAATGTACGGGACCTGCTGACACAATACAAACAATAACAAGGTCAACAATTTGCATGTATATTGTTATGTGGTGAATTGCGATCCGAACATATACGAAGATGTTGCATTCATCTGATGATAAACGCAATTGCCGAAAGGCAGTTCATTTAAGGAATGGAAGTTGAAATGTAAATACTCGCGCATAATACCTGTTAACAGAGTTCTGAAAAGTCATTGAGGGGATATAATTCTCTTATTTTTTCAGTGCCTTTAAATTCCACAACGATCGACCTCCGTTTCGAACTGCCGGGGAATGAGAGCCGGCGTGTGTCCAGCCTGCAGGTTTCCACCTGGTCCCAGGGACGCCTCGCCTATACCAGAACTATGGCGACCCAGCTTGGGTACCGGCTAGTCTTGCGGCTCCACAACGTCACCTTGGCTCCCGGGACCACCTGCACCCAGGATTCACTCATGCTCCACGACACATCCCTGGAACTTCCGGGAACTCTCATGGGCTCGATACTTTGCGATGCAATTAGCGGCTCGCCGGATGTAACCAGCCAGCCCTTCATGGGTGCAGAATTCATGTCCTTCCTCAACTCGATCAAGATCTCCGTAAAAGTCAGCCTACTTGACAGTGGTTTACAGTCGCTTCTTTTCTCCGGAAGCGTCACATCTGTGCCAGGTAAGTCAATGGTGAGTTTGAAAAGAAAGTAAATCCACAATGGAACCACCTTCCTTCCAACAGAACCACCCCAGTCGTAATCTGTCTACAGTCGTACAGTGAGTAATCGAAGTATGGTTGTCGGACCCGAACTCGTAAGAATATCACAGGATTACCTCAGAGTACCAAATGCGCAACGTATGCTTTACATACTGTTATATAGCTCAGTTCATATTGATATATTACATAGATTGATACTGAATTTATACATCCAACTTTGCTTCAGTCCCGCATTTTGATATAGTTCATTGTGTGACGATATCACACAAACTGATGTGTGTGCATTATGGTGGATCAGAACTTGCTGCACGTGTGGTTGGCTGAACGAGTCATAGAAATGAAAAAAAATAACGACATATTAGCATGAAGGTAATTTAGTACGGAGTGAACAATACATGACAAACAGATCAATCTGGCGATTGTACGATGATTCAAGTTTCATATTGCATTGCTTTCCATTCGCTTCGCCTACTTAGCAGCCTTTCATGAAGTCCGTCTTCATAAACACTGTTACATCACAGGAGCAGGGTGCGTTGTTTTGACACAACCATTTAACCACGCCCCTCCCCCCCCCCCCCCCACTCTCTCTCCGCTTTTTAAACTGACGATTGCAAAATTCGTTATTTGTTAGTTATCAATTAGTTAGTTAGTAACAATTCCCCCATCATTATTTATTAGCCTTGGGCTTAAAAAACTAAATAATATACAGGGGAAGGGGGGGGGGGGAGGGGTGGTCAAATGGCAGTGTCAAAACGCCGACCTTCCCCTGTGTGCTACATAACCTTGTTCTATACATAAGCTCACTTATATCATAATAAAACTGTATTCGCATAAATATATTTGGAAAACTCGCTTCAAGGTTTAAAGAGTTTGATGAAATCATCTTCAAGAACAGGAAGCGTTAGGCGTGTATCACTGTCTGAACTTCGGAACTTCCGTGCACGGGTCGCGTGATATCATGTCACAACTTATTAAGTGTTAATTAACAAAACCTTAAAGAAATAATAGACTTTGTAATTTTCCAATGATATGAGATAAAACCATTGACTATTTTTTTCTTCTGAGAAATGTGCCTTTTCTTACAGACTTTAGCCTCACGCCACGAAAGGCAATCTTCGTTTCGTCCTTAGTATGACTATCTTTATACCCATATACGTTTTCAGGTACGGTGACAAAAACAAAAGAAAATATGAACAATTGAAATAGGTTTACTTTAGTTCAAAACTGGTATACCATTAATTGCAATATTTTTCATATTTTCATGATTACACTCATTACAATCAAACAGTGTCGTGTCATATGCTATTATTAAAAATACCTGAGAATTTATGCCAATTATTCGCACATGTCGTGATACCTTGGACCTAGTGGAGCAGACACGTGCTCGTCACGTGCTAAACGCAAGATGAACAAATGAAATAAATGCTGTATTTTGTGTTTAAACGTAGACATCTCACGTACAATATAAACCAGCGAAACAAAATAAGATAGGACTCAACTTACATGGGGTATGTAATGGGGTCTTTCTGATATAAACTTATTTTAAGAAATTAATTCCGACAATGAAAGCCTTTTTCATTTTTAAAACAGGCATATGTTTACGATGACATGTATATTTGAAACATTTACGTACCATTGTGGTGAATGAATAGTGATCAGGTCGTGAAATAAAAAAAACAAAACATTTAAATCTGATTATCAAACTTATTAATTTTGTTTTAAAGAAATCATTTCATAATGAAGAAAAAGTAATGTAAATGTCACTTATAGGTTAATTAAAAAATCGTCCGGACAATGTACTCGTAAATATTTTGTACGGACAATGTACTCGCTTTGAAAATTGTCCAGAACTTTTGTTTAACACGGAACTATCACTTGAAACTTAAAACGAAGTAAATATTTGCAAATTTAATCAATATTTTGTAGACTTTTGTTTCATATTCCTGCTTTTTGCGCTAAAACAAACGGAAATCAGACTGATACGGACAATGTACTCACAGAAATAAAATCTGTATCGAGTTTCAGGCTTAAACTAAGCATACCTTCGAAAAACAAATCACACGCGAGTAAACTGTGTCACAATGCGGGTACTTTGCGCCTATTCTAAAGATCTTACCTTAATATTTACCATCCGTAAACGCCGAATTTATGTGTTGATGCGGTCGAATTATTCGCCATCTTGTACGGTCAATGTACTATAGTGATCACGTGATACTCCCCTGTGAGAAAGGACGTATTAATGGAACAAAATAGAATAGAATAGAATAGAATAGAATAGAATTGTAAAGAATAGAATAGAAATTATAGAATAGAATATAATAGAATAGAACATAAAGGGTAGGATAGAAAAGAAAAGAATAAAATAGAATAGAATACAATAGAATTGAATTTAAATGAATAGAACAGAATAGAATTGAATAGAATAGAACAGAATATAATTGAATAGAAAAAAATAATATAATAGAATAACATAGAATTGAACAGAATTTAATTGAATTTAATTGAATAGAAAAAAGAATAAAATTTAATGGAATGAATTACAATAGATGAATTGAATAGAAAATATACGGATAGAATAGAATAGAGAAAGAAGTTACAAGTGACCTTCACATTTGATCTACGGACTTTAAAATTCAATAAGGCTTTGGGATTCGAGTGTTGTTCAATCTTGGGATGGTAGGCAAGGGAGCTGTCTAATAATTTGGATAAAACATATTTAAACTTATTGCCACCGTGACATTGACCTAATATAAATCATTTACTGACCTTGACCTAATATAAATCATTTACCGACACTGACAAATAAGCGTATATAAGCAAATTTGTTTGAACTGTCAAACATACGGTCTCCGCGTTTCATGATGTTATTAAATGGCCGATTTCCAGTCAACATGCACAACAAAGGAAAACGTGGCCTTAACCGACGATTGAATACTTACACATTATCTTCTATACATGACCTACAGAAGTAATTACGGGAGTTTAATACTAGACCCGCAACACAATCTTCTCACTGTTGGCAATTCTCCTTTGTATTATCACACAATATCTTAAATTTGCTGTTGAAGATATTTTAATGTAACTTTATTTGCTAACCTTGAACAAAAACTTCTATTTCTCATAAATAATCTAAAAATATATTGTTCCGAGCCAAGTCCATCCCCAACATGTGAAGTAAACAAATCTAAAAAAAATATAGGATTTATATAGCCTTAAATATTAACTAAAAACCAAAACAAAACACTTTGTACTAAGCTAACATTTGTCTTCGCTTTGGCGACGCTAAATGTTGATATAGTTGATATGCACTTAATTGCTTATCGTAAATACTAAATTGTGTAGATTGGAAAACAAATGTATTGAATTTATCACCGAAGTATGATATTTATCGTTTATTGTATTAATTTAAGTGTTCTACTACAGTCAATTTATATTGAAGGCTAGTATACTAGTATTCAAGAGTGATTATGAGGGTGTAAGCAGACAAGTGGTAAAGGTGTCCACCGTTCAGCCAAGATGATGTGGGTACGTGCTCCCCCAGGGTGATAGTGAACTAGTGGTTAAGGTACCCGCCTTTCAGCCAAGACGATGTGGGTACGAGCCCCATTAGGGTGATAGTGAACTAGTGGTTAAGGTACCCGCCTTTCAGCCAAGATGATGTGGGTACCAGCCCCATCAGGGTGATAGTGGACTAGTGGTTAAGGTACCCGCCTTTCAGCCAAGATGATGTAGGTACGAGCCCCACCAGGGTGATAGTGGACTAGTGGTTAAAGTTTCCGCCTTTCAGCCAAGATGATGTAGGTACGAGCCCCACCAGGGTGATAGTGGACTAGTGGTTAAGGTACCCGCCTTTCAGCCAAGATGATGTAGGTACGAGCCCCACCAGGGTGATAGTGGACTAGTGGTTAAGGTACCCGCCTTTCAGCCAAGATGATGTAGGTACGAGCCCCACCAGGGTGATAGTGGACAAGTGGTTGAGGTACTCGCCTTTCAGCTAAGATGATGTAGGTAAGAGCCCCACCAGGTTGATAGTGGACTAGTGGTTAAGGTATCCGCCTTTCAGCCAAGATGATGTAGGTACGAGCCCCACCAGGGTGATAGTGGACTAGTGGTTAAGGTATCCGCCTTTAAGCCAAGATGATGTAGGTACGAGCCCCACCAGGGTGATAGTGGACTAGTGGTTAAGGTATCCGCCTTTCAGCCAAGATGATGTGGGTACGAGCCCCACCAGGGTGATAGTGGACTAGTGGTTAAGGTACCTGCCTTTCAGCCAAGATGATGTGGGTACGAGCTTCACCAGGGTGATAGTGGACAAGTGGTTAAGGTATCCGCCTTTCAGCCAAGATGATGTAGGTACGAGCCCCACCAGGGTGATAGTGGACTAGTGGTTAAGGTACCTGCCTTTCAGCCAAGATGATGTGGGTACAAGCCCCACCAGGGTGATAGTGGACTAGTGGTTAAGGTACCCGCCTTTCAGCCAAGATGATGTAGGTACGAGCCCCACCAGGGTGATAGTGGACTAGTGGTTAAGGTACCTGCCTTTCAGCCAAGATGATTTGGGCACAAGCCCCACCAGGGTGATAGTGGACTAGTGGTTAAGGTACCCGCCTTTCAGCCAAGATGATGTGGGTACGAGCCCCACCAGGGTGATAGTGAACTAGTGGTTAAGGTGCCCGCCTTTCAGCCAAGATGATGTGGGTACGTGCTCCCCCAGGGTGATAGTGAACTAGTGGTTAAGGTACCCGCCTTTCAGCCAAGACGATGTGGGTACTAGCCCAACCAGGGTGATAGTGGACTAGTGGTTAAGGTATCCGCCTTTCAGCCAAGACGATGTAGGTACGAGCCCCACCAGGGTGATAGTGGACTAGTGGTTAAGGTGTCTGCCTTTCAGCCAAGATGATGTAGGTACGAGCCCAACCAGGGTGATAGTGGACTAGTGGTTAAGGTATCCGCCTTTCAGCCAAGACGATGTGGGTACGAGCCCAACCAGGGTGATAGTGGACTAGTGGTTAAGGTACCCGCCTCAGCCAAGATGATGTAGGTACGAGCCCCACCAGGGTGATAGTGGACTAGTGGTTAAGGTGTCTGCCTTTCAGCCAAGATGATGTAGGTACGAGCACCACCAGGGTGATAGTGGACTAGTGGTTAAGGTACCCGCCTTTCAGCCAAGATGATGTAGGTACGAGCCCCACCAAGGTGATAGTGGACTAGTGGTTAAGGTGTCTGCCTTTCAGCCAAGATGATGTTGGTACGAGACCCACCAAGGTGATAGTGAACTAGTGGTTAAGGTACCCGCCTTTCAGCCAAGACGATGTGGGTACGAGCCCAACCAGGGTAAAGTGAACTAGTGGTTAAGGTACCCGCCTTTCAGCCAAGACGATGTGGGTACGAGCCCAACCAGGGTGATAGTGGACTAGTGGTTAAGGTACCCGCCTTTCAGCCAAGATGATTTGGGTAAAAGCCCCACCAGGGTGATAGTGGACTAGTGGTTAAGGTGCCCGCCTTTCAGCCAAGATGATGTGGGTACGTGCTCCCCCAGGGTGATAGTGGACTAGTGGTTGAGGTACCCGCCTTTCAGCCAAGATGATGTGGGTACGAGCCCCACCAGGGTGATAGTGAACTAGTGGTTAAGGTACCCGCCTTTAAGCCAAGATGATGTGGGTACGAGCACCACCAAGGTGATATTGGACTAGTGGTTAAGGTGTCTGCCTTTAAGCCAAGATGATGTAGGTACGAGCTCAACCAGGGTGATATTGGACTAGTGGTTAAGGTGTCTGCCTTTAAGCCAAGATGATGTAGGTACGGGCCCCACCAGAGTGAAAGTGGACTAGTGGTTAAGGTGTCTGCCTTTAAGCCAAGATGATGTAGGTACGAGCCCCACCAGGGTAAGTGTGGATTAGTGGTTAAGGTACCCGCCTTTCAGCCAAGATGATGTGGGTACGAGCCCCACCAGGGTAATAGTGGACTAAAGGTTAAGGTATCCGCCTTTCAGCCAAGATGATGTAGGTACGAGCCCCACCAGGGTGATAGTGGACTAGTGGTTAAGGTACCTGCCTTTCAGCCAAGATGATGTAAGTACGAGCCCCACCAGGGTGATAGTGGACTTGTGGTTAAGGTACCCGCCTTTCAGCCAAGATGATGTAGGTACGAGCCCCACCAGGGTGATAGTGAACTAGTGGTTAAGGTGTCTGCCTTTCAGCCAAGATGATGTGGGTACGAGCGCTACCAGGGTGATAGTGGACTAGTGGTTAAGGTACCCGCCTTTCAGCCAAGATGATGTAGGTACGAGCCCCACCAGGATGATAGTGAACTAGTGGTTAAGGTACCCGCCTTTAAGCCAAGATGATGTGGGTACGAGCACCACCAAGGTGATATTGGACTAGTGGTTAAGGTGTCTGCCTTTAAGCCAAGATGATGTAGGTACGAGCTCAACCAGGGTGATATTGGACTAGTGGTTAAGGTGTCTGCCTTTAAGCCAAGATGATGTAGGTACGGGCCCCACCAGAGTGATAGTGGACTAGTGGTTAAGGTGTCTGCCTTTAAGCCAAGATGATGTAGGTACGAGCCCCACCAGGGTAAGTGTGGATTAGTGGTTAAGGTACCCGCCTTTCAGCCAAGATGATGTGGGTACGAGCCCCACCAGGGTAATAGTGGACTAAAGGTTAAGGTATCCGCCTTTCAGCCAAGATGATGTAGGTACGAGCCCCACCAGGGTGATAGTGGACTAGTGGTTAAGGTACCTGCCTTTCAGCCAAGATGATGTAAGTACGAGCCCCACCAGGGTGATAGTGGACTAGTGGTTAAGGTACCCGCCTTTCAGCCAAGATGATGTAGGTACGAGCCCCACCAGGGTGATAGTGAACTAGTGGTTAAGGTGTCTGCCTTTCAGCCAAGATGATGTGGGTACGAGTGCTACCAGGGTGATAGTGGACTAGTGGTTAAGGTACCCGCCTTTCAGCCAAGATGATGTAGGTACGAGCCCCACCAGGATGATAGTGAACTAGTGGTTAAGGTACCCGCCTTTAAGCCAAGATGATGTGGGTACGAGCACCACCAAGGTGATATTGGACTAGTGGTTAAGGTGTCTGCCTTTAAGCCAAGATGATGTAGGTACGAGCTCAACCAGGGTGATATTGGACTAGTGGTTAAGGTGTCTGCCTTTAAGCCAAGATGATGTAGGTACGGGCCCCACCAGAGTGGTAGTGGACTAGTGGTTAAGGTGTCTGCCTTTAAGCCAAGATGATGTAGGTACGAGCCCCACCAGGGTGATAGTGGACTAGTGGTTGTGGTGTCCGCCTTCAGCCAAGATGATGAAGATACGAGCCCCACCAGGGTGATAGTGGACTAGTGGTTAAGGTATCCGCCTTTCAGCCAAGATGATGTAGGTACGAGCCCCACCAGGGTGATAGTGGACTAGTGGTAAAGGTACATGCCTTTCAGCCAAGATGATGTAGGTACGAGCCCCACCAGGGTGATAGTGGACTAGTGGTTAAGGTATCCGCCTTCCAGCCAAGATGATGTAGGTACGAGCCCTACCAGGGTGATAGTGGACTAGTTGTTAAGGTACCCGCCTTTCAACCAAGACGATGTAGGTACGAGCTCCAACAGGGTGATAGTGGACTAGTGGTTAAGGTACCCGCCTTTCAGCCAAGATGATGTATGTACGAGTCCCACCAGGGTGATAGTGGACTAGTGGTTAAGGTACCTACCTTTTAGCCAAGATGATGTAGGTACGAGCACCACCAGGTTGATAGGTGGCTAGTGGTTAAGGTATCCGCCTTTCAGCCAAAATGATGTAGGTACGAGCCCTACCAGGGTGATAGTGTATTAGTGGTTAAGGTACATGCCTTTCAGCCAAGATGATGTAGGTACGAGCACCACCAGGGTGATAGTGGAATTGTGGTTAAGGTGTCTGCCTTTCAGCCAAGATGATGTGGGTACGAGTCCGCCCCCAAGTGATAGTGGACATGTGGTTAAGGTGTCCGCCTTTCAGCCAAGATGATGTAGGTACGAGCACCACCAGGGTGATAGTGGACTTGTGGTTAAGGTGTCTGCCTTTCAGCCAAGATGATGTGGGTACGAGTCCGCCCCCAGGTGATAGTGGACATGTGGTTAAGGTGTCCGCCTTTCAGCCAAGATGATGTAGGTACGAGCACCACCAGGGTGATAGTGGACTTGTGGTTAAGGTGTCTGCCTTTCAGCCAAGATGATGTGGGTACGAGTCCGCCCCCAGGTGATAGTGGACATGTGGTTAAGGTACCCGCCTTTCAGCCAAGATGATGTAGGTACGAGCACCACCAGGGTGATAGTGGACTTGTGGTTAAGGTGTCTGCCTTTCAGCCAAGATGATGTGGGTACGAGTCCGCCCCCAGGTGATAGTGGACATGTGGTTAAGGTGTCCGCCTTTCAGCCAAGATGATGTGGGTACGAGCCCGACCAGGGTGATAGTGGACTAGTGATTAAGGTGTCCGCCTTTCAGCCAAGACGATGTGGGTACGAGACCCACCAGGGTGACAGTGGACTAGTGGTTAAGGTACATGCCTTTCAGCCAAGATGATGTAGGTACGAGCCCCACCAGGGTGATAGTGGGCTAGTGGTTAAGGTATCTTTCTTTCAGCCAAGATGATGTATGTACGAGCACCACCAGGGTGATAGTGGACTAGTGGTTAAGGTACCCGCCTTTCAGCCAAGATGATGTAGGTACGAGCACCACCAGGGTGATAGTGAACTAGTGGTTAAGGTATCCGCCTTTCAGCCAAGATGATGTAAATACGAGCCCCACCAGGGTGATAGTGGACTAGTGGTTAAGGTACCCGCCTTTCAGCCAAGATGATGTAGGTACAAGTACCACCAGGGTGATAGTGGACTTGTGGTTAAGGTGTCTGCCTTTCAGCCAAGATGATGTGGGTACGAGACCCACCAGGGTGATAGTGGACTAGTGGTTAAGATATCCGCCTTTCAGCCAAGACTATGTGGGTACAAGCCCCACCAGGGTGATAGTGGACTAGTGGTTAAGGTATCCGCTTTTCGGCCAAGATGATGTAGGTACGAACACCAGGGTGATAGTGGACTTGTGGTTAAGGTATCCGCCTTTCAGCCAAGATGATGTAGGTACGAGCACCACCAGGGTGATAGTGGACTAGTGGTTAAGGTACCCGCCTTTCAGCCAAGACGATGTAGGTACCAGCCCCACCAGGGTGATAGTGGACTAGTGGTTAAGGTACCCGCCTTTCAGCCAAGACGATGTGGGTACCAGCCCCACCAGGGTAAGTGTGGATTAGTGGTTAAGGTATCCGCCTTTCAGCCAAGATGATGTGGGTACGAGCCCCACCAGGGTAATAGTGGACTAAAGGTTAAGGTATCCGCCTTTCAGCCAAGATGATGTAGGTACGAGCCCCACCAGGGTGATAGTGGACTAGTGGTTAAGGTACCTGCCTTTCAGCCAAGATGATGTGGGTACGAGCCCCACCAGGGTGATAGTGGACTAGTGGTTGAGATACCCGCCTTTCAACCAAGATGATGTAGGTACGAGCCCCACCAGGGTGATAGTGAACTAGTGGTTAAGGTATTCACCTTCAGCCAAGACGATGTGGGTACCAGCCCCACCAGGGTGATAATGGACTAGTGGTTAAGGTATCCGACTTTCAGCCAAGACTATTGTGGTACGAGCCCCACCAGGGTGATAGTGGACTAGTGGTTAAGGTGTCTGCCTTTCAGCCAAAATGATGTAGGTACGAGCACCACCAGGGTGATAGTAGACTAGTGGTTAAGGTGTCCGCCTTTCAGCCAAGATGATGTAGGTACGAGCACCACCAGGGTGATAGTGGACTAGTGGTTAAGGTACCCGCCTTTAAGCCAAGATATTGTAGATACGAGCTTCACCAGGGTGATAGTGGGCTAGTGGTTAAGGTACCCGCCTTTCAGCCAAGATATTGTAGATACGAGCTTCACCAGGGTGATAGTGGACTAGTGGTTAAGGTACCCGCGTTTCAGCCAAGATGATGTAGGTACAAGCTCCACCAGGGTGATATTGGACTAGTAGTTAAGGTGTCTGCCTTTAAGCCAAGATGATGTAGGTACAAGCACCACCAGGGTGATAGTGGACTAGTGGTTAAGGTTCATGCCTTTAAGCCAAAATGATGTAGGTACGAGCCCCATCAGAATGATAGTTGACTAGTTGTTAAGGTACAGGCCTTTTAGAAAAGATGATTTGGGTACGAGCCCCACCAGGGTGATAGTGGACTAGTGGTTAAGGTGTCCGCCTTTCAGCCAAGATGATGTAGGTACGAGCCCCACCAGGGTGGTAGTGGACTAGTGGTTAAGGTACCCGCCTTTCAGCCAAGATGATGTGGGTACGAGCCACACCAGGGTGATAGTGGACTAGTGGTTAAGGTATCCGCCTTTCAGCCAAGATGATGTAGGTACGAGCCCCACCAGGGTGATAGTGGACTAGTGGTTAAGGTATCCGCCTTTCAGCCAAGATGATGTGGGTACCAGCCCCACCAGGGTGATAGTGGACTAGTGGTTAAGGTATCCGCCTTTCAGCCAAGATGATGTAGGTACGAGCCCCACCAGGGTGATAGTGGACTTGTGGTTAAGGTATCCGCCTTTCAGCCAAGATAATGTGGGTACGAGCCCCACCAGGGTGATAGTGAACTAGTGGTTAAGGTCTCTGCCTTTCAACCAAGACGATGTAGGTACGAGCTCCACCAGGGTGATAGTGGACTAGTGGTTAAGGTACCCGCCTTTCAACCAAGACGATGTATGTACGAGCCCCACCAGGGTGATAGTGGACTAGTGGTTAAGGTATCAGCCTTTCAGCCAAGATGATGTAGGTACGAGCACCACCAGGGTGATAGTGGACTAGTGGTTAAGGTGTCCACCTTTCAGTCAAGATGAAGTGGTTACGAGCCCCACCAGGGTGATAGTGGACTAGTGGTTAAGGTACCCGCCTTTAAGCCAAGACGATGTAGGTACGAGCCCCACCAGGGTGATAGTGGACTAGTGGTTAAGGTGTCCGCCTTTCAGCCAAGATGATGTGGGTACAAGCACCACCAGGGTGATAGTGGACTAGTGGTTAAGGTATCCGCCTTTCAACCAAGACGATGTAGGTACGAGCTCCACCAGGGTGATAGTGGACTAGTGGTTAAGGTATCCGCCTTTCAACCAAGACGATGTAGGTACGAGCTCCACCAGGGTGATAGTGGGCTAGTGGTTAAGGTATCCGCCTTTCAACCAAGACGATGTAGGTATGAGCCCTACCAGGGTGATAGTGGACTAGTGGTTAAGGTACCCGCCTTTCAGCCAAGATGATGTGGGTACGAGCCCCACCAGGGTGATAGTGGACTTGTGGTTAAGGTGTATGCCTTTCAGCCAAGATGATGTGGGTACGATTCCGCCCCCCGGTGATAGTGGACTAGTGGTTAAGGTGTCCACCTTTCAGCCAAGATGAAGTGGGTACGAGCCCCACCAGGGTGATAGTGGACTAGTGGTTAAGGTATTCGCCTTTCAGCCAAGATGATGTAGGTACGAGCCCCACCAGGGTGATAGTGGACTAGTGGTTAAGGTGTCTGCCTTTAAGCCAAGATGATGTAGCTACGAGCCCCATCAGGATGATAGTGGACTAGTGCTTTAGGTGTCCGCCTTTTAGCCAAGATGATTTGGGTACGAGCCCCACCAGGGTGATAGTGGACTAGTGGTTGAGGTCTCCGCCTTTCAGCCAAGATGATGAAGATACGAGCCCCACCAGGGTGATAGGGGACTAGTGGTTAATGTTTCCGCCTTTCAGCCAAGATGATGAAGGTACGAGCCCCACCAGGGTGATAGTGGACTAGTGGTTAAGGTACCTACCTTTTAGCCAAGATGATGTAGGTACAAGCTCCACCATGTTGATAATGGGCTAGTGGTTAAGGTACATGCCTTTCAGTCAAGATGATGTAGGTACGAGCCCCACCAGGGTGATAGTGGACTAGTGGTTAAGGTATCAGCCTTTCAGCCAAGATGATGTAGGTACGAGCCTCACCAGGGTGATAGTGGACTAGTGGTTAAGGTATCAGCCTTTCAGCCAAGATGATGTAGGTACGAGCCTCACCAGGGTGATAGTGGACTAGTGGTTAAGGTATCAGCCTTTCAGCCAAGATGATGTAGGTACGAGCCTCACCAAGGTGATAGTGGACTAGTGGTTAAGGTACCCGCCTTTCAGACAAGATGATGTAGGTACGAGCCCCACCAGGGTAATAGTGGACTAGTGGTTAAGGTGTCCGCCTTTCAGCCAAGATGATGTGGGTACGAGCCACACCAGGGTGATAGTGGACTACATGTAGTGGTTAAGGTATCCGCCTTTCAGCCAAGACGATGTTGGTACGAGCCCTACCAGGGTGATAGTGTATTAGTGGTTAAGGAATCCGCCTTCCAGCCAAGATGATGAAGGTACGAGCACCACCAGGGTGATATTGTACTTGTGGTTAAGGTGTCTGCCTTTCAGCCAAGATGATGTAGGTACGAGTCCCCCCCCCCGGGGATAGTGGACTAGTGGTTAAGGTATCCGCCTTTCAGCCAAGATGATGTGGGTACGAGCCACACCAGGGTGATAGTGGACTAGTGGTTAAGGTATCCGCCTTTCAGCCAAGATGATGTAGGTACGAGCCCCACCAGGGTGATAGTGGACTTGTGGTTAAGGTGTCTGCCTTTCAGCAAAGATAATGTGGGTACGAGCACCACCAGGGTGATAGTGAACTAGTGGTTAAGGTGTCCGCCTTTCAGCCAAGATGATGTGGGTACGAGCTCCCTCAGGGTGATAGTGGACTAGTGGTTAAGGTACCAGCCTTTTAGCCAAGATGATGTAGGTACGAGTTCCACCAGGGCGAAAGTGGACTAGTGGTTAAGGTTTCCGCCTTTCAGCTAAGATGATGTAGGTACAAGCACCACCAGGGTGATAGTTGTCTTGTGGTTAAGGTGTCTGCCTTTCAGCCAAGATGATGTGGTTACGAGCCCCACCAGGGTGATAGTGGACTAGTGGTAAAGGTACCCGACTTTCAGCCAAGATGATGTGGGTACGAGCCCTACCAGGGTAATAGTGGACTAGTGGTTAAAGTACCCGCCTTTCAGCCAAGATGATGTAGGTACGAGCACCACCAAGGTGATAGTGGATTAGTGGTTAAGGTATCCGCCTTTCAGCCAAGATGATGTAGGTACGAGCACCACCAGGGTGATAGTGGACTAGTGGTTAAGGTACCAGCCTTTCAGCCAAGATGATGTAGGTACGAGTACCACCAGGATGAAAGTGGACTAGTGGTTAAGGTATCCGCCTTTCAGCTAAGATATTGTAGATACGAGCTTCACCAGGGTGATAGTGGGCTAGTGGTTAAGGTACCCGCGTTTCAGCCAAGATGATGTAGGTACAAGCTCCACCAGGGTGATATTGGACTAGTAATTAAGGTGTCTGCCTTTAAGCCAAGATGATGTAGGTACAAGCACCACCAGGGTGATAGTGGACTAGTGGTTAAGGTACCCGCCTTTCAGCCAAGATGATGTATGTACGAGCCCCACCAGGGTGATAGTGGACTAGTGGTTAAGGTATCCGCCTTTCAGCCAAGATGATGTAGGTACGAGCCCCACCAGGGTGATAGTGGACTAGTGGTTTAAGTATCCGCCTTTCAGCCAAGATGATGTAGGTACGAGCCCCACCAGGGTGATAGTGGACTTGTGGTTAAGGTATCCGCCTTTCAGCCAAGATAATGTGGGTACTAGCCCCACCAGGGTGATAGTGAACTAGTGGTTAAGGTCTCTGCCTTTCAACCAAGACGATGTAGGTACGAGCTCCACCAGGGTGATAGTGGACTAGTGGTTAAGGTACCCGCCTTTCAACCAAGACGATGTAGGTACGAGCCCCACCAGGGTGATAGTGGACTAGTGGTTAAGGTACATGCCTTTCAGCCAAGATGATGTGGGTACGAGCCACACCAGGGTGATAGTGGACTAGTGGTTAAGGTACCCGCCTTTCAGCTAAGATGATGTAGGTACGAGCCCCACCAGGGTGATAGTGGACTAGTGGTTAAGGTACCCGCCTTTCAGCCAAGATGATGTGAGTACGAGTTCCCCCAGGGTGATAGTGGACTAGTGGTTAAGGTGTCTGCCTTTCAGCCAAGATGATGTAGGTACGAGCCCCACCAGGGTGATAGTGGACTAGTGGTTAAGGTATCCGCCTTTCAGCCAAGATGATGTAGGTACGAGCCCCACCAGGGTGATAGTGGACTTGTGGTTAAGGTATCCGCCTTTCAGCCAAGATAATGTGGGTACGAGCCCCACCAGGGTGATAATGAATTAGTGGTTAAGGTCTCTGCCTTTCAACCAAGACGATGTAGGTACGAGCTCCACCAGGGTGATAGTGGACTAGTGGTTAAGGTATCCGCCTTTCAGCCAAGATGATGTGGGTACGAGCTCCCCCAGGGTGATAGTGGACTAGTGGTTAAGGTATCCGCCTTTCAACCAAGACGATGTAGATACGAGCTCCACCAGGGTGATAGTGGGCTAGTGGTTAAGGTATATGCCTTTCAGCCAAGATGATGTAGGTACGAGCCCTACCAGGGTGATAGTGGACTAGTGGTTAAGGTACCCGCCTTTCAGCCAAGATGATGTGGGTACGAGCCCCACCAGGGTGATAGTGGACTTGTGGTGAAGGTGTCTGCCTTTCAGCCAAGATGATGTGGGTACGATTCCGCCCCCCGGTGATAGTGGACTAGTGGTTAAGGTGTCCACCTTTCAGCCAAGATGAAGTGGGTACGAGCCCCACCAGGGTGATAGTGGACTAGTGGTTAAGGTATCCGCCTTTCAGCCAAGATGATGTAGGTACGAGCCCAACCAGGGTGATAGTGGACTAGTGGTTAAGGTGTCTGCCTTTAAGCCAAGATGATGTAGCTACGAGCCCCATCAGGATGATAGTGGACTAGTGGTTTAGGTGTCCGCCTTTTAGCCAAGATGATTTGGGTACGAGCCCCACCAGGGTGATAGTGGACTAGTGGTTGAGGTCTCCGCCTTTCAGCCAAGATGATGAAGATACGAGCCCCACCAGGGTGATAGTGGACTAGTGGTTAATGTTTCCGCCTTTCAGCCAAGATGATGAAGGTACGAGCCCCACCAGGGTGATAGTGGACTAGTGGTTAAGGTATCCACCTTTCAACCAAGACGATGTAGGTACGAGCTCCACCAGAGTGATAGTGGGCTAGTGGTTAAGGTGTCCGCCTTTCAGCCAAGATGATGTATGTACAAGCCCCACCAGGGTGATAGTGGACTAGTGGTTAAGGTACCTACCTTTTAGCCAAGATGATGTAGGTACAAGCTCCACCATGTTGAGAATGGGCTAGTGGTTAAGGTACATGCCTTTCAGTCAAGATGATGTAGGTACGAGCCCCACCAGGGTGATAGTGGACTAGTGGTTAAGGTATCAGCCTTTCAGCCAAGATGATGTAGGTACGAGCCTCACCAGGGTGATAGTGGACTAGTGGTTAAGGTACCCGCCTTTCAGCCAAGATGATGTAGGTACAAGCCCCACCAGGGTAATAGTGGACTAGTGGTTAAGGTGTCCGCCTTTCAGCCAAGATGATGTGGGTACGAGCCCCACCAGGGTGATAGTGGACTACATGTAGTGGTTAAGGTGTCCGCCTTTCAGCCAAGACGATGTTGGTACGAGCCCTACCAGGGTGATAGTGGACTAGTGGTTAAGGTATCCGCCTTTCAGCCAAGACGATGTTGGTACGAGCCCTACCAGGGTGATAGTGGACTAGTGGTTAAGGTACCCGCCTTTCAGCCAAGATGATGAAGGTACGAGCACCACCAGGGTGATATTGGACTTGTGGTTAAGGTGTCTGCCTTTCAGCCAAGATGATGTAGGTACGAGTCCCCCCCCCCCCCGGATAGTGGACTAGTTGTTAAGGTGCCCGCCTTTCAGCTAAGATGATGTGGGTACGAGCACCACCAGGGTGATAGTTGACTTGTGGTTAAGGTGTCTGCCTTTCAGCCAAGATGATGTGGTTACGAGCCCCACCAGGGTGATAGTGTACTAGTGGTTAAGGTACCCGCCTTTCAGCCAAGATGATGTGGGTACGAGCCCTACCAGGGTGATAGTGAACTAGTAGTTAAGGTACCCTCCTTTCAGCCAAGATGATGTACGTACGAGCACCACCAAGGTGATAGTGGATTAGTGGTTAAGGTGTCTGCCTTTCAGCCAAGATGATGTAGGTACGAGCCCCACCAGGGTGATTATGGACTAGTGGTTAAGGTATCCGCCATTCAGCCAAGATGATGTAGGTACGAGCACCACCAGGGTGATAGTGAACTAGTGGTTAAGGTATCCGCCTTTCAGCCAAGATGATGTAGGTACGAGCCCCACCAGGGTGATAGTGGACTAGTGGTTAAGGTATTCGCCATTCAGCCAAGATGATGTAGGTACGAGCAACACCAGGGTGATAGTGAAGTAGTGGTTAAGGTATCCGCCTTTCAGCCAAGACGATGTGGGTACCAGCCCCACCAGGGTGATAGTGGACTTGTGGTTAAGGTGTCTGCCTTTCAGCCAAGATGATGTGGGTACGATTCCGCCCCCCGGTGATAGTGGACTAGTGGTTAAGGTGTCCACCTTTCAGTCAAGATGAAGTGGGTACGAGCCCCACCAGGTTGATAGTGGACTAGTGGTTAAGGTACCCGCCTTTCAGCCAAGATGATGTAGGTACGAGCCCCACCAGGGTGATAGTGGACTAGTGGTTAAGGTGTCTGCCTTTAAGCCAAGATGATGTAGCTACGAGCCCCATCAGGATGATAGTGGACTAGTGGTTTAGGTGTCCGCCTTTTAGCCAAGATGATTTGGGTACGAGCCCCACCAGGGTGATAGTGGACTAGTGGTTGAGGTCTCCGGCTTTCAGCCAAGATGATGAAGATACGAGCCCCATCAGGGTGATAGTGGACTAGTGGTTAATGTTTCCGCCTTTCAGCCAAGATGATGAAGGTACGAGCCCCACCAGGGTGATAGTGGACTAGTGGTTAAGGTATCCGCCTTTCAACCAAGACGATGTAGGTACGAGCTCCACCAGGGTGATAGTGGGCTAGTGGTTAATGTACCCGCCTTTCAACCAAGATGATGTATGTACAAGCCCCATCAAGGGTGATAGTGGACTAGTGGTTAAGGTACCTACCTTTTAGCCAAGATGATGTAGGTACGAGCTCCACCAGGTTGATAGTGGGCTAGTGGTTAAGGTACCTGCCTTTCAGCCAAGATGATGTAGGTACGAGCCCCACCAGGGTGATAGTGAACTAGTGGTTAAGGTATCAGCATTTCAGCCAAGATGATGTAGGTACGAGCCTCACCAGGGTGATAGTGGACTAGTGGTTAAGGTACCCGCCTTTCAGCCAAGATGATGTAGGTACGAGCCCCACCAGGGTAATAGTGGACTAGTGGTTAAGGTACCCGCCTTTCAGCCAAGATGATGTGGGTACGAGCCACACCAGGGTGATAGTGGACTACATGTAGTGGTTAAGGTATCCGCCTTTCAGCCAAGACGATGTTGGTACGAGCCCTACCAGGGTGATAGTGAACTAGTGGTTAAGGTATCCGCCTTTCAGCGAAGATGATGTAGGTACGAGCACCACCAGGGTGATAGTGGACTTGTGGTTAAGGTGTCTGCCTTTCAGCCAAAATGATGTAGGTACGAGTCCCCCCCCCCGGGGATAGTGGACTTGTGGTTAAGGTATCCGCCTTTCAGCCAAGATGATGTGGGTACGAGCCCCACCAGGGTGATAATGGACTAGTGATTAAGGTACCCGCCTTTCAGCCAAGACGATGTGGGTACGAGCCCCACCAGGGTGATAGTGGACTAGTGGTTAAGGTATCCGCCTTTCAGCCAAGATGATGTAGGTACGAGCCCCACCAGGGTGATAGTGGACTAGTGGTTAAGGTATCAGCCTTTCAGCCAAGATGATGTAGGTACGAGTACCACCAGGGTGAAAGTGAACTAGTGGTTAAGGTCTCTGCCTTTACGCTAAGATGATGTAGGTACGAGCACCACCAGGGTGATAGTGGGCTAGTAGTTAAGGTACCCTCCTTTCAGCCAAGATGATGTAGGTATGAGCACCACCAAGGTGATAGTGGACTAGTGGTTAAGGTGTCTGCCTTTCAGCCAAGATGATGTGGGTACGAGCCCCACCAGGGTGATAGTGGACTAGTGGTTAAGGTACCCGCCTTTCAGCCAAGATAATGTGGGTACGAGCCCCGCCAGGATGATAGTGGACTAGTGGTTAAGGTATCCGCCTTTCAGCCAAGATGATGTAGGTACGAGCCCCACCAGGGTGATAGTGGACTAGTGGTTAAGGTATCCGCCATTCAGCCAAGATGATGTAGGTACGAGCACCACCAGGGTGATAGTGAACTAGTGGTTAAGGTATCCGCCTTTCAGCCAAGATGATGTAGGTACGAGCCCCGCCAGGATGATAGTGGACTAGTGGTTAAGGTACATGCCTTTAAGCCAAGATGATGTAGGTACGAGCTTCACCAGGGTGATAGTGGACTAGTGGTTAAGGTATCCGCCTTTCAGCAAAGATGATGTAGGTACGAGCCCCATCAGGATGATAGTGGACTAGTGGTTAAGGTACATGCCTTTGAGCCAAGATGATTTGGGTACGAGCCCCAAAAGGGTGATAGTGGACTAGTGGTTGAGGTATCCGCCTTCAGCCAAGATGATGAAGATACGAGCCCCACCAGGGTGATAGAGGACTAGTGGTTAAGGTATCCGCCTTTCAGCCAAGATGATGTAGGTACGAGCCCCACCAGGGTGATAGTGGACTAGTGGTTAAGGTATCCGCCTTTCAACCAAGACGATGTAGGTACGAGCTCCACCAGGGTGATAGTGGGCTAGTGGTTAAGGTACCCTCCTTTCAGCCAAGATGATGTGGGTACCAGCCCCATCAGGGTGATAGTGGACTAGTGGTTAATGTACCCGCCATTCAGCCAAGATGATGTCGGTACGAGCACCACCAGGGTGATAGTGAACTAGTGTTTAAGGTATCCGCCTTTCAGCCAAGATGTAGGTACGAACCCCACCAGGGTTATAGTGGACTGTTGGTTAAGGTATCCGCCTTTCAGCCAAGATGATGTAGGTACGAGCACCACCAGGGTGATAGTGGACTTGTGGTTAAGGTACCCACCTTTCAGCCAAGACGATGTCGGTACAAGCCCCACCAGGGTGATAGTGGACTAGTGGTTAAGGTATCCGCCTTTCAGCCAAGATGATGTAGGTAAGAACACCACCAGGGTGATAGTGGACTAGTGGTTAAGGTGCCCGCCTTTCAGCCAAGATGATGTAGGTACGAGCCCAACCAGGGTGATAGTGAACTAGTGGTTAAGGTACCCGCCTTTCAGCCAAGATGATGTAGGTACGAGCACCACCAGGGTGATAGTGAACTAGTGGTTAAGGTACCCGCCTTTCAGCCAAGATGATGTAGGTACGAGCCCCACCAGGGTGATAGTGGACTTGTGGTTAAAGTATCCGCCTTTCAGCCAAGATGATGTAGGTACAAGACCCACCAGGGTGATAGTGGACTAGTGGTTAAGGTGTCTGCCTTTCAGCCAAGATGATGTTGGTAAGAGAACCACCAGGGTGATAGTGGATTAGTGGTTAAGGTACTCGCCTTTCAGTCAAGATGATGTGGGTACGAACCCCACCAGGGTGATATTGGACTAGTCGTTAAGGTATCCGTCTTTCAGCCAAGATGATGTAGGTACGAACACCACCAGGGTGATAGTGGACTAGTGGTTAAGGTATCCGCCTTTCAGCCAAGATGATGTAGGTACGAGCCCAACCAGGGTGATAGTGGACTAGTTGTTAAGGTATCCGCCTTTCAGCCAAGATGATGTAGGTACGAGTACCACCAGGGTGATAGTGGACTAGTGGTTAAGGTATCCGCCTTTCAGCCAAGATGATGTAGGTACGAGCACAACCAGGGTGATAGTGGACTAGTTGTTAAGGTATCCGCCTTTCAGCCAAGATGATGTAGGTACGAGTACCACCAGGGTGATAGTGAACTAGTGGTTAAGGTACCCGCCTTTCAGCCAAGATGATGTGGGTACGAGACCCACCAGGGTGATATTGGACTAGTCGTTAAGGTATCCGTCTTTCAGCCAAGATGATGTAGGTACGAACAACACCAGGGTGATAGTGGACTAGTGGTTAAGGTATCCGCCTTTCAGCCAAAATGATGTAGGTACGAGCCATACCAGGGTGATAGTGGACTAGTTGTTAAGGTATTCACCTTCAGCCAAGATGATGTAGGTACGAGCCCAACCAGGGTGATAGTGGACTAGTTGTTAAGGTATCCGCCTTTCAGCCAAGATGATGTAGGTACGAGCCCAACCAGGGTGATAGTGGACTAGTGGTTAAGGTAACCGACTTTCAGCCAAGATGATGTAGGTACGAGCACCACCAGGGTGATAGTAAACTAGTGGTTAAGGTACCCGCCTTTCAGCCAAGATGATGTAGGTACGAGCCCCACCAGGGTGATAGTGGACTTGTGGTTAAGGTATCCGCCTTTCAGCCAAGATGATGTAGGTACGAGTACCACCAGGGTGATAGTGGACATGTGGTTAAGGTGTCTGCCTTTCAGCCAAGATGATGTGGGTACGAGACCCACCAGGGTGATAGTGGACTAGTTGTTAAGGTATCCGCCTTTCAGCCAAGACTATGTGGGTACGAGCACCACCAAGGTGATAGTGGACTAGTGGTTAAGGTACCCGCCTTTCAGCCAAGATGATGTAGGTACGAGCACCACCAGGGTGATAGTGGATTTGTGGTTAAGGTATCCGCCTTTCAGCCAAGATGATGTAGGTACGAGCACCACCAGGGTGATAGTGGACTAGTGGTTAAGGTGTCCGCCTTTCAGCCAAGACTATGTGGGTACGAGCACCACCAGGGTGATAGTGAACTAGTGGTTAAGGTATTCACCTTCAGCCAAGACGATGTGGGTACCAGCCCCACCAGGGTGATAGTGGACTAGTGGTTTAGGTTTCCGCCTTTCAGCCAAGACTATTGTGGTACGAGCCCCGCCAGTATGATAGTGGACTAGTGGTTAAGGTATCCGCCTTTCAGCCAAGATGATGTAGGTACGAGCACCACCAGGGTAACAGGGGACTAGTGGTTTTGGTGTCCGCCTTTCAGCCAAGATGATGTAGGTACGAGCACCACCAAGGTGATAGTGGACTAGTGGTTAAGGTGCCCGCCTTTAAGCCAAGATATTGTAGATACGAGCTTCACCAGGGTGATAGTGGACTTGTGGTTAAGGTATCCGCCTTTCAGCCAAGATGATATAGGTACAAGCTCCACCAGGGTGATATTGGACTAGTGGTTAAGGTGTCTGCCTTTAAGCCAAGATGATGTAGGTACAAGCCCCACCAGGGTGATAGTGGACTAGTGGTTAAGGTACATGCCTTTAAGCCAAAATGATGTAGGTACGAGCCCAATCAGAATGATAGTGGACTAGTGGTTAAGGTACTTGCCTTTTAGCCAAGATGATTTGGGTACGAGCCCCACCAGGGTGAGAGTGGACTAGTGGTTGAGGTATCCGCCATTCAGCCAAGATGATGAAGATACGAGCCCCACCAGGGTGATACCTACCTTTTAGCCAAGATGATGTAGGTACGAGCACCACCAGGTTGATAGTGGGCTAATGGTTAAGGTTTCCGCCTTTCAGCCAAG
Source organism: Mya arenaria (assembly GCF_026914265.1). NCBI lineage: Eukaryota > Metazoa > Mollusca > Bivalvia > Myida > Myidae > Mya > Mya arenaria. Next base: position 62,373,384 of record NC_069129.1, on the reverse strand, counting down.
ATGATGTTGGTAAGAGCCCTACCAGGGTGATAGTGGACTAGTGGTTTAGGTACCCGCCTTTCAGCCAAGATGATGTAGGTACGAGCCCCACCAGGGTGATATTGGACTAGTCGTTAAGGTATCCGCCTTTCAGCCAAGATGATGTGGGTACGAGCTCCCCCAGGGTGATAGTGGACTAGTGGTTAAGGTATCCGCCTTTCAGCCAAGATGATGTGGGTACGAGCCCCACCAGGGTGTTATTGGACTAGTGGTTAAGGTTTCCGCCTTTCAGCCGTGATGATGTGGGTACGAGCCCTACCAAGGTGATAGTGGACTAGTGGTTAATGTATCCGCCTTTCAGCCAAGATGATGTAGGTACGAGCCCCACCAGGGTGATAGTGAACTAGTCGTTAAGGTATCCGCCTTTCAACCAAGACGATGTAGGTACGAGCTCCACCAGGGTGATAGTGGGCTAGTGGTTAAGGTACCCGCCTTTCAGCCAAGATGATGTATGTACGAGCCCCATCAGGGTGATAGTGGACTAGTGGTTAAGGTACCTACCTTTTAGCCAAGATGATGTAGGTACGAGCACCACCAGGTTAATAGTGGGCTAGTGGTTAAGGTGTCCGCCTTTCAGCCAAGATGATGTAGGTACGAGCCCTACCAGGGTGATAGTGGACATGTGGTTAAGGTGTCTGCCTTTCAGCCAAGATGATGTGGGTACGAGTCCGAACCCCGGTGATAGTGGACTAGTGGTTAAGGTGTCCGCCTTTCAGCCAAGATGATGTAGGTACGAGACCGACCAGGGTGATAGTGGACTAGTGGTTAAGGTTTCCGCCTTTCAGCCAAGACGATGTGGGTACGAGCCCCACCAGGGTGATAGTGGACAAGTGGGTAAGGTACCCGCCTTTCAGCCAAGATGATGTAGGTACGAGCACCACCAGGGTGATAGTGGACTAGTGGTTAAGGTATCCGCCTTTCAGCCAAGATGATGTAGGTACGAGCACCACCAGGGTGATAGTGGACTAGTGGTTAAGGTACCGCCTTTCAGCCAAGATGATGTAGGTACGAGCCCCACCAGGGTGATAGTGGACTAGTGGTTAATGTACCCGCCTTTCAGCCAAGATGATGTCGGTACGAGCACCACCAGGGTAATAGTGAACTAGTGGTTAAGGTATCCGCCTTTCAGCCAAGATGTAGGTACGAACCCCACCAGGGTTATAGTGGACTAGTGGTTAAGGTATCCGCCTTTCAGCCAAGATGATGTAGGTACGAGCACCACCAGGGTGATAGTGGACTAGTGGTTAAGGTACCCGCCTTTCAGCCAAGATTATGTAGGTACGAGCTTCACCAGGGTGATAGTGTACTAGTGGTTAAGGTACCCGCCTTTCAGCCAAGATGATGTGGGTACGAGCCCCACCAGGGTGATAGTGGACTAGTGGTTAAGGTACATGCCTTTCAGCCAAGACTATGTGGGTACGAGCCCCACCAGGGTGATAGTGGACTAGTGGTTAAGGTACCTGCCTTTCAGCCAAGATGAAGTAGGTACGAGCACCACCAGGGTGATAGTGGACTAGTGGTTAAGGTGTCCGCCTTTCAGCCAAGATGATGTAGGTACGAGCACCACCAGGGTGATAGTGGACTAGTGGTTAAGGTGTCTGCCTTTCACCAAAGACGATGTGGGTACCAGCCCCACCAGGGTGATAGTGGACTAGTGGTTAAGGTATCCGCCTTTCAGTCAAGATGATGTGGGTACGAGCCCTACCAGGGTGATAGTGGACTAGTGGTTAAGGTACATGCCTTTCAGCCAAGATGATGTAGGTACGAGCCCCACCAGGGTGATAGTGGACTAGTGGTTAAGGTATCCGCCTTTCAGCCAAGACGATGTAGGTACGAGCCCCACCAGGGTGATAGTGGACTTGTGGTTAAGGTATCCGCCTTTCAGCCAAGATGATGTAGGTACGAGCACCACCAGGGTGATAGTGAACTAGTGGTTAAGGTGTCTGCCTTTAACCCAAGATGATGTAGGTACGAGCCCCACCAGGGTGATAGTGGACTAGTGGTCAAGGTACCCGCCTTTCAGCCAAGATGATGTAGGTACGAGTTCCACCAGGGCTAAAGTGGACTAGTGGTTAAGGTGTCTGCCTTTTAGCCAAGATGATGTAGGTACGAGCCCCACCAGGGTAATAGTGGACTAGTGGTTAAGGTACCCGCCTTTCAGCCAAGATGATGTAGGTACGAGTTCCACCAGGGCGAAAGTGGACTAGTGGTTAAGGTGTCTGCCTTTTAGCCAAGATGATGTAGGTACGAGCCCCACCAGGGTGATAGTGGACTAGTGGTTAAGGTACCCGCCTTTCAGCCAAGATGATGTAGGTACGAGCCCCACCAGGGTGATAGTGGACTAGTGGTTAAGGTGTCTGCCTTTTAGCCAAGATGATGTAGGTACGAGCCCCACCAGGGTGATAGTGGACTAGTGGTTAAGGTACCCGCCTTTCAGCTAAGATGATGTAGGTACGAGCCCCACCAGGGTGATAGTGGACTAGTGGTTAAGGTGTCTGTCTTTAAGACAGGATGATGTAGGTCCGAGCCCCATCAGGATGATAGTGGACTAGTGGTGAAGGTGTCTGTCTTTAAGCCAGGATGATGTAGGTACGAGCCCCACCAGGGTAATAGTGAACTAGTGGTTAAGGTGTCTGTCTTTAAGCCAGGATGATGTAGGTACGAGCCCCATCAGGATGATAGTGGACTAGTGGTTAAGGTACATGCCTTATAGCCAAGATGATTTGGGTACGAGCCCCACCAGGGTGATAGTGGGCTAGTGGTTGAGGTATCCACCTTTCAGCCAAGATGATGAAGATAAGAGCCCCACCAGGGTGATAGTGGACTAGTGGTTAAGGTACATGCCTTATAGCCAAGATGATGTGGGTACCAGCCCCACCAGGGTGATAGTGGACTAGTGGTTGAGGTATCCACCTTTCAGCCAAGATGATGAAGATAAGAGCCCCACCAGGGTGATAGTGGACTAGTGGTTAAGGTACCCGCCTTTCAGCCAAGATGATGTAGGTACGGGCCCCACCAGGGTGATAGTGGACTAGTGGTTAAGGTGTCCGCCTTTCAGCCAAGACGATGTAGGTTCGAGCTCCACCAGGGTGATAATGGGCTAGTGGTTAAGGTATCCGCCTTTCAGCCAAGATGATGAAGGTACGAGCACCACCAGGGTGATAGTGGACTTGTGGTTAAGGTATCCGCCTTTCAGCCAAGATGATGTAGGTACGAGCACCACCAGAGTGATAGTGGGCTAGTGGTTAAGGTGTCCGCCTTTCAGCCAAGATGATGAAGGTACGAGCCCCACTAGGGTGATAGTGGACCAGTGGTTAAGGTATCCGCCTTTCAGCCAAGACGATGTAGGTACGAGCCCCACCAGGGTGATAGTGGATAAGTGGTTAAGGTACCTGCCTTTTAGCCAAGATGATGTGGGTACGAGCCCCACCAGGGTGATAGTGGACTAGTGGTTAAGGTATCTGCCTTTTTAGCCAAGATGATGTAGGTACGAGCACCACCAGGGTGATAGTGGACTAGTGGTTAAGGTACCCTCCTTTCAGCCAAGATGATGTGGGTACGAGCCCCACCAGGGTGATAGTGGACTAGTGGTTGAGGTATCCGCCTTTCAGCCAAGATGATGTAGGTACGAGCCCCACCAGGGTGATAGTGGACTAGTGGTTAAGGTATCCGCCTTTCAGTCAAGATGATGTGGGTACGAGCCCTACCAGGGTGATAGTGGACTAGTGGTTGAGGTATCCGCCTTTAAGCCAAGATGATGTAGGTACGAGCCCCACCAGGTTGATAGTGGACTAGTGGTTAAGGTACATGCCTTTCAGCCAAGATGATGTAGGTACGAGCCCCACCAGGGTGATAGTGGACTAGTGGTTAAGGTATCCGCCTTTCAGCCAAGATGATGTGGGTACGAGCCCCACCAGGGTGATAGTGGACTAGTGGTTAAGGTACCCGCCTTTCAGCCAAGATGATGTAGGTACGAGCCCCACCAGGTTGATAGTGGACTAGTGGTTAAGGTACATGCCTTTCAGCCAAGATGATGTGGGTACGAGCTTCACCAGGGTGATAGTGGACTAGTGGTTAAGATATCCGCCTTTAAGCCAAGATGATGTAGGTACGAGCCCCACCAGGTTGGTAGTGGACTAGTGGTTAAGGTATCCGCCTTTCAGCCAAGATGTAGGTACGAACCCCACCAGGGTTATAGTGGACTAGTGGTTAAGGTGTCTGCCTTTCAGCCAAGATGATGTGGGTACGAGCCCTACCAGGGTGATAGAGGACTAGTGGTTAAGGTATCTGCCTTTTTAGCCAAGATGATGTAGGTACGAGCACCACCAGGGTGATAGTGGACTAGTGGTTAAGGTACCCTCCTTTCAGCCAAGATGATGTAGGTACGAGCCCCACCAGGTTGATAGTGGACTAGTGGTTAAAGTATCCGCCTTTCAGCCAAGATGATGTGGGTACGAGCCCCACCAGGGTGATAGTGGACTCGTGGTTAAGGTATCCGCCTTTCAGTCAAGATGATGTGGGTACGAGCCCTACCAGGGTGATAGTGGACTAATGGTTGAGGTATCCGCCTTTAAGCCAAGATGATGTAGGTACGAGCACCACCAGGGTGATAGTGGACTAGTGGTTAAGGTACATGCCTTTCAGCCAAGATGATGTAGGTACGAGCACCACCAGGGTGATAGTGGACTAGTGGTTAAGGTATCCGCCTTTCAGCCAAGATGATGTGGTTACGAGCCCCACTAGGGTGATAGTGGACTAGTGGTTAAGGTGTCCGCCTTTCAGCCAAGATGATGTGGTTACGAGCCCCACTAGGGTGATAGTGGACTACATGTAGTGGTTAAGGTATCCGCCTTTCAGCCAAGATGATGTAGGTACGAGCCCCACCAGGGTGATAGTGGACTAGTGGTTAAGGTATCCGCCTTTCAGCCAAGATGATGTGGCTACGAGCCCCACTAGGGTGATAGTGGACTACATGTAGTGGTTAAGGTATCCGCCTTTCAGCCAAGATGATGTATGTACAAGCCCCACCAGGATGATAGTGGACTAGTGGTTAAGGTACCCGCCTTTCAGCCAAGATGAAGTGGGTACGAGCCCTACCAGGGTGATAGTGGGCTAGTGGTTAAGGTATCCGCCTTTCAGCCAAGATGATGTAGGTACGAGCCCCACCAGGGTGATAGTGGACTAGTGGTTAAGGTACCCGCCTTTCAGCCAAGATGTAGGTACGAACCCCACCAGGGTTATAGTGGACTAGTGGTTAAGGTGTCCGCCTTTCAGCCAAGATGATGTAGGTACGAGCACCACCAGGGTGATAGTGGACTTGTGGTTAAGGTGTCTGCCTTTCAGCCAAGATGATGTGGGTACGAGCACCACCAGGGTGATAGTGGGCTAGTGGTTAATGTATCTGCTTTTAAGCTAAGATGATGTAGGTACGAGCACCACCAGGGTGATAGTGGACTTGTGGTTAAGGTGTCTGCCTTTAAGCCAAGATGATGTAGGTACGAGCACCACCAGGGTGATAGTGAACTAGTGGTTGAGGTATCCGCTTTTCAGCCAAGATGATGTAGGTACGAGCACCACCAGGGTGATAGTGGACTAGTGGTTAAGGTATCCGCCTTTCAGCCAAGATGATGTAGGTACGAGCCCCACCAGGGTGATAGTGGACTAGTGGTTAAGGTATCCGCCTTTCAGCCAAGATGATGTAGGTACGAGCACCACCAGGGTGATAGTGGACTTGTGGTTAAGGTGTCTGCCTTTCAGCCAAGATGATGTGGGTACGAGCACCACCAGGGTGATAGTGGGCTAGTGGTTAATGTATCTGCTTTTAAGCTAAGATGATGTAGGTACGAGCACCACCAGGGTGATAGTGGACTTGTGGTTAAGGTGTCTGCCTTTAAGCCAAGATGATGTAGGTACGAGCACCACCAGGGTGATAGTGAACTAGTGGTTAAGGTATCCGCTTTTCAGCCAAGATGATGTAGGTACGAGCACCACCAGGGTGATAGTGGACTAGTGGTTAAGGTATCCGCCTTTCAGCCAAGATGATGTGGGTACAAGCCCCACCAGGGTGATAGTGGACTAGTGGTTAAGGTATCCGCCTTTCAGCCAAGATGATGTGGGTACAAGCACCACCAGGGTGATAGTGGACTAGTGGTTAAGGTACCCGCCTTTCAGCCAAGATGATGTAGGTACCAGCCCCACCAGGGTGATAGTGGACTAGTGGTTAAGGTACCCTCCTTTCAGCCAAGATGATGTGGGTACCAGCCCCACCAGGGTGATAGTGGACTAGTGGTTAAGGTACCCGCCTTTGAGCCAAGATGATGTGGGTACGAGCCCCACCAGGGTAATAGTGTATTAGTGGTTAAGGCATCTGCCTCTCAGCCAAGATTATGTAGGTACGAGCTTCACCAGGGTGATAGTGGACTTGTGGTTAAGGTATCCGCCTTTCAGCCAAGATGATCTGGGTACGAGCCCCGTTAGGGGGATAATCAAATGACCTTTCAAAATGGACACCTTTGCAGTACTAAACGGTTTCGAGATCGATTTAATCCGCTTCCATATGTCCTAACAATAATAATAATGTTTGTGTGTTTCGTCCTCATATTTTATAAATAGTTGTCCCTTATATCACATGTATTGTGTTAAGAGAGTATAATAAAACTAAGAACTGAAACAATATATTCGTTTAAACGAAACAATTCTGGTTAAGCAAGGCATGGCCATAACTGTGATTACAAATTACACTTCCGACTGGTTGCACTTTGTCATACATCCACTTTAATATTAGAGTTTAGAATGCTTGAGACGGTGCATGCTGTAACGTTCATGGATGCGAGAATGGACGCTGCTCTTTTCCAATTCCAAATAACAAAATGAAATTAAGTAGTGTTATTACACACTGTATAAGTCGTACTTAATTGCGGATCAGGAAGCTGATGATATATAAGAAGTGTAAACCACAGTTATAACGAGGGATTATTTGGCGGACTATCTAATGGCAATGTCTGTGCACATGATTATTCAGCACCATATACATGTATATACATTTGTATTATTTATTTTTAAAGTGTTAGACTTATTCGGTACATCCCTCATATATTTATGTACATATACAACAACACAAGGGTGTGTCCAACATAGCCATGGTATAAGTGGCACTATGCATTGTTCATTTTGTTATGTCGTGGAATTTGTAATGGTTCCGACTTTCTTTGGCATAGACAAGTTTGTAGTGCTGCAAACAGTTACTAAATATTATCTGTGTTATCGCATACTTGAAAAAAAAATGATTGACTGTTACACTACGTGCTCTGCTTTCTACTTACCACACAGTGTTAATGCTTTTCCCGACAATCGCCACTAACGCACCATCAGTGCTTTTAAATATTGGCTTAAGTTCAATTTACACAAAAACGGTGCAAATAACTAAAGTATCACACTGGGGTAATTCAATTTCACGACTTTGATGATCTTTATTAAAATGTCCATTGGATGCGCTTATTTCAATGCGTTGATGCTATTTACGTCACACGTCTAGAGTACATAAAAAATGCACAAATTAACACTAACGAGTTTCAGAATAAAATACATTTCCTGGTTTTCAGATGACGACTACATTAACAAGACCGTCCAGACGACAGGAACGCTTGACAGGTGCGCGCCCGGTACGTGCTGAAACGGGGGGGGGGGGAGTGTGACGTGACGTCATCAGGTAGATTTACGTGCCGCTGCCCAGCACAGTTTACAGGTAGGGATCAAGTTCTAACATACTCGTTTACTTTAAAAGGTTTAAGAATATTACTTTATACGTCTAAAACATTCACTGTTTTAGAGGAGTATCGACATTTTGTCTAAATGAATGGGCTACGAAACAAAACATGTTCGTTTCCGTGTACATGAACGCTTGCGTATATATGTACGTGTACTTGTCCATTAAAGTTTAGTTTACAAGGCGGTTGCTACGTCTTTGTTTGAACGTTTACTTGTACGCTACCAGATACTCGCAAAAATCACTTTTCTTGCGTATTTTTTAATAAAACGTTTGTACTGTACAGATGGTGCGATGACGTAGAGCATAAAAAAGTAGTCCACGCGAACATGTACCCGTACATATCAAACTACATTTATGTTCCTAATTAATAAATTATCTAGTCAAGTTTCTGCTCAGATGAATCATTCTTTCCTTACATGTATGAATAATATTATGTACATCAAAGCACTGAAGGGACGGAAGGGCGGACGACTTGTTACTAATATAACCAAATAAATGTACATCAGATATTTTTGTCCAAAGTATATTTCATGATCCTCGAAAGCCAAGCACGTAGTTTGGTCCGCCCAATCCTCCTTACTTCGAATGCGCATTAATGTATAACTCGCTAACCACTGGATGGACCTTGGACAACGGTTCCTTCCGTCAATACGATGTGCAGAGTAAATGCTGATATCTAAGCATTACAATGGCAATTGCAAACCTGGGATCAAAAAGCCATGCAGTAAAAATACAAATCCAAAGCCGCTGGGTTGAATTTGAAATTACTTCGTTGACAAAAGTTGACATAAGTGTGAACTACCACATTGATACTGTTACCAGACAGTAACATTATGCATGGCAGTCAAAGGTCGTGCTAACAATTGCAGGAAAACTACAAGGAAATGTTTTAAGCAAGACTCCTAGAAGCGAGTTACCAAAGAACAAATGAACTGCTGAAACTCACTCTTAGGTACGTACTTACCCCATGGATTTTCAATGACCCAATGCCCTCCTCCCACCATATCTGTACAACAATACATATATTGCGAAATAATTCGTCGGTACATATATCACATCGAGCCAAATGACAAAGCGTGTATTCGGGTCACTCTTCTTCAAGGTAAATGTACGGATCAAAGATCAGCAATTTATTGTTCATGTCCGCCCCATTCGTTTCTAACTAATTTCTCACACGGAACATTATCATTTCTGCCGTATCACTGTGTTTCAAGACCAACATAAGATAACATAATATTAGCGATATAAGTAATACCCTTTGCGTTGATAGCAATACTAGTTATGACCTATGCGTTGAGATTAATATTTGTAATGACCTATGTGTTAATAGCGATGTAAGTAATACCTTGTGCGTTGATAGCAATACTTGTTATGACACATGTGTTAGTAGCGATATTAGTAACAACAAATGCGCTGAAAGCAATACTAGAACTACCCTATGTAATGATAGCAATATTAGTAATGACCTTGACGTTGATAACGATATTTGTAATGACCTTTGTGTAAAGAACGATATCAGTAAAGTCCTTTGCGTTCATAACGAAAACAGAAGTAAACGATGCGTCGGTAGCGACAATAGTAATGACGTATGCGTCGGTAGCGACAAAAGTTATGACTTATGTATCGATAGCGATATAGTAATGAACTATGCGTTGATAAGCGATATAAGGGATGCTATATGCGTTGATATCGACGACAGAAATAGCCTATGCGATCGTAGGGAAAATAAGAATGATTTACCAGGAAGTATTGACACCAATTTAATTTCAAATAATTTGCAATCCATTGGTACTAGTACTGGTTTTAATTTTAGAAAGAAAGGTATTCGTATTGCAAACTTAAATATATGTCATGTGTTACCAAAAATGGATGAACTAAAGTACCATTTATCTCAATCATCTTTATCCGATATATTAGGTACATGTATATGTGAAACCTTCTTACACCAAGATATTGATGATAATGCGCTACAAATTAAAAATTACACATTTGAACGGAAAAACCGAAAAGCTAAAAAAGGAGGCGGTATTCTTGTGTACATGTATTTAAAAAATATTATATCGTTTACGAGACATTGTGATTTGAAAATAAATGACATTGAATCTGTTTGGATTGAAATAAAAAACATCATAGCAAATCTTTTTTACTAAATTTGATTTATAGTCCGCCTAACTCAAACCTGTCATATGGACAGATAAATATGATGCACAGCTAGAAATTACTGACTCCTTAAACATAGAATATCATATACTTGGAGACATTAATATTAATAATGTACCAAATAACGTTACTGGTAAATATATCAATACAAAATGGACAGAAATAACCATTAAATATGATCTTGAACAATTAATAGAATGTTAAACATGATCTATAATAGTGGAGCTACCTTTAGATATTTTCTAAAGCTAGCTCCACTGTAATAGATCATGTTTATACAAACAATGTGAATTTTGTAAGTGATTATTATGTATCACCGCTATCACTTAGTGATGATTTTCCTATCTGTTTCACGCGCTGTGCTACCAAAGGAACAATTAAAAACGATTATCGCAAGCATAAATCCATACAGTATAGATCGTTCAAAAAGTTTGATGAACAAACGTTTCAAACAGATTTACTGCTTTCTGGACTGGAACAAATAGATATGATTTCAAATCCGAATGATGATTTAAATATGTTTTATCAATTCCTTAACAATACATTATCCAAACACGCTCCTGTAAAAGATAAACGGATAAATCGTGAGCATCAACCATTGAAATCAAAACACTCATAACCATATGATCGTGATAGATGCCACAAACATGGAGACATAATTCAGTATAAAATTCTAAGCAATGAAGTTTCATCAATGATAAAAAAGTAAGAAGGATTTCTTTAACGATGCAGTTAGAGATAAAAAAGACTTATCTTTGGAGAAACTTAAGGGATATATCAAACTTGAATCAAACTAATAATATTACATTGCCAAGACTTACAAAAAATAATACATTTGTTGACGGTCCTTTAAATAGTATAAATGAATTAAACAAACATTTTGTAAAGATATCAAGTATTTTAGATAAAACAAGGTTCTCAAACGAAAACTATTTGTCTTTGAATGTCATGCTTGACAAAAGGCTGAGTACAGACATGTTTGAGTTAAATTATATGACGTTATATCAAGTTCGTAATTGTATTGCTAAATTAGAAGTGGGAAAGGCCACAGGATTGGATGGTATAGGCCCTAAAGTTTTAAAACATTGTGGTGATATAATTGCATCTTATATTACATCTATAATCAATAATAGCATTGCACAAGAAATTTTCCTAAAAACCTTAAGGAAACAAGAGTTATACAAACTTTCAAAGCTGGTAACAAAGACGATCCAAACAATTACCGTCCAATTTCAATTCTTTCAACTATATCAAAAATAATTGAGCGAAATATTGCAATACAAGTACAGTCATACTTTGAAAAAACTGATAATATACATTAAACGCAGTTCGGATTTAGGAAACACCACTCTTGTAATACTTCCCTTATAAGATTAATAGATGCAATTTGGTTAAAGGGTATTGAAAGTGGTAAATTGGTGGGAAGAATATTTTTAGATTTAAGGAAGGCTTTTGATCTTGTAGATCACGAAATACTTCTCCACAAATTATAGTTATACCATTTTAATACCGTACATTAAAATTATTAAAATCATATCTTGAAAACAGGACACAAATTGTCAAAGTTGAAAATTTACCACCTGAGATACCCCCCATCAAATCTGGGGTGCCCCAGGGGTCAATATCAGGGTCATTGCTTTGTATTCTTTACATAAATGATATGACGTTTATGTATCCTGTTCTAATCATGGATTTATATGCAGATGACTCAATCTTATATGAATTGGGGAATCATATATCAACAATACAAAATAAACTCCAAGATAGTCTTGACTATGTAAATAAATGGTGTCAATTAAATAATATGGCATTGCATCCAACAAAAACTAAATGCATGATAATTGGGTCTGCTTATAAATTAAAATCCACTCGAATTCTACAACTATTTATCAATGACATACGTCTAGAAAACGTTACTTGTCATAAAGTACTCTGAGTATATGTTGACAATAAACTAATCTGGCATAATCAAATTGACTATGTCTGTAAAAACTGATTAACAAATTGCCCCTTTAAAGAACATAATATATTACCTCACACCTGAAATGAAAGTCATGTTTTTAACGCATATATATTGCCCATATTTGACTATTGTTGTACGGTCTGGGGAAAAGGAACAAGTAACTATGCGAAAAAGATAAATATACTTCAGAAACGAGTTGCAGAATTAATACTTAATAAGCCGATTCGAACACCATCGGCAGAGCTATTCCAAGAATAAAAATGGCGTGAGTTTTTCAGACGGATGCAAATACCACTTTGCTGTCCTGGTATATAAAATTATAAATGACAAGGCCCATCATATTTGACAGATATTGTAACGTTCTCTGTCAATAAAACATACCAATTAAGATCAGTATCAAACAAGGATCTTGTCTTACAGATAACACCTCGTACTAAATACATGGAAACATCATTAAAAATAATAGCAAAAATATATGGAATGACATTCCTTTAAATATACGTACATTGAAAACCCTTAAAACATTCATAGGAAATAATAAGCATCATTTATTATGTGCATGATAAGTTAATTTACATTTTCGTTAACATATTTATATGTTTAATTTATAGTCATGTCCTTTGAGTGTCTGTCAGTGACTGTTTAAGTATGAATGCATTCATTTCCAGAATGTTAAATAGTCTTATATGTAAATGTATCTTTCTAGTTTTAACATTGAAAGGTGACTTAATTTTAAGAAAAGTGCCTTTTTGGGTTTATTTATTTTGAAGGCCATTTTGAAAATTACAATATATGTTTTCATATGTCTAGATGTGTAACCTTCGATAAATAAAGCTTTTATTATTATTTTGTTTATTATTATTATTTTATTTTTATTTCTATTATTATTATTATTATTATTATTATTCAAGGGTCAATGTCAAAAATAGGAGTTAACGTCACAAAAATGGGTCAATGCCACACATATGGGTCAAGGTCACATGTAAGGGTAAGTGTCAAACACGGGGGTCACGGTTACACTAAGGAGACAAATGGTGTTTTGTTTCCAACCATGAAGCTCCTATATTTCAATGTGTTAAATACTATAATTCTGTGCCATTCAATATGTACAACAGAACCTGGAGCAATTTGCTCACATACATACATATGATTCCTAAAAGAAATCAGCTTCTCCCCGAAAATAAGTACACATTTTTCGTTTTCTATCTGTATCCAATCAAATTTACTTTTAATTAACTTTAGGTCAAGTATGGGGTGAGGTATTCAATTTCATATAGAACCGGTACATGTATGAAAATCCCCACGAAAGTTATATCACGTGACCTCCTGGCTAACTCCATCGAATGATGTAAGAATATACAAAACAAAGAAAATGAAATGAAATATCCCCACGTATAATGACCGCCGGGTTATTACATAGTTAACATGGCACGTGATTTACAAACTAACTCCAAAGACACAGACACACAACTATTTATAACTATTTTTTGTTAGGTGTGCACATTTTGTTTAAAGCACAAAATTATGTTCTGGCTAATAATAGAAAGTAATACCACTATAATTGGATAAATAGTGGATGAAAACAGTCACAATAGGAGATATTGATCGCCCCATGGATGCAAGAAATCACAACGTCGTAGTTCCTGGCATTATATGACATTTATACTCTGTAAACAAAATAATTTAATAATCACAGCTGTGGATTTTGTATGGTGACAAACCCGTGTGAAACGTGTGCTTTACTGAATAATTTCAAGGCAAATAATAGGAAAATTAAACGCATTACATTGTTGTGTTCTGAGCCCTGAAATCATAATTGCGATATTGCCGTATATTCCTCATTATTTCAGACCCGCCCAATGTAGACATGCAAGGGATTCGCTTGCAATACGAATAATACGAAATAAAAGCAAAGCTCTGACATTAAAGACGTCTGAAAAAAGGTCCTAAGCCTGCCTTTAAGAACAATCAAAATGCAATTAAACAAGCATATTGGTCCTTTGATTACAAAATCCATCGTCGTAAAATAATATTTTCTCTATAAATCCTGCTACGCCCATAAGCTGTATTTGAATGTGACGCCCCTCGATATATAACCTTTACACTTTACGTAGCAGATCCATATACGTCTTTGAATCATGCTTAAACAACTGATGCTATATGTACGTAAATTCCATTGGTAACTATGGTATTCGTGATTTATTGAAAACGTATCAATGGACTTTCGTAATGTCTCCCGATATTCACATAAAAAGTGAACGTTTTCTATTTCTCCAATTAGATGAAAAATAGTCTGTTTATTTTGGAAATACATTGGATTAAAGACGTCCACAGTTTGACAGGTAGACTAAATGAAAAACTACTGTAATTGAAATAAGTTGGAGTTATATGTTGTATTATGTTGGAGTTTACAATTAATAATGCTTTTAAAAAAGGTGTTTTTTTTCTGAAAACATTATCTGAGTGATAAAGTTTGAATGTAATGGATTTATTTACGAAACCACTATAATTATATTGATTTTGCTTGAATAAACAGTATGATCTATGATATTTTTATTATACTTCGAACGGTTTGAAATATATTAATAGAAGTTCTATTTCAAAGGAATAAGGTTACTTGACGTCAGCGTTATGTAACAGAAACTTTAAACGGGCAAAATTCAGCTCAGACGTGTAAGTTGTCAAACGTTGAAATGCCCGATGATTCAATTATTGGGGTGTTTTATTGTTGTTGTTCGTTTTTTTTAAATGCTGAAAATCTGATGAAATTGGATTGATATTTATCTAATTTCAGTTAATTGATCGCTGCGTTATAAACTTTCTAAATATACAGTGGCGTAGCTACATATAGGCCTTGTATGCCTGGGCCTACAACGTTTTCGAAAAATGACAAAATCTAAATGACCCAAAAATGCAATAACTAAAATCTCGAACACTTTGAACAACTCAAAAGTTTGGTGTTTATCTAAACAACGTGCAGGGTGTATTCCTTGATTTTATTGTTATTATTGCAAATATAATTAAGTGAGTGTAATGCACATAATTTATAAAAGTCCGTAAACTCACATAGAGCCATCGGGCATAGCTACGCCCGTGAATTATACACTGATTATTTCTTTATGACATTGTTCTCGTGCATTTGTTCCAGGTTTGTTCTGCCAGGCAAGCCAATGTGACCTTGAACCCTGTCAGCATGGCACTTGTGAGTCGAGCACGAGCACCGGGTACACGTGCACATGCCACGCAGGTTTCTGGGGCGCCACGTGCAGCATGGACAGTATCCGGTGTCAGTACACGTTCTGCTCGGGTCACGGGCAATGTGTTCTTGTGAATGAGAACAAAACAGAGTGCATGTGTGACGCGGACTTTACAGGTACGTAGGCTACGACTAATACTCATTATTAAAGTGACACTCTTGTTCTAAACCAATTTACTCACATGTATTTAACAAACATAAATTTTGAGTGATAAACCTTAAACTACTAACTCAATGATACATTTATGAAAAATAGTTATACTAGTATCTGATAACAATAATTTAACCTTATAGTTTTTAGCTGAAAACGCAAAAAAATATTAAATGATTGGCGAGTGCTAAACGATTTACTGTGATCTACTATCGTCTCAAAAGGTAGAAATACCGTGTTTTCTGCACCTTTCCTTCAAATTAAACTCGGTATCCTTCATAAGAATCATTGTTTTCGATATTTATTCATCCTTTTTTGTCTTTTTGGGGAATAAAAGTTACATTCTTTGTGACGTTTTGGGGGTGGTAAGAAGTTAATTGACCATATTTTATCAGATTTTGGATCAAAAAGCATTTAAAAATTTTTCGGAAAAGTTTGTCGACATTATAATTTTGTTTTTGTGTCAAAATACCCCCAGGCTACTAAATCAACAATGTCTTGAGGATTCTTGGTGATATCTTTTCAAATGAGAAAGATATTCAATAAAATAATACAAAAATAGTGGATTCAATTCATTTCCTGGTTACAAAAAAGCAAATATCTTTCTTAAAACAGCTGGCAATTACCACAAATTCTCAAGACGTTGTTGGGATGGTAGTACTGACAATTTTTCAACAAAAACATCTTCATTTCGTTTTGAGACATTTCCGGAAAAATGTCAATTCTTTAGACTGGAAATGTAATAAAATCGTCTTTCGTAATATTTGCTCAACAATAGTTAAGCATTATATTCATGCTGTTCGATGTTTCAAATGAGCATGAAAAAGGTGTTTTTGGGCGCTTCGTTCTTCTTGTTCTACTTTGTCCGACCCTAACGACGCTAAAGGGTCCAAGAAAATTGCTCTCGGGTCAAAATTCCAAATAACCTACCGACCGGGAGGACCGTGAACTAAACGAGAACAAAATGGCGGATAGTCAAGCCAAGAACGATCTCTACTTCCGGTTCTCGGTGTTCGGGCGTTTTACGCTAGTTACGCGACTCCACTCGACTCAATTCTATCATGGAAACAAGCGCCCAAAGAAGCCCAAAAGAACCGATATTTCGAGTTTTTCAGGACAAATATTTATGTTAATCATTTAAAATGGTCAATCGTTTACATTGCTTTCTTATACCCATAAAATGCTTACCATTGGTACGAAATTCTTACATGATGACCTGGGATAAAACGTCTTCTTTTTCTTGGAAATATTATATTGAAACTAATGCAGTGAGAGAATGAGCGTTCATCCATACACATTGTTATTTAGGAGGAACGTTTTCTTAAAATAAATCTTGGTGCAGTTTCTTGGAAATATGCACATGTTTTAATTTCAAACCATGAAGTAATACAGAAGATTCTGAACAACACAAATAATGTCTCCATAAACGTAAAACGCAATTTTATGGTTGACATTATTATTATAAATAAAGTAAATGAACTCATAATTTAATGAAGTACTGCTGTATAAGAAGCACCTACGCCGCTTTGGTAATGGTGGACGATGGCCTATGTCAATGTTTATATAACATTTACATTGCTATGTGAATCTAGTGATTATCGAACCCACAACCACTAGCTCTGAATGCAAGGGTTTGGCTTTACAGCTAAAATAGCTCTACATGCAATCAGCCCAGCCCGCGAGCCCATCCCATGTTCCAAGCCCGTGACCCCATCCCATGTGCCCAGCCCGTGACCCCATCCCATAAGCCAAGACCGTAAACCCATCCCATGTGCCCGTGACCCCATCCCATGTGCCCAGCCGGTGGCCCCATCACATGTGCCCAGCCCGTGAGCCCCTCCTACGTGACTGTCCCTCGAGCCCATCCCATATGCTCAGTCCGCGAGTTCATAACACGTACCCAGCCCGTAAGCCCATCCCATGTGCCCAGCCCTTGAGCCCATCACATGTACCCAGCCCGTAAGCCCATCCCAAGTGACCAGCCCGTGAGCCAATCACATGTACCTAGCCCGTAAGCCCATCCCATGTGCCCAGTCCGTAAGCCTATCCCATGTGCCCACCCCGTGAGCCTATCCCATGTGCGCAGCCCTTGAGCCAATCCCATGTGCCCCGCCCGTAAGCCCATTCCATGTACCCAGCCCCGAAACTCGCCCTATGTGTCCAACCCGTGAGCGCAAACCCATGTGCCAAGCCCGTGAGCCCATCCCATGTGTCCAGCACGTGGGCCCATCCCATGTGAATAGCCCGTGAGCCAATTCCAGGTGGCCAGTCAAGGTCTAGTATGCCGAATATAATTGACTGTTACTTAAGGTTGGTTTATACCGGTTTTAACTGACTGGTAATGAAGTTTTTGATGGCAAGTTTCGCTCCATATAATAAGAGTTGTGGTAATTATCACATCCAATTGCTTAGGAATATAAGTTATCAATGGATGCATGACGACAGAGGCCACCCTCTTTGTTTACTTTTATCACCCTATATTCTATTTTGACATTCAACGACATAACGTGATAAATATGCATATTAAGTATTATTATTGAAATCTACGCATTTATGCCAGACAAATCTAGAAATGACCTTTCCACATACCCTTCCATTTAAAGTTATTTACAGAATGTATGAACCCGGTCGACGTTTGATTCGGCCAGGTGCCGTTTTTCGGGTGCGGAGGTAAAACATGTATACAGGAATCCCATCGTGTTTTTAACGCTGTACTACAGGACTGAGTGTTATATATATAAAAATAAATCTATAACAAGTCTAGCAGGAAATTATATATATCACCCTCAGTGATTCAGGGCTAGACTCGGCAGTTTATCGTTTAACCCGTGTTTCAGGGCGGCACTGTTTACGTTACTATGGTAATCCCTTGCTTCAGACAAGGGCTGTTTTCCCCATATTCGTACCCGGACTGCACACTTCAGTTTAGTATTCCCGTCTTTCAGGCCCGGACTGTACACTTCAGTATAGTATTCCCGTCTTTCAGGCCAATAATGTACACTTAAGTGTAGTATTCCTGTCTTTCAGACCCGGACTGTACACTTAAGTGTAGCATTCCTGTCTTCCAGGCCCGGACTGTTCAGGCCCGGACTGTACAAGTGTAGTATTCCCGTCTTTCAGGCCCGGACTGCACACTTAAGTGTAATATTCCTTTCTTTCAGGCCCGGACTGTACACTTAAGTATAGTATTCCCGTCTTTCAGGCCCGGACTGTACACTTCGGTATAGTATTCCCGTCTTTCAGGCCCGGACTGTACACTTCAGTATAGTATTTCCGTCTTAATGCCCGGACTGTACACTTAAGTGTAGTATTCCTTTTTTTAGGCCCGGACTGTACACTTCAGTGTAGTATTTCCGTCTTAAATGCCCGGACTGTATACTTCAGTATAGTATTCCCGTCTTAAATGCCTGGACTGTACACTTCAGTATAGTATTCGCGTCTTTCAGGCCCGGACTGTACACTTCAGTATAGTATTCCCGTCTTAAATGCCGGACTGTACACTTAAGTGTAGTATTCCATTCTTTCAGGCCCGGACTGTACACTTCAGTGTAGTATTCCCGTCTTTCAGGCCCGGACTGTACACTTAAGTGTAGTATTCCTTTTTTTAGGCCCGGACTGTACACTTCAGTGTAGTATTTCCGTCTTAAATGCCCGGACTGTACACTTCAGTGTAGTATTCCCGTCTTAAATGCCCGGACTGTACACTTAAGTGTAGTATTCCTTTTTTTTAGGCCCGGACTGTACACTTCAGTGTAGTATTTCCGTCTTAAATGCCCGGACTGTACACTTAAGTGTAGTATTCCCGTCTTTCAGGCCCGGACTGTATACTTCAGTGTAGTATTCCCGTCTTTCACGCCCGGACTGTATACTTCAGTGTAGTATTCCCGTCTTTCAGGCCCGGACTGTACACTTCAGTGTAGTATTCCCGTCTTTCAGGCCCGGACTGTACACTTCAGTGTAGTATTTCCGTCTTAAATGCCCGGACTGTACACTTCAGTGTAGTATTCCCGTCTTAAATGCCCGGACTGTACATTTAAGTGTAGTATTCATTTTTTAGGCCCGGACTGTACACTTCAGTGTAGTATTCCCGTCTTTCAGGCCCGGACTGTACACTTCAGTGTAGTATTCCCGTCTTTCAGGCCCGGACTGTATACTTCAGTGTAGTATTCCCGTCTTTCAGGCCCGGACTGTACACTTCAGTGTAGTATTCCCGTCTTTCAGGCCCGGACTGTACACTTCAGTGTAGTATTCCCGTCTTTCACGCCCGGACTGTATACTTCAGTCTAGTATTCCCGTCTTTCAGGCCCGGACTGTGCACTTCAATGTAGTATTCCCGTCTTTCAGGCCCGTGTTGTATACTTTACCGATACATTTACGTGGTTAAGGGCTGGACTTACCGTTACATTTCCGTGCTTTATACCCGTAATGTTTACTTAATCGTTGTATACCTGTGGTTTTTGGGCGAAAGGCTTTAAGACTCCATCTTTGCATTCCAAACTGCATATAGACTGTATCAATGCATCTGCAAATATATGTAGACTTTAGCGATGCATTCAGGGCCGGTCTGCTTATTTGCTGGACTGTATGTAGACCTTCCCGCTGCATTCCCATGTTTCAGTGTTAAACTGCATGTAGACTTTACCGCGGCATTCCCATGCCTCAGGGTTAAACTGCGTTTAGACTTGACCGCTGCATTCCCATATTATATGACAGGACTGTATGCAGACTTAACCGCTGAATTCCCATGTTTCAGGGTTAAACTGCGTGTAGACTTGACCGCTGCATTCCCATGTTTCATGGTTGGACTGCATGTATATTTTACCGCTGAATTCCCATGTTTCAGGGTTAAACTGCACGTACACTTTACCGCTGCATTCCCATGTTTCATGGTTGGACTGCATGTAGACTTCACCGCTGAATTCCCATGTTTCAGAGTTAAACTGCACGTACACTTTACCGCTGCATTCCCATGTTTCAGGGTTAAACAGCATGCAGACTTTACCGTTGAATTCCAATGTTCCATGGTTAAACTGCAAGCAAACCTCATCGCTGCATTCCCATATTTCAGGGCCAAATTGCTTGTAAATACAGTTGCATTCCCATCATCCAAGATACTTTTTTGGTTTCAGGTCCGAACTGTAGACTAGCTGTGAAGCCTGACGATGATCTCACGATCGGTCAGAAGCTTCTGCGGGAGCCGATCTGGATTGGCATGATCGTCATCCTGAACATCGTCTTCCTCTCTTGCGTTTCATACGTTGTCCGCCGTAAGTGCGGCACGAAAATCGCTAAAATGCTCCCAAAATGTCAGCGGCGACCTGCAAACGATTCGAAAGGTAACTTTCCTAGTTTTTGCTTAATCATAAAGTTCAATTAGTTGGAGTTTGTTGACGTATATTGCATTTTGTGAAGTGAATGTAATTGTGTGAGTTATTTGAGTGTTTGAACTCATTTCATCCAAGATTCATCCATAATTAATAACTAAGGCTATAGTTGGGTTCCCTTGGCACAATAAAACCTGCAATGTTGATGAGTCGTTAAGCAATATCCTATCACGTCGACGTGTTGATTGCAAACAGATCGGCGCCCACTCATGAGTGAAAAAGTATTAAGCCATAAAATAAATTTTGTTTACCATGAAATAGCCTAGCTTTCAGGTAACACGTACTGATCGTTGTCTGTGTATTTCCATTCCAGAGTCCTCAAAAGGCGAGCCTTCTTCGGCGTACAGTGGTGCGGAGCGAAGCATGTCGGGTACCATAGAGACACCAAACGTGTGCACGGGCCGGACGTGGAGCCCCGCTATCACGATTTCCATGTTCGGGAAGGACAGGGTAAGATGTTCGCGGGTGAAATTAAACTAATTAAACACAATTAACGTATTGTTAATCGCTTCAAAATGCATATGCCATGTGTGGCTTGGAATGAGAGGTAGGTTTTTTAACATAATGAATTCAATATTTGGTCATTTCGAAAATGAGTTCGACCGGCATCTAAACTTGGCAAGGCGAATGTCTCTCGCTACTTTTAGTTTCCTTGTTTGCCAGTTGTTTTGCACATGTACATTTACAAGGCGAAAAAAGGCATTGGAACGGACAGGTTAAAGATTTTAACACTGACGCCATATACATATTTGCTTAATTAAATTTGATTTATATATATTGACTCATTCCTGCAAGCAACAACAACAAAACAATATTTCGTTTGGAACGATACTCGTATTTGGTCAACTCTACAAATATTACTTTCGGCCATGAATAAGAGCTCTGCGATAAAATAATAAAAGACTAGTAATTGTATTGGTCTGAATTAAGGGGTATTTCTAAAAGGATGGCCATCGAACGCATGCATACTTTTTATGTTTAATCTGTGTCTGGTATCAAAACAAAATCACATTATATCATATTATCATATCATTTTTTATGTCGAGACTAGTAGCCTTCATTTTTGTTCATATGATTTCATTAAAATGGTACGTTTTTGGTTTAAAATAAACCAAGCATAAAAACTCAAATATCTAAACGTGGTTAATATTATAATGCTACACGATATTGACACACGTCCACGAATTTCAAATGCACCAACGTGTATCAAGAAACTCGTTATAGACTAAGGATAATTATATTTGGCTAAACCAGGTTGTCAATGATATCCTTCTATTGTTTTCATTTTTAATACTCCGTGTCATAGATAATTTTATTCAAAACATTGAAATCAGTATTAACGACTCTTCAATATTGAGCATTTCTGATTCCCAACCTTATTTGATTTGCATTCATTTATTTTTATTTATTTTTTTCATTAAAAAATAACCGAATACTACATAACATATCCATTATTTTATTATAAAATAATTTATAAGGCTTTTGAATTAAGAAATCAAAATGCTCAACTAAACAATTTATCATTACCCTGTTATTATGGAAGACATAGATAGATATTGATTCACACAGTTTCGCCGAAAACCATCTAATGCTATTTCATTTTAGTTCAGGCATTCATACAGTTATCTTTCTATTTATAAGCCATACACCATAGCCTATAATTATGTATATACGCATAAGTAAAATTTATCAATAATCAAAGGTATTTAAAAAAAAAATTGTTTGAACTGTTTAAAAAGAAATAAACTTTGTTCCGTTCTGTTTTGTTCTGTTTTGTTTTTTGGCATATTTTTGTATTATAACTCTTTCTGTTAATTCCAGGACACATCCGTACCGACCACACCCGTCATTAACGAGGACAACAAGGACGCTGCCCTTAAAATGTTCGAGTCTTACAAAGCGCGGCGGGACAGCACCATCCCCGGGATCGCCGCTTTAGACGTGCACGATGAACGTCTCGCGCAAATTAAGGTGCGCGACATCACTGCTTGCGGTATCCAGGGTGGCTCTGTCACCTTAAACCCCGAGGGGAGGAACCTGCCGGAGCGGTTCCACGGAATGCTGCGGTCGTACACGATAAGTACGGCGCTCGGAAATTATGAAACTAAAAAATCCTGTTTCCGGTCCGACGAACGGCGGGCATCGTCCTTTTCCGGCTCATCAGATTTGCAGCATGTTGAGATTTTGGATCCGCCACGTGGTACCGGTATTAAAGCCTTTATTCCGGGTCCTGATGAGACAATCACACATTGTTATCCAGAAATACGCATTATGAACGAAAATAACGTTGAGCAGCACTACTCTAGTGACGCGGAGTCCGTTGGCCTGGACATCGAGGCTGCAGAAGTGGCCGTGAAACCGAAGGAGGTTAAGGTGGTGGAAGTGACGGACAGTGGCTACCCGTCCACCACTATGTCCAACACGACCACCCAGTCGAGCACAGTGCACGAGAACATCCAGTCAGTCACAGGACCGAAGTCCTCCGCTTCCGTTAAGAGGAAACTGTTCAGTTCGAAAAGTTCTTCGTTCTATAACATAGGAACTATGGATAATGATAATATGCCGATGATTGATATTGCTAATGTGACTTTACTGGAAGATACCCGTAGAAATGAGATGATGAGACAAAATACAGACAAGTCTATTTCATTCGAATCGGATAACTGTAAAACGTGCCAAATTGAGCGACTTAGGCGGCAGGCGTATTCGTTTGACTCTGACAGGGAGCGATTCCATAACTTACCACACAAGGTTCACTCGTATGACAGTAGCAGTAGTCGATACAAACACAAGCGGCCTGGGCACAGGCGACGATGCGGGTGCAGCAGCCACCGGTCAGACCCACGCGACAATAGCTACAAACGAACCTCCTCTTGTCACCACAGGCACCACGCCGGCGCGTGCGCGAGCACGACCGACCACCGTGGCGGCAGAAGCAAATGCACGCGGACCAGACTCCCGACATGGTCCAGTACCGAGAGCGACAACGCTCTGTGTAAATGTTCAATCATTGACGAATCAAATCACAGGCGGAAGTACTATACATCACGAGGTGCCCTTTCAGAAACAGATTATGCAAATTTGAAGGACTATCGAGCCCACCGCGAGCCTAGGCGGAAACAACGCCCTCGTGATATACATTCCATTGACCATACCCAATCGTATAAAAATAAAATGATAAACTCTTTCCTGATAGACACGTACCAGGCCAAGTGTCAGGCGTACTGTGACGCCATGTTCGACCCCGACCGCCATAGGGACATGTTCCTGCCGCTGGAGACTGTGTCTCCTAGTCAGAGGCGTATGGTGAAGCAGCCTAACACCGTTAGGCCCTTAGACATGAGTGCAACCAGAGAGTCGCACAATTACTCACAGGCGGTGGTTGAAAAGTCGGTGAAACGCGAAGATAGCTATAATGCCCCGTTCACCTACCCTTTCTACACGAATTCAAGGACAATTGCTCCAAAACGGTTTGACTTTTCTGAAGAGTTCATATCACAGACTCATGGTGCTATGGCACGTGCAAGCCACGAGAATGAAGGGTTCGAGGATGAAGAGGACAAAACCCTCTCCTTTGACACCTCTGTGTACACCACGGATGAAAGCGGTGTTCAGCTGTATGAGCGGGACCTGGAGCCGACCATACCAGTGAGTCCCGGGGTACAAGACCTGAGGCAGAAGGACTCGGCCTACCAAACAAAGCAGTCGTCCGTGGAAAAGTTTAGAGAAGACAGTACATTTTCTCATTCCGGTTCTATAAAAGGAAAACACCAGTCCCTCAAGAATAGGTAAGTGCTAACTTTAGTTTATACTTTATTTATTAAAAAAATAGCATACAAACACACGTACGTTATACATTGTATGTGAAGTGCAAACTTTAGAATTCCGAACCACAACTTAGCCAACTTCTCGATATCTCCATTAACAAAACTGTTAAATGGTGATGATAGGTGACTCCCTGTGTTTTTGGTATAAATTGAATGGAGTGTGCTTGTTGATAACTACAATCGAACCCCGATAGCTGGAACTCCCAGGAACCCCGTTTGCACGACCTCCCAGGAACCCCGTTGGCTTGAACTCCCAGGGATCGTCGAAAATACTTCGAGCCTCGGAAAAAAAGAGCCAAACGGGAATGCTGACATTCAGTTTATAGAAATCGGTCCTTTACATCCAGTTCGAGCCAACGAGGATTTCGAGCCAAGCGATTTCGAGCCAACGGGGTTCGACTGTTATTTGTTTAAAAATGACAAATAAAGTTTTTACAGTTTGTATATTTGCCACTCATTTCGACTAAAATCAACCTTGAAATCCCATGTTGTGAAGTCCTTGAAAGTCAAAAAAGCTTGTTTGTTTAATTGTGAGGTTTAACTTTGACATAACTGTCCTTTCATAAGGTTACAAAATTAATATTTGGTGAGGAGGCATCACGTTTGCGAGTCAGACATCTTTATGTTCATGAAGCAGTTTATTCTGTATTCTGACTGAAAAAACACAAGGATATAACCAGGGACTTCTAAGCGATTATGTTTGTGAAAAATAAAATATGTACCTAAAAGGGAATGTTTGTCAACTGAATAAAACACTCTTAATTATCACCAGTGTATCATAAATTTACCAGCAGACAAATCAAATGACAGAGTAAGATGAAACTGATAATAATAATAGCTGAACACATTGCTATTTCTTGTAACTTAAAAGCATCATATGGCCAGTTGCTCTCAGCTGTTTCTTATTATAATGTTGTTTATTATTTTGAAATGTTATTTACACTACAGTAGCTAATGGTAAAATACAATGGGTATAATCATGTTTAACCATATATTCTATCATCTCTGTTAAGGAAAGTTAAGGGCATCCGGTCCGATTTCTAAAAACTTCTTACTTTAACTAATTTTCCGTAAGATTTACTGCTTTAATTTTTTTTAGAATCACACTTTTGATGCCCGTCGATAATAATTGTGTGTAAAGCTTATGAAATCTTAAGTTATCACACGAACTATCTTTATAATTATCACAATAAACCCTTTTTTACATTATTGAAATAAGCTACTTAAGTCTGTTAAGCCAAGAGAATTTCGAGAAAGTTGGGATCATGTGATTAAGGAAGGAAAGCGGAAAGTTGGTATCATATATAATGTTTCATATTTCTTGTTTCACTATTATATACAAATAATTTGAAATTACGTCATCTTTTTATCAGACCAGACGCGAAGGTCCGCAAGCACCTGCACCAGGCGGCGCTGAAGCTTGCCATGATCAAGCGTCTACAGAACCGAATGCACGTCTCTAAGGACAGCGCCGTGTGCACGTTCTCCGAGGAGGATCTGTCAGCAGACGATACAGACACTAGAATGTAAGGGCTTCTATCCTTAAACATTCTAGATTATTATTTTTGATACAGACTTTCAATCAATACTTGCCCTATTTATGCACTCTACTAAGGCATAAAGCATCGCAGAGGCACCGCTGTTAATACTGGAACGATTGCTATTTTCTGAAAAGCGTTAACAAATTCTCAAAGAGATGAAAAGAATCAAGTATATGTATATAATAGCAATCGCTTTTACGTTCTCATTTCAACACAACTGTTTTTTTACCACAAAATTTCCCTCTCATTGGAGGGAAATGGTGAAGTGTTCCTGGTGTTTATTGTAACCTGTCAGACTCTCTGTTAGTAATCGGTTATGTAATAGCGTCAAACTCCGTCATTATAAAATGTCATTGATTTCAAAATGTCTAGAACGTTGAATATAATCTGCCAATGTCACTTTTACAAATGATGTTTACGCTTTTCAAAAGTGAAGACTATTATTAGTAAATGAGTCTTGTTGTTCACGGTTGTTTTCAACATATGAAAAAAGTGTTTGGTAACTCAAGCGATGCACCAATCAATTGTAACCATGGCCCCCCAGATCTGGGGTATTGCGGAGACTTTGACTATCAGTCTAGCCAATATCGAGTAAAATATCTGCGGGACAAACTGCTGGTCAAAATCCCCGCAAAATGCCCCCGCACCCCGGGATACCTAGGTATGCCATTCCCCGCTTTTTTCGGCGCGAAAACAAAACCACCGCTTTCTCTCGGCACTGCTGGGCCACCTAGAAGGTAAAAACACGGCCCATTTCCCCGGCTATCCCCGGTATACCCGCGGACTTGGGGGCCCTGGTTACAATTGACCGGTGCATAAAAAACTAAATCAACTAAAAGGTAGATATGTTTTTGCAATATATTTTTCAATCAGGTATAACATATCTGTTAATGTTGGGACCATGTTTATCTAAAATCCGTCAATATAGCAACAATTGTTAATTCCCCAAACATAAACACAAATGCTTTTTCAACACGCTTCATACGTTTCGATAGGATTTTGGTCTCATTGTGTATATCACAAACCTATACCCTGCGTCATAATGCATCAGTCAATTGTAACCACGCCACGAAAACAAAACCACCGCTTTCTCTCGGCACTGCGGGGCCACCTTGAAGGTAAAAACACGGCCCATTTCCCCGCCTATCCCCGGTATACCCGCGGCCCCCAGGTCCGAGGGTATACGGGGGGTATAGCCGGGAAAATGGGCCGTGTTTTACCTTCCTGGTGACCGCAGTGTCGGGTGAATGTGGTGGTTTTGTCTTCGCGCCAAAAATAGCGGGGAATGGGCCTTAACTAGGTATCCTGGGGTGCGGGGGCAATTGGCGGGGATTTTTACCAGCTGTTCGTCACCGCAGTGCGGTGATTTTACCCGGGCATGGTTGGACCGAAAGTCAAAGTCCCAGGTATTCCCCGGACCTAGGGGAGCCGCGGTTACAATTGACTGGTGCATTACATTTTGGATCAAGAATGTTTTAACCTTACGTGAATGCGTCTATGTTTTAGGGTGCACCGGCCGCTAGCGAAGCGTCTGAGCTGCGGGTTGGCCTTCCAGCTGGGGGAAATGAGTCTTTCGCAGGTGAAGGAGGAGCTCTCCGGTGTATCCAGGGATACAGACAACTATAACACACCCACTAACGAGCCCGCTAACGACCACTCTGGGCCACCCGATCACTCAGGCCATCATCCGGAGCCCACCGTTCCAATGGCAACATTCTCCTCGAGGTCGGAGATTACGAGGGACATCACCGCGATTCTCCATATGGAGGAGACCCCTGTCTGATACCAGCACGCCGTCTTGTGTTTACTTGTTATAATGTCTGTCAGCTCATATGTCCGTGTTTGACTCGGCTGGTTGCGATGGTCAGTGGGAAATTATGTTCTAGTATAAGTATTAAAACATTATTGACAATGACATTACTGTGTACACGTTGCCAATACAACGCATTTATATTATATTTCGACGGTGTGTGTTAGTCTTAGAGAGCCTGTGATGGCAAAGAAATGAATGGGAACTCCTTACGCTTATCCATCTTTCTGAGATCGTCGATCAAAAAAGATACTATATATTCTCCACCACAGTAACTTCTCTCCTACCCCTACCCACAACCTCTTCGAGCCTTGTTCTAACGTACTGGTCAGAGGACTAAAACTGTGATTTAACTCTTTCAAAGCCGAAGAACAAACAAAATACTATTACCTATTTAACTAGTTGGTAAAACAAACGATTCATTCAAGCTTAAGAGCACACTTCATTTCTTGAAGATAGCGAAGTATTCAGGCTTATTGTGATATTAAACGTAGCCCCAACCCCCACCCCTCTCCCCTTGCGAATCGAATGTTGCTTCATTCTCTACCCTAATCCGCGTACAATTAATATTCAACTAATTTTGATATTTTACAGTTTCCGCGTACCGCGTACAACTTTTTTGAGTCACGAGTACTCCCCTGAATTCTGCGTACAAATGTGGGGCTACCCGGTCTCCGATTCGATTTTCTTTTTACATTTTTTTTTACAATTATGGTATCAAAGAGTAAAATATTTTATTAAATAATTGTCCTGAGATTCGTTACAGAAAAAAACTTTTTGGGTGCCAATCTGGTGTATAGTCCCTTTAAGGCTTGTCGTTGCTCATGATGGTAAACCAGTCATATAATCCGTGGCAATAACTTATTTTAATTGAGGCTTCTGTCTTAAAAATATCTTAGGTCATGGTAACAAGATCCCGAGTTTCTAGGAATACGTTTGACGTCAGTGTAGAGAAGGTGTGAAGTTTCTTAATACACAAGTGTATTTATTTATGAATAAGTGTACAACAGTCATTCAACAGCTTCGAACCATTATCAGTGTATATGTAATCTTGAAATAATCAGATATAAGCTGGGGCCAATTGAGGCGAAAACCAGAGCCAAATTACACCAAAGAACTTGAGTCGTATAACTGACTAAGCATGCAATATATGATATTTTAGCTAACTGATTGAATTGTTATTTTTACTATTTAACCAGAGTGTATGATTTTGAGTTGGGGAATATTTGTTTGTCTTAGAGTGTTCGTGAAGCCGGCCCCAGGTCACTAACAGGACGTATGGGGGAACATGGTGACGATGTGCTCCCATGGCAACGGGTGTCATGTCAATGCAAAGAGTTCCACTATTTGTGAAATTTGATGAATAGTTTGTACGAGAGCGCACATATTTAACTTGTTATACATTAAAACATACCTCAAACATCATTGTTAATACCAAATGTTCAATTTGTGATACGTGTTCAGTTGTTTAATAAAAATAACAGTCATTGGACTGCTAACCATATATTTATGTTTCTTTTCTTAAGAGTGTCACTTGTAAGGAAATAGATGTGGAAATAGTTGAAGTTTGATCTAGTACACTATCTCTCACGTACAATGAGATTTGTACTACCTGTTATTAAAATCCATCTTCATCAAGTAATACTAAGGCGTTACATGCACAATGTATTTTACAACATACAAAATGTATAGTCAGGCCCTGTAACGCCGCATAACAGCATCGCCGCATAAAAGTGTTTTTTCTTTTCTTTTATGCGGTGATTTTCAACGCATAAACAGGGCGACCACGTTTATGCGGCGACGCCCAACTATAACAGAAATTGCTTATATGGGGCGCAGCTGTGCCTTTGTGCCACATAAAGAGGATTAACTTAACCATTTATTATAAAGCTAAAAAGTAGAGTCCTAATATTTCAACAAAAACGATAGTGATGACGTTGATGATGATGATGATGATGATGTGATGTCCGTCCGGCCGTCCGTCCCGATATCTTGTGACATGGGAGTCTCCAGAGTCACTTACCTTTATTCATTGGTGTATGAAGCTGTGTACCTGCTTTAATTATTTTATTTCTATTGTTCCAGTAACGAAATATGTTCCTTGATTTAGTCAAAATTAAGATATTCTTTTCAGAATAATATTCAAAAGGGATTGGTTCAAAAGCCCCAATATTCCCCGGGGTGTGGCAGTTGTTACAAATCGCATGTGCATATCAAAACCTATTGCAATGGACATTGGAACAAGTAAAGTTTGAAAAATATTAATATCAGATGTACGTGAAGTTAGCGGCCTAGCGGCCTAGCGGCCTAACGGCGTGAAGTTAGCGGCCAAGCGGCCTAGCGGCCTAGCGGCGTGAAGTTAGCGGCCTGGCGGCCTAGCGGCGTGAAGTTGGCGGCCTAGCGGCCTAGCGGCCTAGCGGCCTAATTATTTTTTCTATGTCCAAGCAATTGTTAATGCGTTTTTTTTTTAAAACAATGATAAATCAAGGTTTTTTATTCATATAGTTACATAGCGGCCTTAAATTGTTATCTATTCAGAATATCTTTCTTTATCTTTTATTCTAAAACAATTTTAAATTAACTGTTTTATGCACATAATATCACTCTGAAGCGTTTTTCAACTTTTTTTCAAAAAAGTCGATCGAGCACTTCAGCGGCCTAGCGGCCTAGCGGCGTGAAGTTAGCGGCCTGGCGGCCTAGCGGCCTAGCGGCCTAAAATGGTATCCTATTTCAAAGCATGAATACATGCATTTTCTTCTAAAACAATGACATCTTAGCTATTTTTATGCACAAATTAACACTTTGAAGCTATTAGCGATTATCAACTCTTTTTTTTAAAGCGTCGATTAAGCAGTCAGCTATTTCAAATCATTAAACATGCCTGATCTTCTAAAACAATGATATATTTACTGTTTTTATGCACAAATTATCACTCTTAAGCGTTTTTTATTATTTTTTTTTTAAAAGTTCATCGAGCACTTCAGCGGCCTAGCGGCCTAGCGGCGTGAAGTTAGCGGCCTGGCGGCCTAGCGGCCTAGCGGCCTAAAATGGTTTCCTATTTCAAACCATGTATACATGCATTTTCTTCTAAAACAATGACATATTAACTGTTTTTATGCACAAATTAACACTTTGAAGCTATTAGCGATTTTTTCAAAAGTGTCGATAAAGCAGTCAGCTATTTCAAAGCATTAAACATGCCTATTCTTCTAAAACAATGATGTATTTACTGTTTTTATGCACAAATTATCACTCTGAAGCGTTTTTCAATTCTTTTCCAAAAAAGTCGATCGAGCAATTCAGCGGCCTAGCGGCCTAGCGGCCTAGCGGCGTGAAGTTAGCGGCCTGGCGGCCTAGCGGCCTAGCGGCCTAAAATGGTTTCCTATTTCAAAGCATGTTTACATGCATTTTCTTCTTAAACAATGACATATTAACTGTTTGAATGCACAAATTAACATTTTGAAGCTATTAGCGATAATCAACATATTTTTTTTCTTTCAAAAAAGTCGATTGAGCAGTCAGCTATTTCAAAGCATTAAACATGGCTGATCTTCTAAAACAATGATGTATTTGCTGTTTTTATGCACAAATTATCACTCTAAAGCGTTTTTTTTTTTTTTTTTTTTTTTTTGCCTAGCGGCGTGAAGTTAGCGGCCTAGCGGCCTAGCGGCCTGGCGGCCTAAAATGCTCTCCTATTTCAAAGCATGTATACATGCATTTTCTTCTAAAAAATGATATGTTAACTGTTTTTATGCACAGACTATCACTCTGAGGCGATTATCAACATATTTTTGAGAAGGATAGGCATGTTCACATGCTTTGAAAAGCTGACTGATTGTTCGACTTTTTGAAAAAAAGGTTGATAATCGCCTCAGAGTGATAGTGTTTGCTTAAAACAGATAATATATCATTGTTTTAGAAAACAATGAATGTATACATGCTTTGAAATAGGATGCCATTTTAGGCTGCTAGGCCGCCAGGCCGCTAACTTCACGCCGCTAGGCCGCTGAATTGCTCGATCGACTTTTTTGGAAAAGAATTGAAAAACGCTTCAGAGTGATAATTTGTGCATAAAAACAGTAAATACATCATTGTTTTAGAAGAACAGGCATGTTTAATGCTTTGAAATAGCTGACTGCTTTATCGACACTTTTGAAAATATCGCTAATAGCTTCAAAGTGTTAATTTGTGCATAAAAACAGTTAATATGTCATTGTTTTAGAAGAAAATGCATGTATACATGGTTTGAAATAGGAAACCATTTTAGGCCGCTAGGCCGCCAGGCCGCTAACTTCACGCCGCTAGGCCGCTAGGCCGCTGAAGTGCTCGATGAACTTTTAAAAAAAAATTAATAAAAAACGCTTAAGAGTGATAATTTGTGCATAAAAACAGTAAATATATCATTGTTTTAGAAGATCAGGCATGTTTAATGATTTGAAATAGCTGACTGCTTAATCGACGCTTAAAAAAAGAGTTGATAATCGCTAATAGCTTCAAAGTGTTAATTTGTGCATAAAAATAGCTAAGATGTCATTGTTTTAGAAGAAAATGCATGTATTCATGCTTTGAAATAGGATACCATTTTAGGCCGCTAGGCCGCTAGGCCGCCAGGCCGCTAACTTCACGCCGCTAGGCCGCTAGGCCGCTGAAGAGCTCGATCAACTTTTTTGAGAAAAAAAATAAAAAAACGCTTTAGAGTGATAATTTGTCCATAAAAACAGTAAATACATCATTGTTTTAGAAGATCAGCCATGTTTAATGCGTTGAAATAGCTGACTGCTCAATCGACTTTTTGAAAAAAAAAATATGTTGATTATCGCTAATAGCTTCAAAGTGTTAATTTGTGCATTCAAACAGTTAATATGTCATTGTTTTAGAAGAAAATGCATGTATACATGGTTTGAAATAGGAAACCATTTTAGGCCGCTAGGCCGCTAGGCCGCCAGGCCGCTAACTTCACGCCGCTAGGCCGCTAGGCCGCTGAAGTGCTCGATGAACTTTTAAAAAAAAATTAATAAAAAACGCTTAAGAGTGATAATTTGTGCATAAAAACAGTAAATATATCATTGTTTTAGAAGATCAGGCATGTTTAATGATTTGAAATAGCTGACTGCTTAATCGACGCTTAAAAAAAAGGAGTTGATAATCGCTAATAGCTTCAAAGTGTTAATTTGTGCATAAAAATAGCTAAGATGTCATTGTTTTAGAAGAAAATGCATGTATTCATGCTTTGAAATAGGATACCATTTTAGGCCGCTAGGCCGCTAGGCCGCCAGGCCGCTAACTTCACGCCGCTAGGCCGCTAGGCCGCTGAAGAGCTCGATCAACTTTTTTGAGAAAAAAAATAAAAAAACGCTTTAGAGTGATAATTTGTCCATAAAAACAGTAAATACATCATTGTTTTAGAAGAAAATGCATGTATACATGGTTTGAAATAGGATACCATTTTAGGCCGCTAGGCCGCTAGGCCGCCAGGCCGCCAACTTCACGCCGCTAGGCCGCTAGGCCGCTAGGCCGCTAGGCCGCTGAAGTGCTTGATCGACTTTTTTGAAAAAAAGTTGAAAAACGCTTCAGAGTGATAATTTGTGCATAAAACAGTTAATTTTAAATTGTTTTAGAATAAAAGGTAAAGAAAAATATTCTGAATAGATAACAATTTAAGGCCGCTATGTAACTATATGAATAAAAAACCTTGATTTATCATTGTTTTAAAAATAACGCATTAACAATTGCTTGGACATAGAAAAAACAATTAGGCCGCCAGGCCGCTAGGCCGCTAGGCCGCCAACTTCACGCCGCTAGGCCGCTAGGCCGCCAGGCCGCTAACTTCACGCCGCTAGGCCGCTAGGCCGCTAGGCCGCTAACTTCACGCCGCTAGGCCGCTAGGCCGCTAGGCCGCTAACTTCACGTACATTATTATCAGTCGGGCCAAACGTCATTTCAAACGTTTTCGCAGAAAGATCAATTGGTTTGGTTCACATTTAAACCGATCTTACTAAATCTTTGTTAGAATTTACGCCTCTAAAAGCCTGTTATAGTATGTGTTTTAATTGTTTTTATGTGGCGAAAGTGTGCCTTTTTGCCACATAAGAAAGTCCTGTTAATGCGTTGAAAATCACCGAATAAACGTGGTCAATTTCGTTTATGCGGCGATGCTGTTATGCTGTAATGCGGTGTTACAAGGCACGCCGGAGTCTTGACCTTCTGTGTCATATGATTCTGCCCGTCAGTAAGACCTTCTTCATTTAAACACAGGGACAACTTCTCCTTTATAATGTCTCCCCTGTTTACGAATTTTAATTAAATAGTAAATGCATTCAAAATTGTTCACAATAATCAACCGAAGCAATGTTAAAGTTCAAGGTCAAATTAGGGGAAAAGCCTCAAAAGGTCAAATACCGTTGTTGTTGTTTTTTCTTATACGTTCCATTATAGTTCGTTGTCACACTTTTCCCAAACATTTTCTGCATTACATTTAGAGGGTTATGTCACTAAATATGAACATTCCAAGTGTTTTCCCCTAGTTTCTGAATATCGTCTCGATGGTGCAACGATGACCTACACCTTGTATTGCGTAATAAAACAACTTCACATCCATGATGTAAGATGTCTACCGCAATAACTTTATTTTATCTTTACAAAGGAGCAACGTGATACATGATGTATGTGCATATTGGTTTATAGCACACCTGCACCAGACATAAAAGAACCGTTCATGCAATTTTTCTAAAATGTTCATATACCTAGATAGTACGGTGCACTCGTACTTACATTGACTAAAATGTTCTTGCACAGTGTCCAGACTTGAAACTGCACTCTG
Organism: Mya arenaria; assembly: GCF_026914265.1. Lineage (NCBI taxonomy): Eukaryota > Metazoa > Mollusca > Bivalvia > Myida > Myidae > Mya > Mya arenaria. The sequence goes on along the minus strand of NC_069129.1, from coordinate 62,338,665 downwards.
AGATTGACCGATTTAGCAACCTTTTTTTATTTTATGTCTTGGAAATCGCGAATTTTTCGTGAATGTCTGGAAACCAGTGATAAAGACTGCTGACAAATACTCAGTTCGCTTGTTTTCATATTTATATTTAAACCATGATGTTTTATGCAATTTTTCTAAAAGCGTAAGTAACGGTTTTAGCCATAAAACATAAAATATTTCGAACGGAAATATGAAAAAACTGCAATCTTATATGACTGGTTTCCTTATATTTACGCAAAGTTTGGTTCATTCCAAGACAAAAAAAAAGATGTCAAAACGGTCACTGTGTGAGAGTGCAGCTTTAAGGTGTCATAGCGTTGTACACATACGAATTATTTTGCTAACAATGTCTACCTTGCAGGTTGATTTAGTATGTTCACTTAACAAATGCACCATCTTCCTGATAAATGCAATTAAAGTAAGTTCAACTACTATAAAGTATAAATACTAGTAACAAAGCAAAGTAACGTTACGTTGCGTTTTCGCATTTCCCTTGTTATATAACAACTCCATATATTTCTAATTGGTCTAGACAAGTCCGAAGATAGACTTGATTATTTGCGTACACAATAAAACAAATAGTTTTGATGGCTAGAATTGACCATGATAATTTGTTTAAAAAAGGCGTTAAATGGAATGAGCAGGAAATGTCACACAAGTAATTACGCTAAAGAATGCACGTGTACATGTACGCCTCTGGTCATGAATAAAGAGGTGGAATACAAATTGAACGGGTACATGTACGCCTCTGGTCATGAATAAAGAGGTGGAATGCAAAATGAACGGGTACATGTACGCCTCTGGTCATAAATAAAGAGGTGGAATACAAATTGAACGGGTACATGTACGCCTCTGGTCATGAATAAAGAGGTGGAATACAAATTGAACGGGTACATGTACGCCTATGGTCATGAATAAAGAGGTGGAATGCAAATTGTACGGGTACATGTACGCCTATGGTCATGAATAAAGAGGAGGATTGCAAATTGTACGGGTACATGTACGCCTATGGTCATGAATAAAGAGACGGAATACAAATTAAACAGGTACATGAACGCCTATGGTCATGAATAAAGAGACGGAATGCACATTGAACGGGTACAAGTACGCCTCTGGTCATGAATAAAGAGGTGGAATGCAAATTGAACGGGTACATGTACGCCTATGGTCATGAATAAAGAGGTGGAATACCAATTGAACGGGTACATGAACGCCTATGGTCATGAATAAAGAGCTGGAATGCAAATTGAACGGGTACATGTACGCCTTTGGTCATGAATAAAGAGAAGGATTGCAAATTGTACTGATACATGCACGCCTATGGTCATAAATAAAGAGGTGGATTGCAAATTGAACGGGTACATGTACGCCTATGGTCATGAATAAAGAGGATGTACGTTTGTACGCCTTTGTTCATGAATAAAGAGGAAGATTGCAAATTGAATGGGTATATGTACACATATGGTCATGAATAAAGCGGTGGATTGCAAATTGAACGGGTACATGTACGCCTATGGTCATGAATAAAGAGGTGGAATACAAATTGAACGGGTACATGTACTCCTATGGTCATGAATAAAGAGGTGGAATACAAATTGAACGGGTACATGTACGCCTATGGTCATGAATAAAGAGGTGAAATAAAAATTGAACGGGTACATGTACGTCTCTGGTCATTAATAAAGAGACGGAATGCAAATTGAACGGGTACATGTACTCCTATGGTCATGAATAAAGAGGTGGAATACAAATTGAAATGGTACATGTACATTTGTACGCCTTTGTTCATGAATAAAGAGAAAGATTGCAAATTGAACGGGTATATGTACGCCTATGGTCATGAATAGAGAGGTGGAATACAAATTGAACGGGTACATGTACGCCTATGGTCTTGAATAAAGAGGTGGAATACAAATGGAACGGGTACATGTACGCCTATGGTCATGAATAAAGAGGTGGATTGCAAATTCAACGGGTATATGTAAGCCAATGGTCATGAACAAAGAGGATGTACATTTGTACGCCTTTGTTCGTGAATAAAGAGGAAGATTGCAAATTCAATGGGTACATGTACGCATATGGTCATGAATAAAGAGGTGGATTGCAAATTCAACGGGTACATGTAAGCATATGATCATGAATAAAGAGGTGGATTGCAAATTGAACGGGTACATGTACGCCTATGGTCATGAATAAAGAGGTGAAATACAAATGGAACGGGTAAATGTACGCCTATGGTCATGAATAAAGAGGTGGATTGCAAATTCAACGGGTATATGTACGCCTATGGTCATGAATAAAGAGACGGAATGCACATTGAACGGGTACATGTACGCCTATGGTCATGAATAAAGAGGTGGAATACAAATTGAACGGGTATATGTACGCCTATGGTCATGAATAAAGCGGTGGACTGCAAATTCAACGGGTATATGTACGCCTATGGTCATGAATAAAGAGGTGGATTGCAAATTCAACGGGTATATTTACGCCTATGGTCATGAATAAAGAGGTCGATTGCAAATTAAACGGTTACATGTACGCCTATGGTCATGAATAGAGAGGTGAAATGCACATTGAACGGGTACATCTACGCCTATGGTCATGAATAGAGAGGTGAAATGCACATTGAACGGGTACATGTACGCCTATGGTCATGAATAAAGAGGAGGATTGCAAATTGTACGGGTACACGTACGCCTATGGTCATGAATAAAGAGACGGAATACAAATTGAACAGGTACATGAACGCCTATGGTCATGAATAAAGAGACGGAATGCACATTGAACGGGTACAAGTACGCCTCTGGTCATGAATAAAGAGGTGGAATGCATATTGAACGGGTACATGTACGCCTATGGTCATGAATAAAGAGGTGGAATACCAATTGAACGGGTACATGAACGCCTATGGTCATGAATAAAGATGTGGAATGCAAATTGAACGGGTACATGTACGCCTTTGGTCATGAATAAAGAGGAGGATTGCAAATTGTACGGATACATGCACGCCTATGGTCATGAATAAAGAGATGGATTGCAAATTCAACGGCTACATGTACGCCTATGGTCATGAATAAAGAGGATGTACATTTGTACGCCTTTGTTTACGAATAAAGAGGAAGATTGCAAATTGAATGGGTATATGTACGCATATGGTCATGAATAAAGAGGTGAATTGCAAATTGAACGGGTACATGTACGCCTATGGTCATGAATAAAGAGGTGGAATACAAATTGAACGGGTACATGTACTCCTTTGGTCATGAATAAAGAGGTGGAATACAAATTGAACGGGTACTTGTACGCCTATGGTCATGAATAAAGAGGTGGAATAAAAATTGAACGGGTACATGTACGCCTCTGGTCATTAATAAAGAGACGGAATGCAAATTGAACGGGTACATGTACTCCTATGGTCATGAATAAAGAGGTGGAATACAAATTGAAAGGGTACATGTACATTTGTACGCCTTTGTTCATGAATAAAGAGGAAGATTGCAAATTGAACGGTTATATGTACGCCTATGGTCATGAATAGAGAGGTGGATTGTAAATTGAACGGGTACATGTACGCCTATGGTCTTGAATAAAGAGGTGGAATACAAATGGAACGGGTACATGTACGCCTATGGTCATGAATAAAGAGGTGGATTGCAAATTCAACGGGTATATGTAAGCCAATGGTCATGAATAAAGAGGATGTACATTTGTACGCCTTTGTTCGTGAATAAAGAGGAAGATTGCAAATTGAATGGGTACATGTACGCATATGGTCATGAATAAAGAGGTGAATTGCAAATTGAACGGGTACATGTAAGCATATGATCATGAATAAAGAGGTGGATTTCAAATTGAACGGGTACATGTATGCCTATGGTCATGAATAAAGAGGTGGAATACAAATGGATCGGGTAAATGTACGCCTATGGTCATGAATAAAGAGGTGGATTGCAAATTCAACGGGTATATGTACGCCTATGGTCATGAATAAAGAGACGGAATGCACATTAAACGGGTACATGTACGCCTATGGTCATGAATAAAGAGGTGGAATACAAATTGAACGGGTATATGTACGCCTATGGTCATGAATAAAGCGGTGGACTGCAAATTCAACGGGTATATGTACGCCTATGGTCATGAATAAAGAGGTGGATTGCAAATTCAACGGGTATATTTACGCCTATGGTCATGAATAAAGAGGTCGATTGCAAATTAAACGGTTACATGTACGCCTATGGTCATGAATAGAGAGGTGAAATGCACATTGAACGGGTACATGTACGCCTATGGTCATGAATAGAGAGGTGAAATCCACATTGAACGGGTACATGTACGCCTATGTTCATGAATACAGAGGACGGGTATATGCACGCCTATGGTCATGAATAAAGAGGTGGATTGCAAATTCAACGGGTATATGTACGCCTATGGTCATGAATAAAGAGGAAGACTGCAAATTGAACGGGTATATGTACGCCTATGGTCATTAATAAAGAGGAAGACTGCACATTGAACGGGTATATGTACGCCTATGGTCATGAATAGAGAGGACGGGTATATGTACCCCTATGGTCATGAATAAAGAGGTGGATTGCAAATTCAACGGGTATATGTACGCCTATGGTCATGAATAAAGAGACGGAATGCACACTGAACGGGTACATGTACGCCTATGGTCATGAATAAAGAGGTGGAATACAAATTGAACGGGTATATGTACGCCTATGGTCATGAATAAAGCGGTGGACTGCAAATTCAACGGGTATATGTACGCCTATGGTCATGAATAAAGAGGTGGATTGCAAATTCAACGGGTATATTTACGCCTATGGTCATGAATAAAGAGGTCGATTGCAAATTAAACGGTTACATGTACGCCTATGGTCATGAATAGAGAGGTGAAATGCACATTGAACGGGTACATGTACGCCTATGGTCATGAATAGAGAGGTGAAATCCACATTGAACGGGTACATGTACGCCTATGTTCATGAATACAGAGGACGGGTATATGCACGCCTATGGTCATGACTAAAGAGGTGGATTGCAAATTCAACGGGTATATGTACGCCTATGGTCATGAATAAAGAGGAAGACTGCAAATTGAACGGGTATATGTACGCCTATGGTCATTAATAAAGAGGAAGACTGCACATTGAACGGGTATATGTACGCCTATGGTCATGAATAGAGAGGACGGGTATATGTACGCCTATGGTCATGAATAAAGAGGTGGATTGCAAATTCAACGGATAAATGTACGCCTATAGTCATGAATAAAGAGACGGAATGCACACTGAACGGGTACATGTACGCCTATGGTCATGAATAAAGAGGTGGAATACAAATTGAACGGGTATATGTACGCCTATGGTCATGAATAAAGCGGTGGACTGCAAATTCAACGGGTATATGTACGCCTATGGTCATGAATAAAGAGGTGGATTGCAAATTCAACGGGTATATTTACGCCTATGGTCATGAATAAAGAGGTCGATTGCAAATTAAACGGTTACATGTACGCCTATGGTCATGAATAGAGAGGTGAAATGCACATTGAACGGGTACATGTACGCCTATGGTCATGAATAGAGAGGTGAAATCCACATTGAACGGGTACATGTACGCCTATGTTCATGAATACAGAGGACGGGTATATGCACGCCTATGGTCATGACTAAAGAGGTGGATTGCAAATTCAACGGGTATATGTACGCCTATGGTCATGAATAAAGAGGAAGACTGCAAATTGAACGGGTATATGTACGCCTATGGCCATGAATAGAGAGGACGGGTATATGTACGCCTATGGTCATGAATAAAGAGGAAGACTGCACATTGAACGGGTATATGTACGCCTATGGCCATGAATAGAGAGGACGGGTATATGTACGCCTATGGTCATGAATAAAGAGGCGGATTGCAAATTAAACGGGTACATGTACACCTATGGTCATGATTAGAGATGTGGTTCGTAAATTAAACGTGTGCATGTACGCCTATGGTCATGAATTTGGAGTGGAATGCAAATTGAACGGGTACATGTACCCCTATGGTCATGAATAAAGAGGTGGATTGCAAATTGAACTGGAACATGTACCCCTATGGTCATGAATAAAGAGGTGGTTCGTAAATTGAACGTGTACATATACGCCTATGGTCATGAATTTGGGGTGGAATGCAAATTGAACGGGTACATGTACGCCTATGGTCATGAATGGAGGGTGGTGCACAAACTGAACGGGTACGTGTACACCTTAGGCCATGAATAGAGAGGTGGTTCGCAAAAATTGGACGGGTACGTGTACGCCTACGGTCATGAATAGAGAGGTGGTACGCAACTTGAACAGCAACATCTACACCTATGGTCATGAACGGAGAGGTTGTAGTTAACTTGAACGGGTACATGTACACCTATGGTCATGAATATAGAGGTGGAATGCAACTTGAACGGGCACATGTACACCTATGGTCATGAACATAGAGGTGGAATGCAACTTGAACGGGTACATGTACACCTATGGTCATGAATATAGAGGTGGAATGCAACTTGAACGGGTACATGTACACCTATGGTCATGAATTGAGGTGGAAGGCAGCTCGAAAGGGTAGGTTTACAGCTTTTGTTATAAATAGAGAGATGGTACCACAGGTTGAACGGGTACGTGTGCCCCTATGGTCAAAAACAGAGAGGAGGTACGAAAACTGAATGGAACGTGTAAACGCATGGTCATAAATAGAGAGGTGGTATGCCACTTGAACGGGAACGTGAATAAGCTGAGTATCTGTGATTATTCAACTTTTAAGAGTTAATTGGCAAAGGTCTTTAAAGTGAAACTTTTACACATACATGTAGCTACACAGTATTTCACAACCCTTCTCATATGTTAAAGAATTATTCAAGCAATTTTCTTCGTAGTTGTTTACATCGCATTTTAAGTCATTTTACCAACAATTACGTCAAGCACACTCATTCACTCTTGAGTATACACTAATAGTAGTGAACACAAAGCATACACGGTTGTAATACTTTATTTTATTTCATTACATGTATAAACAGCACCAGATGAACATTGTAAATGGGTACAAATAAACAAAATAAAGTGTTGTCAAATTTCGTTAATATCAAACATGTCCATAATTATTATTACATTGAATGAATATATTGAAATTTATCAACATCGCAACAGAAGTTATCAACATTCAAATGTTAATGTGTATGTTTTCAGGTTAAGAAATCATACATACTATCGAGCAAAGGTATCTCTTTTGTCGACTCTTTTGGCTTTCAGACAGAAGGTTATAAGCTGTCAATAGGCCTGATGCTTCCTGGCTTCCTTTATTTGTTAATATAAAGAATTATAATGACCAATTCAAGAGTGTGGCTTAAATCTTCTCAAAAGTAATTGACATCTTCAACATCATGAGTCATGAGTCATGATATGTTGCTTGCTTATGGCTTGTCTGTCACTCGTTAATTGTCTGTTTGTCATTGGCCTCTGATACATGTGCCATCAAAGAAGATCAGAGTAATGGTTGTGCCCCCCCCCGTAGCTTTATTATTAAAGGCCTAGTTTAAAGACTGTTTGGCATGACAGGGGCCAATTTCCTGTGTTATCCTTTATTGGCTCAGGGCCATTTAGGGTCCATTTAATATAATAAAACCTCCCAAACTGCACAGCAGGATACTCAGATCGGAGATCTGATAAGAGGGATCAAGGCAAGTAGATTAAGATCAATACCCAGAGGTTGTGTATTGTACACAGATTGGGGGGGAGGGGGGGGGGGTCACTTATAGAAGGCTTAAACCTTTGAGAAGCAAGTATCCATAACAACTCAATAACTTATTTAGTTATTACTGATATCAACGGGGATCAAAAAAATATTAATTAAGAAGTAATGTCCCTTATTTAAACTAATAAGATGCAATTACAAGCTCTTTTTGTTTCCAGAGAAATAAACACGTGGTATGAAAGATATCTGGCTATTAAAACAAAACCAGCCCGATATTGACATCTGTACATTAACACTCCTATTGCATGTGGTTACATAAATTAACTCATTTTTTAATTACATTCATAACCAGAGGAACGCAATACCTCTAATAGTACAAAAACGAAGGTCCTAATTGGTCAAATTACGTTTTATTCGGGTAATATGAACGCAATGTTGATGACACAAGTGGCGTCATTGAAGCAAAGGCTGTTCAAACAGCCGAAATTATGCTACGTTCAATTGTCTGGTAAAACAGATCTGCCTTCCTCTGTCTATGAAAACATTAAGTCAATCAAAGTTTATCATAAACTGACCAAATATTTTCATACACCTTACCACAATACTAAATAATAATTCAATCCATAAATGTTTGTCAAAACTTCTGCGTGCATCCATCTTACCAAAGAACATACATGTATTGTAAGATTGAGCATTTATTCTTGGTTGTATTGTACACAGAGAGAGTGGCTGAAAAGGTTACACAAAGTTTATTTGAATATTAAACTCGAGTCTAACACATGCCTAGCATTTGTCTTACAATATCTTTTATGTGTGCACGACAGTAAGATGGCCCCCGTGCCTGTTTTTGATATCCACAGACCATTTTGCATGCTTGTACTTGACCAGTAAATAGGGTGCAGCATATTGCTATAAGCTTATGCACCAGTCAATAGTTACCACGGCCCCCCAGGTCAGAGGGTATACCGGAGATAGCCGGGTAAATGGGCAGTGTTTTTACCTTCCAGGTGGCCCCGCAGTGCCGAGTGAATACGTTTTTTTTGTCTTCGCGCCCAAATAGCCTGGACTGGGCCTTACCTATGGTCCCTGGGGTGCGGGGGCATTTGGCGGGGATTTAACCAGCAGTTGGTCCCCGTAGGCCAGGGATTCTACCCGGGGTTGGCTGGACCGATAGTCAAAGTCCCGGCTATACCCCGCACCTGGGGGAGCAGTGGTTACAATTGACTGGTGCATTATTAACTTAATAAAACATTGAATAATGAACATCTGACACTGGAGATAAGTGTTTTCATCCGTATTTAGACAACAAAACAAATTCATTTGATACTACATATACATTGACAAAGCCAGTTACTAAAATTTTGTATTTATATCAACAGTTCATTCCATATACACCAAAAATTTCTTCCATTATTTGACAGCTGTCCAGCATAGTATTACCAATACTAATGTTTATGTGGAGAATGCAAGCCCCGTTCACTGCGCGATAAGCCCAAAGCGTCAGCATCATGCAATGGGCAACTGTGTCAGACGTCCTTAAGCCCAGCCCCTACTGCCTGAGACACACTGGTGAAGCCATCCTTCCTGAAACATACATAATGACAACCATAAGACAGTTATACTCCTTCACCCACATTGGCGAATTCATCATGGGTGGACCTACAACCTGTTATGTTTTACACACTTGCATAAAAATGGCAAAACTAGAAAAATAGTTGAGGGCAAATTGAGGCCCTAAGACTCGTTTGCTTGTGCACACTATGAAGATTGGCTTAGCTGCTTCATTGACAATGGTCTAGGAATGTCTGTCAAGAAAATCGGAATTCGGAACAAACAGAATTAATTCAGTTTTACTGAGTGTATTCTTAAATGAATTTAATCATAAGTGAATTGTTGTGTCATATTGCAAATCACATTAACATTAGTTAAACTAAGTTCATGCCACAGTATATTGCAGGAAAAACATGCACATATCTTAGGCTATTTTTAATCAAATCTTGTTGAATTTTTAACCAGCACAACATAGATGGGATTTTTTTACACAAAAATGGAGTAAATCATGCACGTTTTAATGAGGGGAATAGGACCGAAGATCAGACCCAGAATCTTTACAAAGATGACCCTGTGGTCAATTTTATCTATTGAGAAACAACAGTCAATATAAGGAGCAATTAACCCACTAATAACCATAATTGCCACAATGTAGTGACGTCTGTCTTCAAAACTTGTTGATCAATACAAAGAGATATATATGGAATAACACATATGAATCATTCTGAAGGTTTTAATACATCAGCTTCCCATAATTATCCATAGTGTCAATGAACGGGCAATATCATTACCACTTTCCATGCGTATCTGATACTAAATATTCATATCATTTGTAATCCATTAAATACATAGATGAAAAACAAATTGGAAATGGCCAATTATGCTTTCTACTGCAAAAAAATATAATGTAGAGAAACACTAACTACTGTCTAAAGAAGAATTACAAGCAAACGTCAATATAATGGTAGTTTGCAACTGAACCTAATGACAATTTTTTTACATGCAGTGCTTTGACATAAGCCAGGATATTTTTTACATTGAAATACAGTGTATAACTAAATGAATTTTGAAAATATCTTAATGAAAAGCAAGTCACCTTTTAGAGCCCACAGGCCTGTTTTATTAAAATTTAGTTGTCAAGGGAAACTATCTTAGTGCATGTACATGTATAATGTTCTTGTCAATTAGCTATATACATGTATATGTATTTGTAAGAACCGTAAGAACTGGCCTCAAGTAAGTATTTAAGTTGAAAACAGAGATAATGAAAGAAATCAACTTGTTGCCATTTCTGATGTTTCTATACAATGAAGATTTGTGAAGGTATGACTGAGAGCCTTTAATGAATTGAGATCCTGAAATTCCACTGTTCTTTTTGCATGGATCATTCAAGTCATAGTGCCATTAAACTGACCATTTATCTTAATGCATGGATCATTCAAGTCATAGTGCCATTAAACTGACCATTTATCTTAATGCATGGATCATTCAAGCCGTAGTGCCATTAAACTGACCATTTATCTTAATGCATGGATCATTCAAATCTTAGTGCCATTAAACTGACCATTTGTCTTTTTCCTGAATCATTAAAGTCTCAGGGCAATGATTAACTTGACTAGTTATCTATTTGCCAGAATCATTCAGCGCCATTAAATAAACAAGTTATCTTTTTGCTAGAATCATTCAAGCCTAGTGCCATTAAACTAACTAGTTATCTTTTTGCCAGAATCTTTCATATGTTAGTGCCATTTAACTGACCAGATATATTTTTACCAGAATCATTTAAGTCATAGTGCCATTAAACTGACCAGTTATCTTTTTACCAGACTCATTCAAGTCTTAATGCCATTAAACTGACCAGTTATCTTTTTTCAGAATAATTCAAGTTTTAATGTCATTGCCATTTGACTGACCAGTTATCTTTTTGCCAGAATCATTCAAGTCGTTGTGCCATGAAACTGACCAGTTTTCCTTTTGCCAGCATCAAGTCGTAGTGCCATGAAACTGACCTTTTGGCCAAATCATAAGTCTTAGTGACATTAAACTGACCAGTTATCTTTTGCCAGAATTATTAAAGTCTAAGAGCAATTATGATTCAACTGTCCAGTTATCTTTTAACCAGAATCATGATTTAACTGTCCAGTTATCTTTTTGTCAGAAGCATTCAAGTCTTGGTGCCATTAAACTGAGAAGTTATCTTTTTGCCAGAATAATTCAAATCTAAGTGCCATTAAACTGACCAGTTATCTTTTTGCCTGAATCATTCAAGTCTCAGAGCAACTGTGATTAAACTGACCAGTTATCTATTTGCCAGAATCATTCATAACTTAGTGCCATTAAACTGACCAGTTATCTTTTTACCAGAATCATTCAAGAATTCGTGCCATTTTGATTTAAGTGACCACTTATCTTTTTACTAGAATCATTAAAGTCTTAATGTCATTATGATTAAACTGACCAGTTATCTTTTTACCAGAATCATTCAAGTCTTTGTGCCATAATGATTAAACTGGCCACTTATAACCTAGTATTTTTTTTGGCTTCTGCACTTGACCATTTTGTTTCATACATTCAGATTGAAATCAGCATCAGGCCTAAATTCCTCCAAACATGTCAATTCCCTTATAAACAGGTTTAGAATAAGCTCACTTTTATTTTGTTTCTGTACAATTTGTGTAATATTTCTGAAACAATTATCTTGATGATGATCACTCTTTTTTATATTGTAGTTTAAGTAAGCAGTTTGGCTAAAGGAAATAAGTTACATAAGCTTTTTTCACTGACTTATATCAGAGGGTTTGAAAAAATTAGGGCCTCTTGGACTTAGCAATTACATTATGGCAATCTGATTTGGGTTTGACTGTCTAATCAGATTTTTAGATTTCAGACAGGAAAGTATTTGCCCACGTAGATTGTTTGTGTAACTGGCCCATGCTCTAAGGCAACTGTATGATAATGGTGTTTCTCACTTACTCGAGCAGTTCAGCCAGCTCACGTTTGATGGTCTTTACGACAGGTGGCCCCTGGTACACGAGGGCTGAGTACAGCTGCACCAGACTCGCGCCCGCACGGATCTTCTCATACGCGTCCTGGCCACTCGCCACACCACCCACACCTATGATAGGCACCGCCCCTGAAAATATAAACAATGTTGTATTACTACTAGTATGAATGATGACAGCAAACAAGAGCTGTCACAGAGACAATTCTCAACTTTTCCACTATTTTTAAGTTTAATGATTGCAAAGATTCGGTGAAACATGCAAGGATCACTGAAATTATTATGCATTATATGCAAAACCTTAACCAGTCAAAGCATAAAGGGGCAAAATTTGGTATGCAAGATAGAGTTATCATACCTGATTGAATGAAATTCAATACATAAAGTAGTTGCAGAATTATTGTTTAAAATGTGCTTACATGCAAATCCTTAACCAGAATTTCTATGTTGAATAATAAAGGGGAAAAATATATATTAAACAAGAGCTGTCACAGTATGTGACGAATGCCCCCGAATGTGACATTGACCTATGAACAGGTCAGTACAAGAAAAGTTAAAGATCAAACAAATACATATGGCAAATTATTTTAAATTGCCTCTGAACATAAAAAATACCACCCATACTTGACAACCTACATTCTTATGTCCTTATATTCAGCATTCCATTGTGAATAAACACTAAGTGTATCTTTCACCTTAGAGGTAGGGACACGGGTCTTGCACATGACACGTTGCCTTGGTATGTCGTACACATGTGGCAAATTATTTTAAATTCTGTCCATACAAGGGAAAGTAACAGCCCGGACACGACAACCTATACTCTATGTCCTTATATGCAGCATTCCATTGTGAATAAACAGCTATTTGTGACCTTGACCTAAGAGGTAGGGACACGGGTCTTGCACGCGACACCTCGTCTTGGTATGTCGAACACATGTGGCAAGTTATTTTATAATCTGTCCATACAAGGGAAAGTTACAGCCTGGACACAACAACCTATACTCTATGTCCTTATATGCAGCATTCCATTGTGAATAAACACTAAGTGTGACCTTGACCTAAGAGGTAGGGACACGGGTCTTGCACGCGACACGTCGTCTTGGTATGCCGAACACATGTGGCAAGTTATTTTAAAATCTGTCCATACAAGGGAAAGTTACAGCCCGGACACGAGTTATTGAGCCGGACACACTGACGGACGGACGGACGTTCCCACATATCGACCTTTGTTAGGTACTTTACCATTACTCCCATTATAAAAATATACCCACTAAAGCCCTACTAACCCTCGGGGGCATAATGAAAAATATACTTATCTCACTTGATTAGTTAACAAGAGGGCCATGATGGCCCTAAAACGCTCACCTAAGCAAAGGGCCACAACTCTGTGATAAAGAATTAATAAAAATGTTGCAATTTAAACATATCTTTTCTGTTGACGATGCCTTTTTTTATGTTTGTAAAGGGTCATGTAATGAAGCTACCTGTGAAGTTTCATTGAATTTGGCTTGGTAGTTTCAGAGGGTTTTTTTTAAACAAAACAGTAAGTCGGCAATTTTATTGTTGTTGTTGTTGTAGATTAATTTCAATGCCTTGTTGTATTTTTGTAGAGGGTCATGCAATGAAGCTTCCTATTAAGTTTCAGTGAATTTGGCCTGGTAATTTCAGAGATGTTTTTTTAAAGCAAAACAGGAAGTTGGCCATTTTGTTGTTGTTGTTGTTGATCAATCGTGACCCCTTGTTGCGTTTTTGTAGAGGATCACCCAAGGAAGCTTCCTGTAAAGTTTCATTGAATTGGGAGTGGTAGTTTCAGAGGAGATGTTTTTTAAAGCAAAACAGGAAGTCAGCCATTTTGTTGTTGTTGCTGTTGTTATTGATCAATCGTGACCCCTTGTTGTATTTTTGTAGAGGGTCACCCAAGGAAGCTTCCTGTAAAGTTTCATTTAATTTGGCCAAGTAGTTTCAGAGGAGATGTTTTTCAAGCAATTGTTGACTGACAGACAGACAGACGACAGACAAAGACCGATCACAATAGCTCACCTTGAGCACTTCGTGCTCGGGTGAGCTAAAAAGTTTGGAAGGTTGGGAGCCCTTTATAAAGTTTAAATGCAAAACATGATGTATTTGCTGAGATATTGACTTAAGTGTGGTCACATCCAAGACCTAAACAAGAGTTTCTAAGTCAAATTATAAAGGGCCATAATTAATACTAATGCAAAATAGAGTTATCTAACTTAGCTAGTCAAGTCGTACGAATGGTGAGTACCATTGCACTAAGTCTCAATGCAATACATTAAGTATTTGCTGATATTTTAACCGATGTGTGCTTACATGAAAAACCTTTGAATTTTAAATTGAATAATAAAGGCCCATAATTTGCTGTTTTTTCGAAAAAGTGTTATCCTACTGCATTACCTTAATTAAGTAGGTTGGATAGATTGGAACACATATCTTAAGTTTATATACAATACATAATGTATTTGCTGAAATGATGACTTGAAGGTGCTTTCATGCAAAACCTTGGTTTGACACCAACGCTAGGATAAGTAACCTTAGCCTACGTTTGACACTGACACTAGGGTGAGTAGTATAGCTCTCCTTATTCCTCGAATAGTAAAACCATAAAGATGTCAATACAAGAATGATCTATCTTCCAAAGTGGAATGTGGTTACAATCCTCATCAAAAAAATTATAAAGCAAAAAGCTCTGCAAAGTTTAAGTTTGTATTTTATAAAGTCATTATGAATATGAAATTTGTAAACAGTTTGATGACAAATATAATATATTTTATTAATAAAAGAGCATTAACTCTCATGGTACTGATCCAAGCTAGGCCCAACCTATGTGTGAACCATCACACTATTGTTATACACACTTTATAAAAGTTTTATTTCTGCTCATGAGTTACATAGAAATTTCTGTCTATGAATTATGTAGAATTAATTGTCTGCACTATGGTTATTCTTCATATAATGCACCAGTCATTTGTAACCACGGCCCCCCAGGTCCGGGAAATAGCAGGGACTTTGACTTTCGGTCCAGCCAAGCCCGGGCAAAATCTCCGCTCTGCGGAGACGATCTGCTTGTAAAACCCCCGCCAAATGCCCCCAATGCACCCAAGGGACCCTAGATAATGCCAATTTCCCACTATATTTTGGCGTGAAGACAAAACCACCGTAGTCACCCAGCACTGTGGGGCAACCTGGAAGGTAAAAACACGGCCCATTTCCCCGGCTATCCCCGGTATACCCCCGGACCTGGGGGGGCCATGGTTACAATTGACTGGTGCATAAGACTCACTAATTTCTGTCTAATTACATTAAAAAAACGGATCTGTACAGATAATATGGACAGAAAGATAATGGACAGACATAATACCTAAAATCCAAACCCTCAGCAGGGAATTATAAATTATAAAAGATCAAAATTATTTTTTTATTGGCCATTTTGGACTAAATCAAGAGAAAATCACAATTTCTCCCACTATCATAAATTTTGAAATAAAATAAGTGTGGAATAAAAAGATGTGTCACCAAAGGTTTATTGTAAACAGTACGTCAACCATCTGTAAGTTGATACAGAAATCTTTTCACTGCTTGCCATATCACATTTCATACATCAAGATAATGATGTTCTATATATAAAAGCACACAGCATGCTATAATCTAATGGCTGTTCACCAGCTAACACCTGAGACAGATGAAAGGATCGATCTCAACAGTCAAACAATACAGAATCATGAAACAACTCTTTTATTGTAGCAATCATTTGATGGAGTTCGAGTTTTATAAAAAAATATCCATTGCCATGGTTTTAAATGCTAGTCAACAGTTCCACTATTTTCAAATACCATTTTTTTTATTAAAAACTGTTCTTTAATATTTAGTATGGTCATTCTATTGTACAAAAAAGTGGATTTTAAACAAAATGAAAGCAAGACAAAACCATGAATGCCCGCCTGTTTTAATCAGTAGATTAATTTGGCCTGTTTAGCAAATATTTAAGTCAGAGGTATGCATACATGACATATCTCCGGTGTGGGGAAAAATCCCCCAGAATTTTAATCATTCCCCAAGTCTCCCGGCCTGGGATAAAAATCCCCCGGAATTTATATAAAAAAAAAATGCCAAAAGGAAACTTTTACAAGAAATGATTAATTTCTTAGTTATAATGATCAAAGGCAAACACATATTACAATTTGGGAAAAAATATACTTGTAATTTCTATTCCATACTCTTTTTGTCTTTAAGTCATTATTGCTGATAATAAGCATTAAACTGACTTTGGAGGAAGGTAAAAGCCATTTAAATAGTCTCGAAAATGCATTTTTCCTATGACATGGTTTTTTTCTTCAAGTGCATTACAGTCTGACATGATCATAAGAATATGATGATTTATAAAATACCTCTCTATTTTCAAAAAGGTAATGGTTTTTATAGCAATAAATATTTTTTTCAATTTGCGTCTTAAATTATTTTGATATTTCACCAACTTAGACCTGCTGAAAAAATCCCCCTGAACACTACCAAAATCACCCTGAACACTACCAAAATCACCCTGAATGTTCAGCCTTTCTGAACAAATCCCCTGGAATGGTCTCCAGAAATATGGCATATATGGATATGTGACTTGAAAAGATAAGACAACTGTTACAATGACTATCACCTTACCATTAGTAAGCCTGTACATGTCTACTATGGTCTGTGTAGCAAGTGTTTTCAGTGGCTCCCCGCTCAGGCCTCCACTCTCACTCTTATGTTTGCTCTGCAAGCTGTCAGGCCGGGATACGGTTGTGTTACTAACTATCAGGCCATCCACACGACCCTATTAAAATGGAGCAAGAGGCTTTTATGTCAAAACTTGTAAAACTAGTTATTTTAAAAAACTGGTAAATGGTATTGTTCCCAATCAGATCAAAGAATGTGTCCTCCACCCCTAAAAAAAACAAAAAAACAACAACAACAATTTCTAATGATGCCATTTCAGTTCATCAAGAGTTCAAGAGGTCGTTGTCGAGGAATTAAGTCAAATGCAAATTCAAAATAGGCTTATGACTGCAGTTTACAAAATGCATTTTCCCAATTGGACCGGTACTTTAGGTATTCCCTTAGTAGTGAAAAATCACTGACTAACAACTTAACTTTGTTCTGCTGATTGGTTACTGCCTTGTTTTTGGTTTAGTCAGAGTTCCGAAAGTTACACACCCTGATATGCACACCGGACTGGAACAGTACTTGCTGATCAAATTGTTTAAGATAATGTATTCTCCCACCTCAGATAAGTAGATCCAAAAATTTAACCATGCTAGAAATTCTAATCTTGCCCACGGGCAAAGATAAAACGCCCGTATGGAACTCGTTTTTAACGGTTATTACATTGTAATTACCTCCCTTGTTGAAGACTGTCGTCTGTAGCATCATAGAAACCTTGTCTTGTTGCAACATTTAGAATGTTAATTAATTATTTCTCGCTTCAAATGTCACCATAAAAAAGTTTTCATGCACCTTTCAAGAAATAATGCTACACTCTAATCAGAACTAATTAAAGACCGATTTGACTATTAACATAACCTAAATCAATGCGCGCGTATCCATAAAAACCACGAATTATCACATCTATATCCATACGCATTTATTTTCACTATGCACAAAAGAGTTCCAGCATAAAATACACTTTTACTAAATTTTGTTTAACTGAGGTGGGAGAAAAAGCATCTACCATAGCCGCTCGTGTAAGATAGGTTCATCCCAAACCTCGCGCAGGGTGTTTTGCGGAAACCTCGTTTCCGCAAAACACCCATCCCAAGCCTCGCGCAGGGTGTTTTGCGGAAACCTCGTTTCCGCAAAACACCCTACGCTTGGGTTGGGATGAACCTATCTTACACTCACAGCCATGGAAGATACTTATATAATGTCCTGTGTTGGATAGTGTTGGATAGTGTTAAATAGTGTTGGATAGTGTTGAATAGTGTTGGATAGTTTTAGACATATTAGATAGTGTTGAATAGTGTTCCAAATTAAAAATGTGCATGCAAAGTAATAGAGAATGTACAAATTCAAACAGCCTCCTTAATGAGCTCTTGAATATTTCATTTCATTTACATTTGATAGCGATCAAGCATAATGCACCTTAAATTGCATTAAAACAGCTCGACCTAGTTACTTAAAATATGAGAAAATAACTTGCATTCTCAAGATGAACTATATATCTTGTATTCTATGTTATTAGGTCACACTGTTCTGCTTGTATCCCATATCTACACTATCTTTTACAAGTATTAGACTCTTGCAGTAGCCCCAGTAAAAATGTCAGTGGAATACCAGTGGAATACCACTGTATTCCAGTGGTTTACATAAATACACTGGTATTCCAATGAAATACCACATAATACCAGTGGAATACAAACGCATTTCAGTGGTAAACATAACAACACTGGTATTCCACTGGTAACCAATAATCAGTTATCATGTTCTTTAATTAAGATACTGAATATTGCTTCTTTACCAGATTGTTATGGTGGCAAGTGAGATGAAAACATTTTGAGTTAAAGAATAAAAAGTGCTGTCACAGAGACAGCGCACTCGACTATTCCGCCGCTTTTCAGTGTAAGGATTGAAAAGTTTTGGCGAAACATGAATGGATCACTGTAAAATTAGATTAGAATGATGCTTGCAAAGATTTGTTTAAAATTCAAAAACATTCAGCCTTTAATGAAATACAGACTTGATGGAAATAGCATGCAATACATTAAGAAGGTTGAATGGTTTGGAGCCTGTGTATAAAGTTTCAATGTAATACATGATGTATTCGCTGAGGTATTGACATAAAAGTGGTTACATGCAAAACCTTATCTAGAATTTCTATGTCGAATAAAAAAGGGCCATTATTTGAATTTAATGAAAACTAGAGTTATCTTACTTGGTTATTTAAGTAGATTGGATGGTTGAGTACCATTGTATAAAGTCTCAATGGAATACATCAAGTAGTTGCTGAGATATTAACCTATATGTGCTTACATGCAAAACCTTAACCAGAATTTCTAAGTCAAATAATTAAGGCCCATAATTTGCATTATATTCAAAAAAGAGTTATCTAACTTCATTAGTTTAGTAGGTTAGATAGTTGGGATTATATATAAAAAGTTACAATGCAATACATGATATATTTGCTGAGATATTGACTTAAATGTGGTTACATACAAAACCTTAACCAGAATTTCTAAGTCAAATTATAAAGGGCAATTATTTTGCATTAAATGCAAACTAGAGTGATCTAACTTGATTAACTAGGTAGGTTGTATGGAAGGGTACAGTGTATCAAGTCTCAATGCCATACATCAAATAGTTGCTGAGATATAAACCTATGTGTGCTTATATGCAAAACCTTAACCAGAATTTCTAAGTCAAATAATAAAGGGCAATTATTTGCATTAAATGCAAACTAGAGTTAATATGCAAGATAGAGTTATCTTACTTGATTAATTAAGAAGATTGAATGGTTGGGAGCCAGTGTATAAAGTTTCAATACATGATTTATTCGCTGAGGTATTGACATAAAAGTGGTTACATGCAAAACCTTAACCAGAATTTCTATGTCGAATAAAAAAGGGCCATTATTTGAATTTAATGCAATCTAGAGGCCCATTATTTGCATTATATTCAAATAATTGTTATCTAACTTAATTAATTTAATCTAAATAGTAGGTTAGATAGTTGGGAATACATATCCAAAGTTTCGATGCAATAAATGATGTATTTACTGAGATAATGACTTAAGGGTGCTTAAATGCAAAACCTTAACCAAGGTGTGACGACAATGCCGATGCCGACCCTAGGGTGAGGAGTATAGCTCTCCTTATTCTTCGAATAGTCGAGCTAAAAATGAAGTGATACGGTATCTTATATTTCTGGCTAGATTTTAGCGGTATCAATGCCAAATATTTATAAATCATCTGATGTTTCAGCCTGTAAAGCTCTTTTACATTCTACATAACATTCTGATATGTCCTAAGTTTATCTTAATGAAATTTAAACCAAAACACTTTTTTTCAATGCTGAAACATGAATAGACATCATTTTACTTGATACTGAAAACTTGAAGGCTTTGACTTCAAGTTAAGATGTCTTGAAAACATACATTGTCTGATAGAACCAATACACTATAGTGCTATGTTTTGTTGCTAGAAAAGTATCACAACTATGAATAATTAATGAGGCAGTTTCATTGGTTGTGCAAGAAAATCTGACACTAACATATGAACGGAAACACATAATAATGCTTTCCCATAAAAGTATTCTGGCAAGAGCTCAAATTGAACTCAGTTCGCCTGATAACTTCACAGTTTAAACCTGTCACTAAGACCACTCGCCTGCGGAGGCAACTGATAGTATAGGTTATTGAGTTGTATTCGATTGTAACCTGCAATTTCACTGGAAGAAGAATTGTCTCCCCTGCCTTATGCATTAACAAGATTCAATTTTCCCAAAGCATTTATAAAGTTTAACAGAAAAAGGTACTGTGGTTGCTGACAATGGAAAACTTACAGGTGTTTGAAGGACAACAGCTGCTATATCAGTTTTATCTTGTTCTGTCAGGTCGGGGGCTATCTTCACCAACAATGGCGGCTTTCTCTCGGAGTTGCTGCTATTTCTTTCCTCTGATACCTGCAGTATAAGATCACCAAGAATGGTATTCATAAAACATATTAAGTCATTTCTTAACTTAGATCAATGAATTGAATTCTTAGTTGTCAAATTAGAAGATATTGATGAGAGTTGCTTTTTACGTGATAGTAGGAATTTTGATTATAGTTAACAAAGCGAATGTCTTTTTGACATTGTCGACATATAATATCATTTTACATTATACCAAAAAAAAGAGTTAAAAAATCAATAAAAACAAGCATCATAATTTATTATGACCAGTAAGATACATAAATTAGGGAAATGACCATGAGTTAGGAAATGCTTTGAGATATTTTATGAATACCAGTCCCCATTGATAATTAACATCTGAAAGGACCAAACAAGAGAAGAACAAGAATTGGTCAATGCTCATCTGTTTTATTTCAGTCAATCCAAGGGCAACAACAGAGTAAATAGATTGGCCGGTGCAGAAATACAACCTTTCTATTTGTTTTATGTTAAAATATAAAAGTTTTATAGACATTTCATGTTTTGTTATACACCAAAAAAAAAGACACTTCAAAGTATAAACTGAACAAGCACTATCATAGAAATGTGACAAATGCCCCGGAAAGGCCTTGTTGGGCAGATAATCATTAGTATTGGGGCTTATATGGACAAATAGCCATTAGTTTTGGGACTTATATGGACAGAAAGCCATTAGTATTGGAGCTTATATGGACAGATAGCCATTAGTTTTTGGACTTATGTGGACAGAAAGCCATTAGTATTGGGGCTTATGTGGACAGAAAGCCATTAGTTTTGGAGCTTATATGGACAGATAGCCATTAGTATTGGAGCTTATATGGACAGATAGCCAATAGTATTGGGGCTTATATGGACAGACAGCCATTAGCATTGGGGCTTATATGGACAGACGGCCATTAGTATTGGGGCTTATATGGACAGACAGCCATTAGTATTGGGGCTTATATGGACAGACAGCCATTAGCATTGGGGCTTATATGGCCAGATAGCCATTAGCAGGGGGGCTTATATGGACAGACAGCCATTAGCAGTGGGGCTTATATGGACAGATAGCCATTAGCAGTGGGGCTTATATGGACAGACAGCCATTAGCAGAGGGGCTTATATGGACAGACAGCCATTAGCAGTGGGGCCTATATGGACAGACAGCCATTAGCAGTGGGGCTTATATGGACTGACAGCCATTAGTATTGGGGCTTATATGGACAGACAGCCATTAGCAGTGGGGCTTATATGGACAGATAGCCATTAGCAGTGGGGCTTATATGGACAGACAGCCATTAGCAGTGGGGCTTTTATGGACAGACAGCCATTAGCAGTGGGGCTTATATGGACAGACAGCCATTAGCAGTGGGGCTTATATGGACAGACAGCCATTAGTATTGGGGCTTATATGGACAGACAGTCATTAGTATCAAACATATTCCCCTACCATCTTGTGAAGTTTGTGAAGTTTGGACATATTGTTCGCTAAAATTTTAAAAAGCAAAGCATGAACATGAAGATGAAGAAGTCACAGCAAGATCGAGTGGATGTCAATTGTTGTCTGTTGTTCTTTTAAATGAGATATTTGCATTTTTGAACATGTATGTACATGTATGTGAACATTTGACATAACTTCAATAAATATTTTTGCCAGGATTCAAGCTTTTAATGTAAACCTAGAATAGAAAAATGGTGTGAATATAATAACCTTTTACGGTATGTTACAGAGAATGAAGAAACAAAACACCTAGCCCTGGAAACTTTTAAAAATAATGCTGTTGGTAAATGGTTTGATCATGTTTCCCTACTAAATCCTAGTATCCATTTTTCACTGTCAGATATGAATTTTGTGATGATCATATTATGTTCACTGTAAAACAGCAAACCTTTCTACAAAAAATATTTCACTTTGGTGGTGGTGGGGGGGGATTGGCCCTCATATATCGGCACTGTTAATGTATAATGTATGTACAAAGATTCATGCGAGTTCAATAGCTTTAATAGCATGTAAGTAATGGCCTACTGTAAAAACATTTGCATAACTTCAAAGGCACAAAAAACTAAGCTTACAGAGCAGAAACTTGCACCACAGCTAAGGGTATACTTGTTTGATTCAAAGAACAGAAGAAAACAAACGATTAAATGTGTGTGTTAGTATCAGTGAGAAATTAGAAATCTCAGTTGAAAAAAGATTTAGTAAATAATTCTGTACAATATGCAAATATATAGAAAAGAATTTCAACTATGTTTCTTTCCATTTATACAACAAATGAAGAATATACCTCACACCATTTATTTCTAATTTCTATGAGCTGAAACTTTATATTGAAAGAATAGATCAAACACCAGATCCAATATCTTTCTAATGAAATTCTATTTCTGTCAGAATATGTTCTTCCAAGAATAGTCAGTCTATTTTAAAGGCCAGGATTCTAGATATCATAATTTGAAAAGGTTTTATAAAAGTACTTTTGGTATCAATATTTTATCTTTTAATGAATAAATAATAACTTATAATTGTTTTTATTTTTATTTCAGTTCAATTTGAAATTCATCTAATTCATTTCAATAATTATCATTAACTCATCCACTGTTTCTACTTATGCTATGTTATGAATGATGACCTAAACACCACCATGACGGCTATGAATGATGACCTTGACAACACCATGAAGGCTATGAATGATGACCTTGACAACACCATGAAGGCTTTGAATGATGACCTTGACACCAACATGAAGGTTATGAATGATGATCTTGACACCACCATGAAGGCTATGAATGATGACTTTGACACTACCATGAAGGCTATGAATGATGACCTTAACACCACCATGAAGGATATGAATGATGACCTTGACACAACCATGAAGGATATGAATGATGACCTTGACACAACCATGAAGGCTATGAATGATGACCTTGACACCACCATGAAAGCTATGGATGATGACCTTGACACCACCATGAAGGCTATGAATGATGTCCTTGAAAACACTATGAAGACTATGAATGACAACCTTGACACAACCATGAAGGCTTGTAATAATGACCTTTGACACCATCTTGCAGGCTTTGACAATAACATGATTAAAAACAAGAGTTGTCACAGTATGTGACAAATGCCCCCGAATGTGACATTGACCTAGGAACAAGGTCAGTACATGAAAAGTTGATCTTGTCTTCACGTGTCAAATACATATGGCATGTTATTTTAAATTGCCTCTGAACATAAAAAATACCACCTGTATTTGACAACCTACACTCTTATGTCCTTATATGCAGCACTCCATTGTGAATAAACACTAAGTGTATCTTTTACCTTAGAGGTAGGGACATGGGTCTTGCACGCGACACGTCGTCTTGGTATGTCGAACGCATTATGGCAAGTTATTTTAAAATCTGTCCATACAAGGGAAAGTTACAGCCCGGACACGACAACCTATGCTCTATGTCCTTATATGCAGCCATTATTGTGAATAAACACTTAAGTGTGACCTTGACCTTAGAGGTAGGGACATGGGTCTTGCACGCGACACGTCGTCTTGGTATGTTGAACACATGTGGCAAGTTATTTTAAAATCTGTCCAGACAAATGAAAGTAACAGCCCGGACACGACAACCTATACTTTGTGTCTTTATATACAGCACTCCATTGTGAATAAACACTAAGTGTGACCTTGACCTTAGAGGTAGGGACACGGGTCTTGCACGCGACACCTCGTCTTGGTATGTGGAACACATGTGCCAAGTTATTTTAAAATCTGTCCATAAAAGGGAAATTTATAGCCTGGACACGAGTTATTGAGCCGGACACAAGGACGGACGGACGGACGGACGGACAGACGTTCCCACATATCGACCTTTGTTAGGTACTTTACCATTACTCCCATTATAAAAATATACCCACTAAAGCCCTACTAACCCTAACTAACCCTACCTTACAAGGGCTACCCAACAAATTTGATCTTCTATAAGTAATGAAGGAATTAGGTTTTTAATATGCTCACCTTCGGGGTCATAATAACAACAAGAAATGATCTAAAAGTGGATGTTTACTCTAGCTCTCTGCATCTAAATAATGACCAATTGTATAAAACTGTTGAATTTTATCAGTGTGCCAAAACACTTCAATTGGTTTGCCAAAATTCATCCAATAATAGCTTCTATCCAATCATACAAACTAGACAGTACAGTAGATGACCTGTGGACAACTTTGAATGGTGAAGATCGTAAAACACAGTTGAATGACATTATGTGCCAATGAAGGGTCATTCTGTAGGAACCTGGTCAAATAGCCCCCAAGTCAAATAGCCCCCATTTTGGTCAAATAGCCCCCACACTTTTGGTCAAATAGCCCCCACATAGAAAAAAATGGTCAAGAAATCCCCAATTTGGTCAAAATGCCCCCATTTTGGTCAAATAACCCCCACTCCTTTTTTATTTGAAATTATATTTTAAGGTCAGTTGTTATATTTTTAAGCACTTCATTTTGTAAAAATAAAGGTTTAAAAATGTTTTGGAATAAAATAAGTATGCATACATACATATAAAAAATAAAAAGTGGGGGCGTTTTTTGGGGGCTATTTGACCAATTTTAAAATGTGAGTGGGGGCTATTTGACCAAAATGGGGGCTATTTGACTTGGGGGCTATTTGACTAGGAAGCCTTCTGTAGCCTCATTCTGAGATTGATCTTTTCTAAAATAAAATAACTATGTAAAAATCAAACCAACTCGGGAACAATATAGTAAAAAAATGAAATGAAAACACATCCTAAAACGCTATACTATAGTTACATTTCTAAGCATTTCTAACATTGAAAACAGTTTATAGCAGATAACAAGCACATGTCATTCATATCATCACAGCGATTTGAGCAGTATTGCACAGCTTTATAACAGCCAAGACCACACATTTGTGTGAAGACTGATTCCTTAAACCCCAATTGGCATGGTCATTTAAATAAATGCATAACTGATTTTTGTTTTATGACACTTGTTCTAATAGCCAATTAGTGTAAGGGGGTGTGTAAGCTTATTTATACTCGCACTCCGGCCTTCCACATCCAGTGAGTGCTCTGATAAGATTGTTAGTCATTGGAAGACAATTAGAATTTTTCTAGTGCTGCGGCAGGGAATTGAACCTGCGATCCCTGGGTTGACAGTCAGGTGTGTTACCACTAGACCATAGATCCATTATTATAGTAAAATTACATGTACTGATTGTATAGTCCCAGACAATATGTCTCTAATTGACATATGGCACGCATATAGTGTAATGTCGTCAAATTCACACCTCATGCATTATTGTGAAATGTTGTAAACACACAATAAACAAACATTATACACAACAGCTCAGTTGTAGGCAAAAGGTTTATTATTTCAGTGATTCAACAAAAAACAATCAATATTTGAATTTCGATTTTAACATTCGAATACCAAACATTTGATTGATTATTCATTTGCATCCATTATAATAGACCTCTGTTTAAACAAAGCTGAGTGGCAGTCATTTCTAACCTGCATTGTGGCCACTTAATACAGTTTTGACAGTAGTTTGTTTCCAATTTCACTGCTATTGGTAGGTCTTCATTTTTTCTTTAGGAAAAGAAACGTCATTTTCACAACTAAGCCACCAGGGGAGAAAACTCCTGTTCCCTCTCACACATACAGAGTTACCTACCTTGGCTATGAGTTCTTCCAGCTGTTGTCTCCCCTGTAGGCTCCGGAGGCCTGGTGTGTTGGGGCTGGAGACATTCACCACCAGGTAGTCTGCCAGGGGAGCAAACTCTCTCACGCCTTCCACATAGTCTCCCACGAGGCTGTCAGAGGTCTTGTTCTTTCCCAGGTTTACCCCGACAACACCACCACAACCTGGTGTGATACAGAGGAGGGTTGCAATACACCGCATGAAAGCCTGATTAAGCATTAACTTGTGATGCATATATATATATTATAAGTCTCAACTAAAGTCAAGACAATACCATATTTTATCCAGTCAAGCATATCCTTTTTTACCTTATAGATCTGCCATAAAAAATGGTTTAAGGAAATAAACATTATCACATTTTCAGCTGACCTCCTGTCTATTAGAAAAATGTAAATTTATTTTTTTCAAACATTTTTTTGCAAAAACTTGTACCGGGTAACTCAAATTCAGAATGATGTTTACAGACACCTAAAAAAGATACAGATGAGCTTTAAGAAGGATGTTGACAGGCCCAAAATATCACAATTGAGCAACATAATAATCCTGTTGATGTCTTTTAGAGGCACAAAACAGCCCATGAAACCACAATTCACAGATGAAGATGTATATTAAAGCATGTGAATCTTCATTAGCCTTTTACCTTACTTTGACAGTGGAGCGGAGGTGTGTCCGGACCCCAAGTTTCTGTCCACATATTTATATTTAACATATTGCGCTCTTCAGATATGTACGGATAGTAGATCTCATCTAGTAAATAATCAAACAGATAATTCACTATCAGTTGAAAGAGGAACACCTGAAGGGTATGCAAACGCTTGTCTGTATTTCTATGTCACAGGCAATCCAGCCCTGCCCCATAGAAAGTTGGAAAAGATGTAGGAGCATTTTTTACAAAATATGTTTTTCACAATGAAGGTTTTTTTTACTTCAGTTTTTTAGTATAAACATTCAATTTTAAATGTCTTAGACCTACTTTATTAATTTTGATGAAACTAAGCGCTTTAAGATAGTTTAAAGTTGTTGAAAAATTATAACGATAGGGCAACTCAACAGTTAGATATTGGTTGAATCAAATGACAAGTAGTGCTGTGACCTCACAAGAAGTGGTTTTGAACATAGTAGCAATAAGTAAGATACCTTTTAAACTAGATGTAAAGGTAGGAATGCTAAAAAGCTTGCAGTTGGCATTGTTGCACATACATGTATGTATACTGTCACATGTACTGAGTTTTATGTTATTAATTTGAACAGATTTTGATTAAAATGCTGAAATTCTGCACAGCAAAGAAACTGTGACACTGTAGCTATGACAATACCTCCAAAATATATTTTTAAAAAATCTAGCACAAATTGATGAAATTTCAATAGATCTAAAAGTGTAAAAGGCTTTTCTCACACTTAAAGAGTTTATTAGTCCTGAAAAAATGGGGAAAAAGTATCATTTGATCATGTAACCTATTGTACCTTTCTTTTGATCTGCAGTTCTTGCTTGTAATCTTTCTTTGACAGCTTTGTGACCATCACTGTTGAAACCAAATCTGCAAAGTCATAAAAAAACCATTATTGATGTTTCCATAGCAACCTTTTAAAATTGAAATGAAATGACTGAAAGATACATAATTGTGGAATGTTTATTTATCAATCATGCTCCCATTCAGTAATATTGTAGTATCAATTTCATACTGGACTATTGTTTTGTGATCCTTTAAACAGGGTATCAGGTCTGTGCCATTAGTATATTGTTAACTGTTCTTCTTTCCATAGCTAAGTATCACTAAAATAACGTAATGTGAATTTTTATTTGCTGAAAATTATTTATTATGACATTAAATTAGATAAAGCAGATAAATATTCATAAAATAATGGTAATGTAGTCAATAAAAAACCTGAACATTGGTCAAATTCTTTAACTTTGGTATGAATATCAAATAAAGCAGATTGGTTGCCATGGGAACATGCAGAATAACTTTCTCACAAAGGTTTTTGTTGCTTCATAGTATTGTATTCTTGATCTGAACACTAAAGCTAGAAAAAACAAATGAATGACCATTGACATATTTGCTTGTTTCTCTCCAATAAACAGCTGTTTTTCAATTATATTGTAGCACACGCCATATAACAAATGTTGTCCAAAATAAACAATAACATAAGTTTTCATTTAATTGCGTTCAATATTAATGTGAATCTTCATTTTACCCAAAAATTCTTCAATTGATGGATTTTATTGATGAACACAAATGTGTTTTTATGAAAAACAATAGCATATGCAAAATAACAGTATAATTTTAAGACAAGAAATTGTCTCCATGGTTACCGTGGAATCAATTTCAATTACTGATAGCTTAATTAAAACTTTAACATATCAATATCACTGTCTGAAAGTTTGAATGCTGTAGAACAAGTATTATTTAAATTGTATTCTTTTTAAGTCAATGTGTGATATATTTAACATTCACTCAAAACAACTCAGCAGTGAGAACTGAACTACACTTAAAACATTGCAGCATGGTAAGGGTTAATAAAGAGCTTTTACTAAAACCTGGGCCACTATACTAACATAATGTACACTTTAAATCTCGCTTTTTATAATTATTATACTGTAATAGAACTTGTATGTATTTTTGTAACAAACATATCAAGTAATGTATAAACAAATAGAACAAGAGCGCCAACTGTCACAAAATATACCCTTCCTTAATTACGGACACCAACTTTGGTGTCTGTACGTTAAGCCAAATTTTAGAAAGTTATTGCCAATTCAAGGGCCATAACTCTGGAATGACAGAGGAAACATGGCTGGTTTTCAGACCAGACCAAGATATTCTGCCCATACACATTCTGTACAAAGGCTTCTAAAGTAATTGATCAGACAAGATTGATTATAGGTAATTTACCTATTTAAATAATGTCTACTTGTGTGTGACTGAAGCAATATGGCTGGTTAACAAACTTTTCCAAGATATTATGCCCATACACAATCTGATCAAATTCGTCGTGATTGGACAAAGGATTATTAAACTAATGATCAGACAAGTCGGATCTTAGATATCGTCTATAATTAAAGGGCAATAACTCTTGAGTGACTGGAGAGACATGGCTGGTTATCAATTTTGTCTGAAATATAATGCTTATACACATTCTGACTAAATTTGGTGATAATTGGGCATAGGTTTCTTAAGTAATTGATTGGAGAAGTTCGAGGTTATTTCTATAATGGAAGGGAAATAAATCTCAAGTGACTACAGCGCTATTGCTGGTTATCAATCTTAATTGAGATATTATGCCAATACACATTCTGCTACATCTGGTGATGATAGGACTAAAGGCTTCTGAAGTTATTGAGTGGACAACAGCCTGTACTACGCAGGTTAAACTATTAAAAATATTATGTCCAGCTTTTTTAAATGCTTTAATGTATTTATTGAAGTTGGGTATGTTTTACAAATATCATGTTCAAGATGTTATGGCATGTGTACAGCAGGTTATGTCACACGTGCAGCATGTTTTGGCAAGTATATTGAACAGGTGTATGGTATGGTGGTACATGTTTGGTGGTACAGCGGCCTTGATTTAAGTGTTAGCCTAGAGAAAGCATCTAATTTATAATTGGATTACCAGTACCGTATATAAAGGTCTGAAACTTAAAATATAAGTAATGTTTCACCAATCAGTCATGGATGTATAACTTTAAAAAATGCTGGGATGTAATTGAAAAACACTGCATTGTGTGTGCTGCATTAATAAAACCTCAGAGAACAAAAGAATCTGTGAGAGCAATACCTGTTAATGACTGCTTTATCTTCCACTAGCCTGAATAGTCTGGGTTTAGGGTTCCCAGGCTGGGGTTTGGGTGTGACACTGCCGACCTCAACAAACCCAAACCCTGATTCCAACATGGCATCAACCCCAACCCCGTCCTTGTCAAAACCAGCCGCTACGCCCACTGGGTTCGAGAACTCCCGGTCCCACACCTTGGTTTGCTGTGTAGGTAAAAAGTTACATGTACTCTATTAACTTTTAAATAAAATAAATGCTATATACCACTTAAACAAAGACATCTTTAGCTGACAAGAAACTGTTCCTAGTCAGTGACCATTTTCAGAACAGGTACTGCAGAAATATATGTTTTCAAACAATGTGAAAAGTTAAACAGTACACATGTTGCACAGGTATGTTATATCTTTAATAATATCATTGCTTGCATTCATATTAACACAACTTGATGTCCTACTACAAAATACGTAACAGTAAAATCTGCTTGAAATGATTTACCATAGGAATTAGTTGCTGGCAGAAATGATATGACTAGCAGGGATTATTTAATGTATACTTATAAACATTACCAAACTGGCAGGATCAGCGTAATTTTGTTTTGGAACAAGTTTGTGTTTGGCAATGAAGATGGCAAGATTGTGGGCACTTTCTGGGTCGAGGCAGCGCATCACACAGGGCATTATGTAGTCCCGGTAGAATCGCTCATTCCCATTGTAAACCTGGATTCCGACAAACGCCAGAGAGCCTCCACCGACTATCAAGGCCATCTCCTTCAGCTGTTTCTACAAATTGGATGTTATTGGTTATTTCAAATTTGTTAAAACATTTGTTTAACATTTTTAGGGTTTAATCGTTACTTTTACTAGTGATTCTGCTGATCTTTAGAACAAAGTCAACTGTCTAATAATAAAAATCTTCCTATGAGACAGCATGAAATGACTTCCTTCACTTATCATATATGCCATGTGTGCCATAAAGATGTAGTTTATTTCTTGCATTATACTGAAAGAAATAAAGTAGTTTGAAGCTGTTATTATCATTTGCAGTCTTAGGTGTCTTACTATGTTTTGTTTTGTTATTTTTCATGTTAAAATTGTTTGGCTATAAGATTTTGACATTGGCAATGAAAACATTCAAAGTCATAGCCACATTGGCTATGTTCTAAAAATTTAGATTCACACTGCTGGTATATTTTTGTAATACCCAAAGATTTAAGTCATACCAGTACAATGTACATGTAATAGGGTTTTAGCATTGTTTTAAAAGGGCAGGGTACTGCAGAAAATGGACAGGTGCTGTAGAAGAGGGACCAGGTTCTAAAGAATAGGCATATAGTATCCGGGATGAAATGAATTTAGATACTAGAATTATAAATTTGATAAAAACATGTAAGAAATGTGTTTAATTTAAGTAATCTTAGATTTCATCTGCCAGATATATTAAGTTTGCGCATATTAATAATAATATAGTGAGCTTTTAAGCACTAAGAATATTGGTTATATAGAGTAATCAATTCTAAGAATGCAGGAGGCTGCACAGTCATGCTGGTCTCAATGAGAACATAATGGTATTACCATAAAAGGACAGTTTGCAGCACCCATCTATTTAACTACATGGTAATTGAAGTTTGAGGAAATATATCTTGTAATCGTTATAACTGATTATTTTTCTACCAACAAGTATGACATATAACATGTATCATTGTATGTGATATCACCAGCTGGATGTTATGAAGTCTGTTGATATGATTTTAAAGTAAACCTGGGAGGAAAAGAGTGGGCGGTGTGGGGCTAGCCACAATAATGCGCGTATAGGGAACTTTTTTTTAACATTTGGATATTCATTTTGTTCCACAAGTCGACTGATTCATACCAATTTAAAATATATTCTTCAACTGTAACTCCACAATATTTAACACTTCATTGTTGAAAACACAAAAGTTACACATAAATTATTTTTAGCCAAATCCTTTCTCTTTAATATAACACTTTTAAAGTTTTTCATGAAACACAAATTCAGATTGATCTGTCAACAAAGCATCCCAAATTCTGAGCTAGCAGGTGCCCATTATCTTTCAACAATACTTCCCGCTGGGATCTGTCATTCTTGACTAGGAAAACAACGAGTGGGATATGGACGCGTAGACTCGCCAAAACAAAAATCGTCAAAGACTCTGAAGCGGCTGTTTATATGGACTAGTGTGGGGCTCGAACAAACGAGTGCCAGAATACTGTCACAGTGCCAACTGTGCTTACTGGGCAGCCTACCCACACACACTACACTCCTTCTCCATTAACCATTCAGGCAAATCAAATACATGTAAGTTGTGGATGCCAGATGTAGTTTTCACAGAATTTAGTCCACCTAAATGGCTGTCAACAAGTCTTTTGACGATTTTTTTACTATGGCAGACTCGTGACGTCCACCATCCCAGCAAAAAGTAGCGAACGGTCCATACGCAGAGAATCCTCGCGGCCACAATTTTGAAATTATCTCCGTGGAAATTCAAATTTCTACGAAAATATAATTGCCTACTACATGTGTATTAAACACATATTTATTTATGTCATTATGCCAAATATATTCAGATATCATAAAACACTTACATGTGTCGATTGTTAATCAAGTATCCTGATATCTGTAAATCAGGGACAAATCTGACAGGTTGTGTACATGTATAAAAGGGTATTCTCAACCCAGAATATATTTATGTGAAAATAATGACTCTAATGACAAATTCAATCCAGTTCAGATGATCACTGTCGGGTATATATTGAACAATTTTGTCATTATTATTCAACATCGATGCATAATATTATTATACATTCTTTCGCCCGGTGTTAAATGGTAGAGTTGTAGCGTTACAGGGATACATAAGAAATGTCAAAATAATAAAAAAAAAAGTATCCCTGATGATCATTATTGTAGCTACACCGAACTATGTGTCTTTTTGGCACCAGATAGAATGTGCGATGCAATACGATCAAAACGAGACTAAAGACCAACCATAAACGTTGTCTGGTTTCTTGCACCCATGTCTGTGGAATGTCAACACAGAAAACTGTATAGCGGTGACCTGTTATACAATGTGACAGATTCTACTTTCACTTTGCAAACGACCTTCACCTTGGATTTTTAAGGCTTCGAATATGAGAGTGAATAAATATTTTTTATGTATAACTTCATTCAAATCAATCGCACTAATTAAATGTTAAACATAAATTTAAATAATCAATGTCAATTATTGATCTAAGTAAAATATTTTAAATTGATTCGAAACTATGAGTTTACAATGTACGAAAGTCACATGACATACAAAATGGCGGACAACAGTAATTGACAGGTAATTTTTATAGGGTGCTATGTTTCGCCATCAAAACAATTTCATTTACTATTACAATTCATTTTATAAATAATACTTAATAAATACTAGTTTTCTTTTGTCAAGCAACACAGTGTCAAGTACAATTTGATGAATTTTAACTCCTTTAAAGTTAAACAATAGTCATGTTATTTTTTGACTACTTGTCCAAGTTGTTGCACTGATATTTTTTTCATGCTGGGGCAAATGTAAGATAACTACACCTCATAAAAGACTCGCGTAATGTGGAGATTTGTATTATCCAGTGTAAAACTCTATCCGATTTACCTTGGGGTAGCAAGTCAAAATGTCCCCAATACAAAATGTTCCCAAAGTCGAAACGCCCCCTTTTGGATAAAACACAACTACAGTAAGTCAAAACAAAGCAACACATATAATTGGTAAAAACATGGCCTGTTTGTGCAAAACTTCCCAACCTGAAAGTGGAAAGAGCATGATCCATGTGTTCATACAAATTTTACTAATTTCAAGACCATTCATGTATTGATTTAGAAATACTGACTACACTTTTCACAATTACTCAACACCTAGACTGTAGGCAGAGTTGAAAGGTGGCAAATTACCAATCAAGGAACAGGATCTAGTGCAGAGTAGCTGAACCTATGGATTAAAAATATGTATAACCTGTCAATTAACATTAAGAAATAATGAGGAATGTTTGTTTCTCATTACTTGTAGAAAATGATACTAAAGTTCAAGACAAAAAAGCATAACTTTTGTTTAATTATTGAGAAAAAATAGTATAAAAAAGAACTTTTTTTT
Organism: Mya arenaria; assembly: GCF_026914265.1. Lineage (NCBI taxonomy): Eukaryota > Metazoa > Mollusca > Bivalvia > Myida > Myidae > Mya > Mya arenaria. The sequence continues at coordinate 62,304,065 of NC_069129.1, read as the reverse complement.
CAAATTCATCCATTATCACCTAAGGTTGATGACACAGTCATCAAACCACTACAACTTTGAATAGTTGTCACCTTTTTTCTGCCTGAAAACTAATTATGTAATGACCTATTCATTTTTAGCTCGACTATTCAAAGAATAGGTGGGCTATACTACTCGCCCCGGTGTCGGCGTCTGGTTAAAGTTTTAGGGCAAGTTGGGATTTTCACTTATAAGTCCAATACCCTTCATTCAATTGACTTAATACTTCACACAGTTGTTCAGGGCCATCACATGATGAGGTTAGATAACTCCATATTATTCTTTACTAAGATTATGGCCCATGATTGACTATGGAACTTGGTTCAAGTTTTAGGGCAGGTTGGGATATTTATTAATAACTTGTATACCCTTTGTTCAATTGACTTAATACTTCACACAGTTGTTCAGAACCATCACACAATGAAGTTTCATAACTCCATATTATCCTTAATACAAGTTATGGCCCCTGATTGACGTAGGTTAAAGTTTAAGGGCAGGTTGGGATATTTATTAAATACTTCTATACCCTTCATTCAATTGACTTACTACTTCACACAATTGTTCAGGACCGTTACCCAATGAGGTTACATAACTCCATATCCTTAATACAAGTTATGGCCCCTGATTGCTTTAGGTTAAAGTTTTAGGCAAGTAAAAGTTAAGGGCAAGTTGGGATTTTAATAGAAAAAACTGCTATACCGTTCATTTAATGCACTTAATAAAATTCAAAATTATTTACGACCATCTTACAACAAGAAACATTACTCCATTTTAGCCCTAAATACAAATGATGGCCCTTGAATTGTTCTGTTTTATTTTTTTATTTCTTTTGAAAGGCATATTTGTATATTCTTAACCACATTTTCATAATGGAAAATCAAGTTATTTGAATGACTTGCGTCATTGTTCGGGCGGGCTGGTGGGAGGGCAGCATCAAAGTCACCTTATGTATCGAATAATTTTAGTTAGGTTTGACATAAAGAGACCAAACTTGGTAATATTACATCGTTATTGTATTCACTTCTAAGTCAAAGCGATGTAGTCGAGCGCGCTGTCTTACGACGGCTCTTGTTATTTGTTTTGTTATCTTTTGCACCTCCCAATGTAGGGTATGGGATAACTATATACATATGCATGATGTCAGCATCCTGAACGGGTATGCTTAAATGGTGCCAATTCCATTTTTTTGGAGTACTGCTTGACCACAAATCAATAGGGGTCTACTGTCAACGGCAAGGGGGCATAAAAATGGGGACATTATGACCGATCAGTAGATAGTTTTGACTGGCTTAAAATTAAAATAGAACTTAGCGGGGTAATTCCTAGATAGTGTTATGTCATCAATCTTAACATAATATCAACTTTAGGAGTTTCAGAAGTCCTCAAATACCATTTACTGTTACTTTCATAGTGGCTATGCGATGATTCTTTATTTGTTTCTTAAATTAGTCCATCATTAATGTTATTTGAAAAACTATTGTTTAAGTAACCATTTAATGGGTACCCGAAATAGTATTGTTAGCTTAAAAAAAACTCATTTTTAGAAAGAACTATAAGAAAAAAAGCGCCTTCTTAGAATAATAAAAAGTCCAGCAACTGATATCAACATTTGGCACATCCAGTAAAGAATGTTATCAGGCGCTTGTCAAAGAAATGAGGGAATACATTGCTTTGCACATGTCTGTCAATCGGTCAGTAGACCAAACATTGTTTAATTGAAAACTAGAGTGCACTTCGGCCTAAGGTCCTCAAACTTGATAAAGAAATTGGTCATGACATGCAGATGACCCCTATTGATTTTAGTTTAAAGGTCATGGTTGCCAAGACCTTAAACACAAAAAGCTTGCTTGATTGATAACTAGAGAACGCTTGGGCATAAGGTCCTCAAACCTCGTATTTCATCTAGGTTCACATTGTTTCTACCCATCCAGCCTAACTCTGTTTCATGTCCTTGAATATAATGTTATAACTGTGTCAAAATGAAGTTGTAAAAAGTGCAAGAACACCTGTCTTTAGTAATACAAATTCAATGTATGCTTTACAATGACATGGTATATATCATCCTCCATAACTTGTTTTGCTTTAGGGGTTTAACTGTTAACATGTCAAAATCATGACTGGTTTCTGTTTTCTTCAGAATGAATGTAAGAATAAAATATCTGTTTTAAACATTTGGGTGATGGCAAGTGACCACATTACAATGGAGAACGACCAAGTGGATGGACCGGGGACGAGCGCTGCACTCCCAAGGGTCAAGAAGACGCTGGGTAAATCGGGAACTGCCGTACAGGAACCGAAGGAAGCTGACAGCAACTTTGCCGCAGATGATGAGTACAGCTTCCTGGCTGCTGTTAGTATTTTTATTAAACCTGGTATAAACATCCCTCAATGAATGTACTTAAACGCAGTGTGTAAATGTTCACAACAATCCTGTTAATTGTTGAGTAAGCCTCTTGACTGGACACATGCATTCTGGCCCTAACTGAATTTATCCATGCTCTTTCTCGTCACAAAAACAAGTGAAAGTTATCCCGCAAAGTGTTCACACCTCGTATCAACAATTCACACACACATTATCAAATGCTCATGAAAATTTATAGGGAATTAATTTTGTGTTTGCGACAAGCATACGGATACGATGAAAACAGCAACACTACGTTCGAGTGTTAATGTATCTGAAGTGTCTTATTACAAGTGTTTATCCTTTCTTTACTCCGTTCATGTAACCTAGAAAAGACAAAAACAACTAGATTTGGAATTTCTTCTGTGCTATTGTGCAGCCTGTGTGTAGAATAGCTACAGTACCCTTTACAGCCTCTTTGAGATTTTGCCATTTTACCTGAAATTTTGGCCCATATGGATGGGTACCAAATCTTGAATCAGTGGATATATGACAACAAATAACAGAATTGTTATGACAAATTATTCAGTACAAATGTATATAATTATCTTGGTCATTTTATAGTTTAAGTTCACTGTCGTAGCCATTGTAGCCTGGAATTACAGTTGGTCGCTACATGTTAATAATTATAAACGATTTATCATGTACTCATAATATCATGTTTGCATGATAAAAATATATTCTTTAAAACCATATTTCAGTCATGCAGCATTTAGTATTGAAGCAGTAAGAGTTTATTTTTCAGCACTTCAATACCATTACTTGTAAGAATATTGAAAACATATTATTGTTGTTTCAGCAAGGTTTTTGTTACTGATGTTTTGTTTGAACAAGTTCAGGCGTTGGCATTTTTTTAAATATTTATTTTCTTTCAGGGCAGAGATTTTGAGTCTATGAACACAACCCACGTGTACACAGATCAGGAGCGTCAAACTCTGGCTGCATATGAAAGTCTGGATTACCTCCCCTCACACAGCGATATCTACAAAACCTGGCTGAAGAAACAGAGAGTTTCTATGTAATATTTGCTGTGCTTTCCATTAAGTTACTTACTACAACCAAGTGCATAAAACTGGTTAATTCTTTGATTTGGTTAAAGTCAGCCAAAAAAGTATTGATTGGGCAATATTTATTATACTTTTTCAAAAGTTTGTGTGTTGACCAATCATATTATTTACATGACTGCATGGATATCGAATTTAATTGGATATTTCAATTTGATGCTGTTTCCTGAACACATTTCAGTTTGTCTTAATTATGTCAGTAAATTGCTTGACTAACAAATGACTTCTTGTAGCTGATTTATTTAACAAATATGATTTACGATGTAAGGCAAGTTTTATAATGGGTTAAAGATATCATTAAAGAAATACATTATTGTAATTTTAATTTTTATGAGGTGCTTCTGTATTAAGTCATTGCAAAACCTTGAAAACTACAAGACTTTCCTTTCAGTTTGCTTTTATTTTGTGAGAATTTAGTAATATCACTTTTATTGTGTTGCAAATTTAAAACTTGCTTTAATATGATTTTTTTTAAAAGGGGGATAAACCTTTTAAAAGCGGTCAAAACACAGAAAACCTTGAAAAAATCCCTGTCAGTTTATGGCAATCTGCATCTGTGTTCATGAAATACCAGCATGATACCAAAATATTAATAGATATGGGGTCACTGGGGACCATATTCACTATAAATAAACATCTTAAGTCTTAGTTTGAGAATTAAGACTCATCACTTAATTTCGTTGAAAATTGCTTTTTGAATAGCAATAACTTGCTTCATATGTTTAAAATAACATGTTTTGCAGTAATTTGCAAATCTTTTGTCAAAAATAATTATATCAAAAATACTATTCAACTGTTTTTAAATTCGCCTTTCTGTGTCTGAGTCTCAAACCCAGACTGTAGACCCTAGTGAATATTGACCTGGGCATCCAAAGTTCACATCTGTGTGTACCAGATACCTTATGTTAGGTGCCTTGCCCCAGTATCACGAAAATACTTAAGTCAAATCTCAATCTTAGTCTCACCAAAGGTCATGATTGATCAACAACAACAACAACAACAACAAAATGGCCAAAATGTAAAATCTGATAGTGATGTAAAGTTTGCTCTTGAAGCAAGGGCAGCAAGTCTTGCTTATATGGTCTCCCTTTTTGTTGGAGATTCCACTACTTTTATTTTTAGTAATGCACCACGTAACCACGGCCCCCCAGGTCCGGGGGTATACCGGGGATAGCCGGGTGAAATGGCCATGTTTTTACCTTCCAGGTGGCCCTGCAGTGCCGAGTGAATGCGCTGGTTTTGTCTTCCCAAAAATATAGCTTGGATTGGGCCTTACCTAGGGTCCCTGGGGTGCGGGGGCATTTGGCGGGGATTTTACCATCTGTTCGTTCCCGCAAAGCGGGGATTTTACCCGGGGTTGGCTGGACCGCTATTCCCCAGACCTGGGAGGGCTGTGGTTACAATTGACTGGTGCATAACAAGGGAATAGATTTTGAATTTTATTAAGTCTTCAACATAGTCACTTAAAGGCAATAAATTATTATTGTTCATTTTTAAGTTCATAGTTTCAAATAATTATTATACACTTCATTCTTTAGAAGAAATTTCATTTTTACTTAATAATAAATTTAATAATCAGACTTTTCCATTGAACTTCATGTAGATTATTTTAAGCTACGATCTCATCTTCTGTGTGGATAGTGAATAAGCCTTAATGCATTTAAAGATATTTTTTTTATTTTGAACATGTGAAAGAAGGTGATGTTGACACAGATGGATGAAGCAATGATATTAGTGGAAGGTGCTGAATGTGTTCTGATATTTTGATTATTAGAGATTAAGGCAGTTTATTGATTTTATAGGATGGTGCACTGTTTGTTGTTTGTGTATCTATACTAAAAGTTCTTTCAGTGTGCAAGCAATTTAAAATAGTTTTGTCAGTGTGCAGGCAATTGAATGAAGTCCTGTGTGTGTGCAGGCAATTGAATAAAGTCCTGTCAGTGTGCAGGCAACTGAAAAAAGTCCTGTCAGTGTGCAGGTATCTGTACCAAGTGCTGTCAGTGTGCAGTCAATTATCAAGTCCTGTCAGTGTGCAGGCAACTGAACAAAATCCTGTTAGTGTGCAAATATGAGAATCAAATTCTGTCAGTGTGCAGTCAATCACCAAGTCCTGTCAGTGTGCAGTCAATCACCAAGTCCTGTCAGTGTGCAGGCAATCACCAAGTCCTGTCAGTGTGCAGTCAATCACAAAGTCCTGTCAGTGTGCAGTCAATCACCAAGTCCTGTCAGTGTGCAGTCAATCACCAAGTCCTGTCAGTGTGCAGTCAATCACCAAGTCCTGTCAGTGTGCAGTCAATCACCAAGTCCTGTCAGTGTGCAGTCAATCACCAAGTCCTGTCAGTGTGCAGTCAATCACCTAGTCCTGTCAGTGTGCAGGCAACTGAACGAAATCCTGTCAGTTTAAGGGCAACAGTGACAAGTCCTGTCAGTGATTATCCTGGCAACATGTTTGATCAGTATGTTTTTCAATACAACAAATATCAAGCTTTATTGATTACAAAGGTCAAACTCTTTTACTCTTTTACTCAGGTGAGCGATTTAGGGCCAATATGGCCCTCTTGTTAATGGAATGTGTTGATAAAAATAGTCAATATTTAGAAGAAAAAAAAAATCTACAGCAAAAATATACTTAAGTAATTGTAAAAAAATAATGGATTGTACTCAAATACTATTTGGCTGTAGAATTATTTTTCCATTGGAATCATGACCAAAGGTTTTTAATCAACATCTTCTATGATAGAAAGGCGCTCATAAAAGGTGTAAAAACATGAATTTAAATAACTTTTGATGTTATATGGTAAAATGAGTTAAGTTTGAGATTTGAGATTGAGATTTGACTTAAGTATTTTCATAATATTGGGGCCTGGTGATCCCACACCTATTAAGGATCATTTGAAAGGATTTTATGTTCAGAAAAAAGTATATACAAAAAATATGATAAAGATAATATTACAACTTTTTTTGGTCTTGAAATATTGCAAAATAAGTCATTCCGTATCATTTTTTAGTTGAAATAAAGAGCAAATATTCCAATAATAAGTAATAATTGAAGGTATAATGTATTTTCAGTTACAGTATTTCATTCAAATATTAATAATCAGCATATGATACCCATTCAAACGATACTTAATTTGTATTGGGTGCCAGACATCAGAATTTAACAGTGTGGTAAGGGAAAGGTTACCTTATATCTTTGTTAGATACCTTAAATCTTTGTGCTGATTTTCAGTTTCCAGCTGGATGTGTGGTTTATGATGGGCCTTATTGGGTTCTGTATTGGGCTCATTGGCTTCGTTCTTCACCAGCTGATAGAGAAGATTGCCGCCACCAAGTGGACCATCACACAAAAATATATAGAGGTAGGGAATGTGTGGCACATACCGTGTATTGTATTTTCTAGCACTCCATACATAATGTTGTGACTCAGAGATTGTAAAATATCTTAGAAGTGTGCCTGAAAGTTCTTGTTTTTCAGAGGTTTTCAGTATAAAATACTTGATAATAGAAAACATTATAAGTGAGTGTAAAAAAATATTGTCCACTTTTGTATGTTGCAGGATGGTGAGTTACCAACTGCATGCTTGTTTGCGACGGGATACAGTGTGCTCTTTATCCTCTTCAGTGCTGGGATTGTCATTGTAAGTAGTCCTCTCAGTGCTGGGATTGTCATTGTAAGTAGTCCTCTTCAGTGCTGGGATTGTCATTGTAAGTAGTCCTCTTCAGCGCTGGGATTGTCATTGTAAGTAGTCCTCTTCAGTGCTGGGATTGTCGTTGTAAGTAGTCCTCTTCAGTGCTGGGATTGTCATTGTAAGTAGTCCTCTTCAGTGCTGGGATTGTCACTGTAAGTAGTCTTCCTCAGGGCTGGGATTGTCATTGTTTGTAATCCTCTTCAGTGCTGGGATTGTCATTGTTAGTAGCCCTCCTCAGTGCTGGAATTGTCACTTAAGTAGTCCTCTCCAGTGCTGAGATTGTCATTTTAAGTAGTCCTCCTTAGCGCTGGGATGGTCATTGTAAGTAGTCCTCTCTTAATTGGTCCTCTGTAGTGCTGGGATGGTCACTGTTAGTAGTCCTCTCAGACTCTCAGTGCTGGGATGGTCACTGTAGGTAGTCCTCCTCAGTGCTGGGGATGTCATTGAAAGTAGTCCTCCTCAGTGCTGGGGTTGTCATTGAAAGTAGTCCTCCTCAGTGCTGGGATTGTCGTTGAAAGTAGTCCTCTCAGTGCTGGGATTGTCATTGTAAGTAGTCCTCTTCAGTGTTGGGATTGTCATTGAAAGAAGTCCTCTTAAGCGCACAGATTGTCACTGCAAGTAGTCCACTTCAGTGCTGGAATTGTCATTGTAAGTAGTCCTCTTCAGTGTTGGGATTGTCACTGTAAGAAGTCCTCCTCAGTGCTGGGATTATCGTTGTAAGTAGTCTCCTTCAGTGCTGGGATTGTCTGTAAGAAGTCCTCTTCAGTGCTGGGATTGTAACTGTAAGTAGTTTTGCTCAGTGCTGGGATTGTCACTGTAAGAAGTCCTCTTCAGTGCTGGGATTATCATTGTAAGAAGTCCTCTTCAGTGCTGGGATTGTCAATGTAAGAAGTCCTCTTAAGTGCACAGATTGTCACTGTAAGAAGTCCTCTTCAGTGCTGGGATTGTCACTGTAAGAAGTCCTCTTCAGTGCTGGGATTGTCACTGTAAGTAGACCTCTTCAGTGCTGGGATTGTTACTGTAAGTAGTCTTCCTCAGTGCTGGGATTGTCACTGTAAGAAGTCCTCTTCAGTGCTGGGATTGTCACTGTAAGTAGTCTTCCTCAGTGCTGGGATTGTCATTGTAAGAAGTCCTCTTCAGTGCTTGGATTGTCATTGTAAGTAGCCTCGCAGTGCTGGGATTGTCTGTCAGAAGTCCTCTTCAGTGCTGGGATTGTAACTGTAAGTAGTCTTCCTCAGTGCTGGGATTGTCACTGTAAGAAGTCCTCTTCAGTGCTGGGATTATCATTGTAAGTAGTCCTCTTCAGTGCTGGGATTGTCACTGTAAGAAGTCCTCCTCAGTGCTGGGATTATCATTGTAAGTAGTCTCCTTCAGTGCTGGGATTGTCACTGTAAGACTTCCTCCTCGGTGTTGGGATTGTCACTGTAAGTAGTCTTCCTCAGTGCTGGGATTGTCATTGTTTGTTGTCCTCTTTAGTGCTGGAATTGTCATTGTAAGTAGTCCTCCTCAGTGCGGGAATTGTCATTATAATTAGTCCTCTTTAGTGCTGGGTAGTCATTGTGCATGACAAAGGTACCTACTATGATGAGATCTACCATTGCAGTGCTTTTACAAATGTTTTGAATATTTTGTAGTAATTCCTGTTATTATACCCCCACAAATGAAGTTTGAGGGGGTATATAGGAGTGAGCTTGTCGGTCGGTCGGTCTGTCTGTCGGTTGGTCGGTCGGTCGATCTGTCTGTCGGTCGGTTGGTCGGTCAGTCGGTTTTCATGGTTTCCGGACGATAACTCATGAAGGCTAGACAGATTTGAAAAAATTTTGGTACACAGGTGTAACATCAGAAGATACAGGTCAAGTTCGATATTGGGGCTGGTGGGGCCAAGGTCAAGGTCACTGTTACTAAAAATAGAAAAACGGTTTCCGGACGATAACTCATGAAAGGCTTGACAGATTTGAAAATTTTTTGGTACACAGGTGTAACATCAGAAGATACAGGTCAAGTTCGATATTGGGGCTGGTGGGGCCAAGGTCAAGTTCACTGTTACTAAAAATAGAAAAACGGTTTCCAGACGATAACTCATGAAAGGCTTAACAGATTTGAAAATATTTTGGTACACAGGTGTAACATCAGAAGATACAGGTCAAGTTCGATATTGGGGCTGGTGGGGCCAAGGTCAAGGTCACTGTTACCAAAAAAAGAAAAATGGTTTCCGGACGATAACTCGTGAAAGGCTTGACAGATTTGAACATTTTTTGGTACACAGGTGTAACATCAGAAGATACAGGTCAAGTTCGATAGATCCTTCAAAAACTAAATGAGCAAATATTTACCTTAAAAGTAATTGACTCTTGGAAGATAAACAAACAAAACAAATCCAGCATGCTTCATTTGAACCAGATGCCAGTGGAATACCAGCAGAACTTAAGTATGGCATATTTGCCACAGTAGTGCTTACTCCAAATATTGACCTGTCAAATGGACTTGTTAATTCGGCTACAGGAACAGTCCCGGGATTTATTCCCAGGTGGATAAGGATGCATTCAAGCCCAAATATGTACTTGAAAAATTTGATGATGATCATGTTGGAAGAAAAGCTCGTGAATGCTCTAGATGTCTTATTCCATAAGAGATCAGCTAGAGCATCAGCTAGTTTTTCTTGTCAGCAGTGTAACTTCTAAATTACTCAACAGATTTAAATAAAACAATACATGCATGATAAAAGAAGATGCAGTGTGCAGTAACCTTGGAGTTATGGCCTCTTTTCAAAGGAATGGTTTGCCATTCCTGTGTCCAGGCGGCATTTGGGGGTATTAGTCACTCCTGTGACAGCTCTAGTTTTGAATTTAGCATTCTGTGATTTGTTTATATGATATTGATGTATTTATAATAATACAAAATCAAGTTCATTGTAGCTATATTCTTAACATTTAATTAACTGTATTATATATTCCCATATGTATTTTGAGTGTGTTCAACCTAAATAAGCATCGATCAATCAATCAGTATATTAATTAATCAATCAATCAATCAAGTCTGTCTATGGGGTTATTAACTATTATATTTAAAAAGTTGTTTGTTTCAGCATAAAAAATGTCAAAATAATGTACAATATTATTCATTTGTTTGTGTTCCATACTATTATGAGAAAGTTCTCTTTTAAAGGAATAAAGTGTAGTAGAGGAAACCTAGAAGACCGTATAGGTTCCAGACACCCATACAGATAGTTACAAGTTAAGTTTGAGATATAGGGTACCCGTATATAATTATTTAGAAATTTAAGTAAGAAGACAAATAATTAATTCCATGATTTCAATATTAATATAAACTGAACTATTTTTATTGCAACATTTAGTACCTGCGGCCCTGTGCTGGAGGCTCTGGTATTCCGGAGATCACAGGTTTCCTGAACGGCACAAATGTTCGGCACATCTTCAACATTAAGACAATGGTGGTGAAGTTTCTGTCGTGTGTCGCCTGTGTGGGCTGTGGGCTGCCTGTAGGGCCCGAGGGACCAATGATACATCTTGGGTTCGTATACAATAAAAGTCTTGTTGGCTTTTCTTGATTCAATGTATGATGTAGTACATCATTAAAAACCAGAAATAATTCAATCAATATTATAAAAACCTTAACCTAGAATACTCAATAAACTTTCGGCTAAGTTGGGTTTGAAATAATTTTAGGTATTTGATTCATTGAAAAAAAAAAGTTGATTTTTTTCGCATAATTGTAAGTTTAAGATATGATTTTGTTCCTTAAATTATTAGCAATCTGGCAAAAAGCACCTGAAAAAATTGTAAAAAATGTTTACTTAAAAGGATACAAAGATGAAGAAGAATCATGAAAATCATGTTCAGGATTGTGTGAAACTGTTTCTCCATTCCTGAATGAACTTGGTATTTCAGAGCGTTGATAGGAGCGGGTGTGAGTCAGTTTCGCTCCGAGACACTGGGTATTAAACTGCCAATTCTGGAGAAGTTCAGAACCTCGGAGTCCAGGTAATGAATAGAGGACTACATGTCAAGTCACATTGTATCCCGTGTCTGTTAATCTTTTCCCATTAAAGGAAATTATGAACATAACTAGTGAAAAAAGATTTAACTTCTAACTGTGAATATTGTGAAAGTTAAGAAATGTTAATTGCTAATGTTAAAAGAAAAAGTGTTTATGTTTCTACAGTTGTGCTTCAAGCAGGGAAACACTGATATCAATAGAAAGCTTTTAAACAGATATGTTACTACATGTACATTGACCATCTGTTGAGTTGCATTGTATGTTTATTGGTACAACTGTTGACACATTATCTATTTAATTCAAGGAGAAACTTCATAACTGCGGGAGCTGCGGCAGGGGTGGCCTCGGCATTCGGAGCGCCGGTGGGCGGGCTACTCTTCTCCATGGAGGAAGTATCATCGTTCTGGTCCGTCACGTTATCATGGCAAATATTCTTCTGCTGTATCATAGCAACATTCACAACAGACCTCTTCAACTCAGCATTTAAAGACTTCAACTACACTGGAAGTTTTGGAGAATTTAAAACAAACAGATATATCTTATTCCAGGTGGGTCACTAAAAGGGGCTGAAAATATGGTGTTTTGGTTTTGAGTGAAGATATTCGTTGAATGATCCTACTGTTAAACAAAGCATGATAACAATGCCATATCACATCTAGAGGCAGTCAATTTGTACAGCCCGAACAGTTGCTTTCAACATTCAGCTTCAACACTTCTCAGGATTTGTTTGTCACCTCACCGATCTTGCAAATGTATTTTAAAGTTTATCAATTAATGAGAAACAAATGAATACTGTACATTTATGGATGCTTTACGAGGGTTAAGAACCTGCCTCTCAAGTAGTTAGTTCCACGTCATACGTATAATATACTCCAAATTACTGATAGGGGCAGTCAGTTTCATTGATGTGTTAAAGGACCATACAGGTTACAGTTGCTGCACTTGATTTGACAAACATATTTGATGAACTGGGAAAGAGTAAACACTATAGAGTGGACTCTAACTATATGTCTTGAAATATGGCTACGCGATCCAGAAGGGATTTCAATGACATAGAGTTAGAGTCCACCCTAGAAAGTCATGATCATCCAATACTTCAACAACTTGAAACACTAGCTAGTTTCATTTGCAAATGGTAGTAGGAGTGAGTTCATAATAACAATTTATGCCTGATTCTTTGTACTGTTATGGCAGATTAGTGTAAAACAGCAGAGTTTGCTATTCACATTTGATAATTTCTGGACTCAAACTGTTGCTATGCACTCTCCAATTTTGTAAAAAAAATTGCTAAAAATTTAAAAACTAGACTTGTATGTATTGTAAACTGAACTGGACTTGTATGTTTTGTAAACTGGACTTGTATGTTTTGTAAATTGGACTTTACGTTTTGTAAACTGGACTTGTACTTTTTGTAAACTGGACTTTACCCTTACACTTTTGAACTTATCTACATTTTAACAGGGATGTTCACACTGTATTTATGTTGTTGTTGTTTTATTTCAGATTGACCAGGGAGTTGATGTCAATATTGTGATGTTCTTGCCAACTGTGATCATTGGAGTTATTGGGGGATTGCTTGGTAAAATAATGTGGATCTTTATGAAAGAAATATAATCAGTTGAACCCCATTGGCTCAAACTCCCATGGACTGGCAAAAATACCTCAAGCCTCAGAAAAATTCTTACTCTCAATATAAAGAAATAGGTTCTCAACGTACAGTTTAAGCCAATGAGGAATTCAAGCCAAAGAGTTCAAACCAACAGGGTTTTACTGTATAATAATAACTTTTCTTTTAACATCTCATCATCAATACTGCTCTAGTTTTATTTTGTAAACTGACACTTGATGCAATCTACATTTTGTTTAAAAAAATAAACAACTCATGCTCGTACTCTTTCAGTCATATACTTTGAATAAAATGCTAGGGCACAGCAACTAGTAAAGTAGCGCTTGTAAGATACTATAAGTAAGATACAGTTAGTAGGGTACAGCTAGTGAGGTACAGCTAGTGAGGTACAGCTAGTGAGGTACAGCTAGTAAGGTACAGCTAGTGAGGTACAGCTAGTGAGGTACGGCTAGTGAGGTACAGCTAGTAAGGTACAGCTAGTAAGGTACAGCTAGTGAGGTACAGCTAGTAAGGTACAGCTAGTGAGGTACAGCTAGTAAGGTACAGCTAGTGAGGTACAGCTAGTGAGGTACAGCTAGTGAGGTACAGCTAGTGAGGTACACCTAGTGAGGTACAGCTAGTGAGGTACAGCTAGTGAGGTACAGCTAGTAAGGTACAGCTAGTGAGGTACAGCTAGTGAGGTACAGCTAGTGAGGTACAGCTAGTGAGGTACAGCTAGTGAGGTACACCTAGTGAGGTACAGCTAGTAAGGTACAGCTAGTGAGGTACAGCTAGTAAGGTACAGCTAGTGAGGTACAGCTAGTGAGGTACAGCTAGTGAGGTACAGCTAGTGAGGTACAGCTAGTGAGGTACAGCTAGTGAGGTACACCTAGTGAGGTACAGCTAGTGAGGTACAGCTAGTAAGGTACAGCTAGTGAGGTACAGCTAGTAAGGTACAGCTAGTAAGGTACAGCTAGTAAGGTACAGCTAGTAAGGTACACCTAGTGAGGTACAGCTAGTGAGGTACGGCTAGTGAGGTACAGCTAGTGAGGTACAGCTAGTGAGGTACAGCTAGTAAGGTACAGCTAGTGAGGTACAGCTAGTGAGGTACGGCTAGTAAGGTACAACAGCTAGTGAGGTACAGCTAGTAAGGTACAGCTAGTGAGGTACAGCTAGTAAGGTACAGCTAGTAAGGTACAGCTAGTAAGGTACAGCTAGTAAGGTACAGCTAGTGAGGTACAGCTAGTAAGGTACACCTAGTGAGGTACAGCTAGTGAGGTACAGCTAGTAAGTTACAGCTAGTGAGGTACAGCTAGTAAGGTACAGCTAGTGAGGTACAGCTAGTGAGGTACAGCTAGTGAGGTACAGCTAGTAAGGTACAGCTAGTGAGGTACAGCTAGTGAGGTACGGCTAGTAAGGTACAACAGCTAGTGAGGTACAGCTAGTGAGGTACAGCTAGTGAGGTAGAGCTAGTGAAGTACAGCTAGTAAGGTACAGCTAGTAGGGTACAGCTAGTGAGGTACAGCTAGTAAGGTACAGCTAGTGAGGTACAGCTAGTGAGGTACAGCTAGTAAGGTACAGCTAGTAAGGTACAGCTAGTGAGGTACAGCTAGTAAGGTACAGCTAGTAAGGTACAGCTAGTGAGGTACAGCTAGTGAGGTACAGCTAGTAAGGTACAGCTAGTAAGGTACAGCTAGTGAGGTACAGCTAGTAAGGTACAACAGCTAGTGAGGTACAGCTAGTGAGGTACAGCTAGTGAGGTAGAGCTAGTGAAGTACAGCTAGTGAGGTACAGCTAGTAAGGTACAGCTAGTAAGGTACAGCTAGTAAGGTACAGCTAGTGAGGTACAGCTAGTGAGGTACAGCTAGTAAGGTACAGCTAGTAAGGTACAGCTAGTGAGGTACAGCTAGTGAGGTACAGCTAGTGAGGTACAGCTAGTAAGGTACAGCTAGTAAGTTACAGCTAGTGAGGTACAGCTAGTGAGGTACAGCTAGTAAGGTACAGCTAGTGAGGTACAGCTAGTGAGGTACAGCTAGTGAGGTACAGCTAGTGAGGTACAGCTAGTGAGGTACAGCCAGCTAGTAAGGTACAGCTAGTAAGGTACAGCTAGTAAGGTACAGCTAGTGAGGTACAGCTAGTAAGGTACAGCTAGTAAGGTACAGCTAGTGAGGTACAGCTAGTGAGGTACAGCTAGTGAGGTACAGCTAGTAAGGTACAGCTAGTAAGGTACAGCTAGTAAGGTACAACATCTAGTAAGGTACAGCTAGTGAGGTACAGCTAGTGAGGTACAGCTAGTGAGGTACAGCTAGTAAGGTACAGCTAGTAAGGTACAGCTAGTAAGGTACAGCTAGTAAGGTACAGCTAGTAAGGTACAGCTAAAGGTACAGCTAGTGAGGTACAGCTAGTGAGGTACAGCTAGTAAGGTACAGCTAGTAAGTTACAGCTAGTAAGGTACAGCTAGTGAGGTACAGCTAGTGAGGTACAGCTAGTGAGGTACAGCTAGTAAGGTACAGCTAGTGAGGTACAGCTAGTGAGGTACAGCTAGTGAGGTACAGCTAGTGAGGTACAGCTAGTGAGGTACAGCCAGCTAGTAAGGTACAGCTAGTAAGGTACAGCTAGTAAGGTACAGCTAGTGAGGTACAGCTAGTAAGGTACAGCTAGTAAGGTACAGCTAGTGAGGTACAGCTAGTGAGGTACAGCCAGCTAGTAAGGTACAGCTAGTGAGGTACAGCTAGTAAGGTACAGCTAGTAAGGTACAGCTAGTAAGGTACAGCTAGTAAGGTACAACAGCTAGTAAGGTACAGCTAGTAAGGTACAACAGCTAGTAAGGTACAGCTAGTGAGGTACAGCTAGTGAGGTACAGCTAGTGAGGTACAGCTAGTGAGGTACAGCTAGTAAGGTACAACAGCTAGTAAGGTACAGCTAGTGAGGTACAGCTAGTGAGGTACAGCTAGTGAGGTACAGCTAGTGAGGTACAGCTAGTAAGGTACAACAGCTAGTAAGGTACAGCTAGTGAGGTACAGCTAGTGAGGTACAGCTAGTGAGGTACAGCTAGTGAGGTACAGCTAGTAAGGTACAACAGCTAGTAAGGTACAGCTAGTAAGGTACAGCTGGTAAGGTACAGCTAGTGAGGTACAGCTAGTGAGGTACAGCTAGTAAGGTACAACAGCTAGTAAGGTACAGCTAGTAAGGTACAGCTGGTAAGGTACAGCTAGTGAGGTACAGCTAGTGAGGTACAGCTAGTAAGGTACAACAGCTAGTAAGGTACAGCTAGTAAGGTACAGCTAGTGAGGTACAGCTAGTGAGGTACAGCTAGTGAGGTACAGCTGGTAAGGTACAACACAACTTTTTCTTGAATCCTTACCATTCGTTACCCTCCCCAGATGCAGTGTTCAAAATAGTGATACTGAATATTGTATAAGCCAAGATGCTCATCCATGAGATGAAGAGAGAATGTTACAATAAGTTAGCAGTCACCAGTAAGCTCTTTCAGTAGTCATTCCACTCCCCAGGTGCGGCATTCACGATCGTGAACCTGAAGATTGTGCGAGGGAGAAGTACTCTTCTTCACAAGATACAGCGAGATTGGGTCCAGAAACTCTGCAAACTCCTAGAACCCTGCATCATCATGGTAATAACATTTAGAGACGCCTGCCACATCGTTATTTTTGCAAGCTTTTTATACTTTCTTTGCAAATGCTCCCATGGTCTGTATAGCCAAACTTTAATCATTTCACAGTCCTGGAAGGCATGACCAGCAAAAAGCATCAATTATAAGTTTGTGGAGTTCATAGATATTTTCTTTCTAGAAAGAGTCTGATAGAAACCTTCTCCAACCTGTTGCTTGTCCTTGGTATAAATCAGCACTTGTGAATAAAAATGACCGAAAGAAGACACCAAAAGCTAAAACTAAAAATGATGACAATCGTTATAAGAAGATAAATGAAAGAAGGTACCTGGTAATTGTTCATGTTTTGTTTGCAGATACTAGTGACAGTGTTTTCCATCCTCGTTCCCAAGGCCTTTGCTTGTTCCAAGTTCACATGTATAGAGGGCAGAAATGGAGACCCCACGTAGGTTACTCGTCATCTTTAATTATGAAAAGGATTTTATGTGCCGATATTGCAGTCTCTAGCTTATGCACATACAGCTAATTATGTATAAACAATTTGACTACTCACAACATAGTTAAACGGCTATAAAAGAAACAAACTGCATGGTTTAATCATGCAATATGCACTTGTTATAACAAATCTTTAGCAGTTTATTGTGTTAAACTAGGATAAGTTGTCCACATATCATAATTAGCCTAGCTGGGTTATTTAAATGATATAATTGGTAAGAAATAAGTATTAGATACATTTGTATAAAAATGTTTTTTAGTTTAGTTTAATTTATTTAAAATGTTATCCATCAATAATTAACCAATGAAAACATTTCAATGAGCAAACTAACCAAACAATAACCTGTGGACAACTTATCAATGTTTTCTACAATTGACTGAAGGTAATCTTCTTGCCAGAAGAAGTGGGTAAATTTTTACCTAGTAGTATTTTAACCATGAAATAATAGATATATAAAGTTTATAATGTCACAAGATTATGATTGTTCTACGGTATATATCTGCATACTACAGTTATTTAACTTATTTCAGTTATGGTTGCTATAATGACAGTCGTAACCATCTGCATGTTGACCCAGAGGTGGTGCGCTACTCGTGTTCCCAGGGGAAACCTTACTCG
This sequence comes from Mya arenaria, assembly GCF_026914265.1. Classification (NCBI taxonomy): domain Eukaryota; kingdom Metazoa; phylum Mollusca; class Bivalvia; order Myida; family Myidae; genus Mya; species Mya arenaria. The sequence continues at coordinate 62,286,528 of NC_069129.1, read as the reverse complement.
ATCTCCAATACAACATTCTACACCAACTCAACTTACAATGAAGGTAAGTACTCCCAGGGTGGGGCAGAGTGGGGTTAGAGAGGGTTTCTTGTGTTCCCAGGGGGAGCCCTATCTGATCTCCAGTACAGGGGCAGGTTGGGGGTGGAGGGGTAATCATAATCAAAGGGTTAGCCATTTTAGGTCTTGAAAGCGGTATTCAACACCAATTCTACATACAAAGAAGGTAACTGTTCCAAGGGTGAAGAGGATGGGGCTGAGAGGTACTGATGTTCCCAAGATGGTACAGGTTGGGGTGGGTGGCAGAGGAGGTATACTCCTGGTCCCAGGATGGGATGGGTAATTGGGGAGTGTATTCATGGTCAAAGGGTGGACGGGGGAGGGGTGTAGGAGGATTCTCATGTTACGGGATAGTGGAGGGGTACTCATGTTCCCAGGGTGAGCTCCATCAGGTCTCCAATACAGCATTCTACACAAAATCTAACATAAAATGAAGGTTAATGATCTCAGGGTCTAGGGGATGGGTAATCATGTTCCAAGTTCCAAGGATTGGGCATGTTGGGAGGGTAGGAGGATAATCATGTTCAATGGTAGGGGAGGGGTACTCATGTTCCGAGTGTAAGCCCTATCATGTCCCAAATACAGCATTCTACACCAACTATAACATAAAATTAAGGTTAATGTTCTCAGGGTTTTTGGGAGGGGTACTCATGTTCATGATCCTTTCATAATGTCTTGGACACTGCCTGGATGGTTTGTTCTCTCCTTTCATATTATCCAATATTCCTTGCTTGGCCGTCTTGCATCCATATCCAGTATAGTAAATTTAAAACAAATGCCATTGGTTGTATTTCAAGTTGCCTCTCTGCTGTTTGGTACGTTGGAAGATGCAGTGACGTTCCTGTTCTCTCGCGACACCCACCTCGAGTTTAACTACGCGTCTCTGTTCTCCGTCCTTCCTTTCTACTTCCTGGCAGTGCTGTGGGCGTGCAGTACTGCCGTGGCATGCGGGGCTCTCGTACCCATGCTGTGAGTAGAGTTTTTTTTGCCAAGATTTGTTGCTGTATTATTTTGGATTTGCTTTTGTTTTAAAATGACAGAATTATTTGGAAATTATCATCTGTTTTATACAGTTATTTACATGAAAAGGCAGAAAGGTGCCAGACTAACCAATTTCAAAATATTTGTCTTAGAGCCCATAAACAATTGACTGGAATCATATCATTTTGGAAGCTCTGTCCTGGCCCATAATAATGAATATCAGACTCAAGACTCAAAGCTGAATATTGTTATTTCATTGTTATGTAAATATTTATTTATCTTCAATAATATCAGTGGTCGAAATTAGCACAAGCCCGCAAGCCCTGCACTGGTAAAATGTCTTCCGGGCTTGCTCAAATTCTGAATTTTATATAGCTGGGCTTGTTCAAAAATATGATTCCATGCAATATTATAAGAATTCGGGCTTTTTCATATGAAAGTCTAATTTCAATGACTGTAATATTGATAGTAAAATTAAAAATTGCTGTACATTTTACTCCTAGTATGTTGAAACATCAATAACACATAATTAGTAAAAATAAAGAAGATAAATGTTTGTTGTAGTGTAAGATTGCAAGATATTTTATCGAGTGCGCATCAAAAGCTATACAATATTTCTCGATTGGTAAAGCCACAAGTGAAATATTTATGTTTGGTGTTCACAGGGTGAAATACATTACAATCCGACACTGAAACAAACAACTTTTCCTTTTCTTATAGGCATTAAAAGGATATAAAATGAATTTTATTTTTATTTTTTCAGAAAAGCATGCAAACATAACTCCACTTTAGAATTGACATCATTAAAATTGTGTTGCACTGTCTGTGTGCATTAACATTTGATTTTCACTTCATGGTCTTAAACAACAGTGAAAATTATCAATTTTATATTTTCCCTGTTTGAAACAGTGAAATATCATTAGTATTTCACTGATACATTTCTATAAATCAATTGAATGCATATTAAAATAATGCCATATGAATTATTTTATTGTATCATCTTAGTCTAGACTCACATTTTGGATATGTACCGGTACATGTAAAATTGGTAAATTGACACACATGTATGTTAATGACAGCTTAAGAAAGCCGTTCCTCTCTTATCCTCCAGGATGGTGGGTGCAGTGTATGGTCGTATTGTTGGTCGTTTGATGGTGACCTTGTTCGGGGTTCACCAGGCGGGCTACTGGGAGTGGATGGACCCCGGGGCCTTCGCCCTCATTGGGGCCGCATCATTCTTCGGAGGTGTCACTAGGCTCACCCTGGCAACAACTGTAATAATGGTAAGGAAGGCATTTCGTCGCCAATGCATGACTGAATTATTACCCTTGATTATTACCCTTGAAATGCAAAATAATTTTCTAAGGAAGACAACTTTTTACAAAAGAGTTGTGTATTATTGTAGTAGTTCTTTCCCTTTGCTTGAAAAGCTGCCAAGCAAAATTATTTTCTAAGGGAGACAAATTGATACAAGTTTGAAAGTTTATTTCATAAATCAAGGCATGTTACATGCATGTGATTTGAACATGAAACTGACATACAACTACATGGTTGAAACAAGTACCGGTTTAACAATATGTAGTACACATACAAAGCGACAGTTTAAATATAGTCTTTAGATGTTTAAATAGATATATTAGTTTTGTTACATATCAACATTAGCCAAAAAAAATTCAAATAAATGATACAGGGAGAATTAGATCAATTAAAGTTAGCTAGAATAATTTTACAAAATAATGCCATTTTCACAAGAACAACTCTTTATCTTTAGTGTTCACCAATTGTTCAAATTTGTAAACATTAGGATGTTTAATATAAAATTGCTGAATATACTTTTTTCTGTCATTGCTAAAGTATCTGCATTCCATTAAATAGTGATATTCATCACCCAACAAATTATAAGTACATACAGAGAATTGTGTATTATTGTAGTTTAGTTCTTGCCCTTTGTGAAACATGATTTACTGATTTAGTTTATTTGAATATGTTTGCCAGTAGAGCATAGGCCCTTGTGGGCCTCTTATTATTTGATATTTACCAATTTCAGACAGTAGTTAGATATCCATGAGGCCTTAGCCAGGTCTGCCCATGCATATTATGGGAGCTCTTTTGATTACAGAAATGTTGCCATTTTCAAGAGCCCCCATAATATAAAATGAAATTAACATTGCAGGTTATATGTTACATGAATGTTATGACAGGGCCCATTAACTAGCACAGAATGTTTCAAATGAACTATCAGTATGTTGCCTATTGCCATACTTACATGCTCTGGGTAGAAAATGACCCCAAAAAGCTGTGGCAGTAGAGCATAAGCCTTTGTGAGACTCTCAATATGTTTGATATTTAGAAGGTCCCTTTGATGTTTTTTCATTAAGTTCATGTGTTCTGACATAACAGCCTCAGTGTGTGTATCACTTATGCAACAGGTTACTTCACATCTTCCTGATTGAAATCAAATTCAAAGACAGAGAATCAATATAAGCCATTACTTTAAAAAAACATTTTTATTTTAAAGACCTTTTTGTATAATAGGATATTTCTGTTGATATAAATACATCATATTATGTGGAATATAATTATATTATTCCCCCTCAATACCAGAGCAATGGTTTACAGCAAAATATATGGTAAATGTCAATTTCCAAGAGAGAAGATTTACAGATAAATAATAGTAATTCATTATTCTGTCTGTTTCATTTAACAAGTTTTTGTTTGTACAAGCGTATATTTCTTGTTGCCAGGAATATTATGTGGAATATAATTCCCTCTCCCCTCTTGTCATCAGATGGAGCTGACAAACGACGTGCAGGTGTTGTTGCCTGTGATGGTGTCTGTGATGGTGGCCAAGTGGGTGGGGGATTTCTTCACTCACCCCATCTACCACGCCCTTCTAGAGCTCAAATGTATCCCCTTTTTGGATCCTGAGCCCCGTGTCACTGTTGATAAAAAACAGTAAGTGCCTGCTTATGCAATGGTAATGTGTACGTGGAATGTGCATCCGTGCATCTGTAAACAATTGCTTGTGAACATGATACAGTCTTCAGTTTTGATTGTATCTCGATCAAACTTGTACAGTATTTAGATATCCATTAGAGCTCGGTTCCTTTCGAAAACCAGCCAGATCCACCTATGCATGCCTAGATTATGGGTCTTGGAAGTATAAAAAAATGCTATTTTTAGCAAAGTCTATTTTTAGCCAAGTCTTCATGAGCGAAGTCTATTATTAGCCAAGTTTACATGTTAAGTCACAAATGCTTATGAATGTTTGTTCAAATTATGCCCCTGGGGGCATTACTGGCCACGCCCCGGGTTCACAAGTTTGGTATACTTAAATTGGGAAATGTTAAAAACCTTTTTGTCTGAAACAGCTATGCAGATCCTTGCTATTTTGAATAAGACTTAATTTAGTGGTCCACTACCATGGTTGTTCAAATTATGCCCCTTGGGTCAAAACTGGCACTGCCCTGGGGGTCACAAGTTTCCTAGAGACTTATTTAAGAAATATTTTCAAAATATTCTTGTTTCAAACCACAAGGCCCATACCTTTAATATTTGTTGTGGAGCATCATATGATGACCGTCTAGCAAAACATTTCAAATCATGCCCCTTGGGCAAAAGCTGGCCCCACCCCTTTTGGCTTACTATTTAATTTTTAAAGCTACAGCAATGAAATTTTGACCATGAGTACAGTTTTGAAAGCAAATAATTTTAACCCACAGATTACCTTTACTTGACACATATTAAAATAGTTCATGCAACTAATCTGCTTACAACACTTTCTGTCCTCAGAAGTTGAACTTGCAGCGTTTTCAGCTAACCCAAACACTAAAAGTGAACTATATATTTGTTGCCTATTACTCATACGTACATGCTCTGGATTGAAAATGACCACAAGAGCCATGCCAGTAGAGCATAGGCCCTCTTGGGCCTCTTGTTTGTCATACGAAGAAAAAACAACAAATTGTCATCATTGCAAGCATTCAATTTGGATAAATATGAAGTGATTCATGATTTGACAACTGTTGTACTTCTATTTTCTAATTAGCTATCAAGGCATGATTGGAGGTATTTTGAGATTTGCAATTCATGTGAAATGTAGCCTGTCTACTTTTTCTGAACTCATTTTAAAATATTATTTCATTAATTACACTGAACTATCTCTTTCATATAAAAACTACTCGGCCAGTGCCCACATTAAAGTGTTTTCTTTCTTTTTTGCACCTAAAGGGTGCCATATAGGTTTGGCAATGTTCGTCTGTCCTCATGTTTGTCTGCTATAAAACTTTGTCCTCACATTGGCTCCAGAACAGTTTCACCTGGAACTATCAAACTTTAGTGATTACTCATCACCAGTAGATGACCCCTAGTGGTTTTGGGTCAGTAATACAAAGGTCACAACATGGTCAACAATCTTAGTTAAAAATTCATCCAGTACAATAATTGTGAAGAAAGTTATATCAAATTAAGTCACTCTAATTGGCATGATGTTGCACAAGAGTGCTGTAATGTGTTGTAAGGGAACCAGAGAACCCAGAGAAAACTCATATGGTCGGCTAGGTGATCAGGCATGGATTTGAACCTGGGTCTCCTTGGTGAGAAGCTAGTGCGCTAACCAGAAAACAGTCTTGTGAAATCTTAGTCCACACAATATCTTAGGAATGGTTTGATCTATTTCTATAAAACTAAGTGGTAGACTGCTAATGACCAGCAGATACCCCTATTGATAGTGTGTTCAGAAGGTCAAAGGTCAATGAAGCATGCATTTTTAAAAAACAATTCCATTGAATTATCCTTTGAATGTTTCTGACAAAGGGGACGTAATGTTTATTGATAAAACATATTATGCTTTAAATGTCTGGTGATATAGGAACACTGTACTGGCTGGAAAAAGGTTTGTACAACATACTAAATGTTCTTTTTTTCATAAAATAATCAAAAGTACATATACATTTATTTTGTTGAAGTTAAAATTATTATTATAGTATTTATAGTAATTGTTAAGAATTGTTTATTGTCAATAAATTCATCTTAAGACTTAAACAGTTGTAAATTAAAACATTAGCAACTTTCATTTAATCAAAATACATAAATTAAACCAAATACGCTTGCTTAGACCCCGGCTTTCCTTTCATGTAAGTTTAAGAAATATCCAAGGCATTAGCTTTGCTTCCACATTCTAGTATTGCTTTTGGCACACATCTGTCTTTGATATTGTATCTTGCAAAGCTTACAATTTGTAATAGCACTTGTGTACATAAAAGTTAAACATTAAGTTGCATACTATGATCTATGATTTTAAACAGATGCCAGAATATTAAAACAAACTTCATTCAATATACATTGTTTTCAACTCAGCCATCAGGCTTTTCATGCAAATTTACAGATTTGTACTATTTCCCCACTTGAAAAAATATATTGAACACAATCATTTCATGGTTAATGGGTAACAGTCAAAACTGTTGTCCCAAGGCGGAGGGGATGACATTTGAACTATTCCTCGAGGCTGATATGCCGAGGTCAACAGTTTAGAAAGTCATCCCTTACACTAAGGGGCAACAGATTTGACTGTTACCTAAAAAAACATGTAATCGAGTTAACTGGTTTTTTTAGTTTGTCAAAAGTTTATCTAAACAGAAAAGGAAGTAACTGTTTTATTATTTCTTATTATTTATTTTCTGATCAAAGTTTTACTTTAAGAGATGTACAAATATTAATGATATGCTGTCAAAAAATGATATGCTGTCAAAATATAAAATTTGGAAATTGCAATGACGTCATAGCGTGCGAGAGTGAAACGTTCTATTTATTATCAACTGGGGAATAGTTCAATCAAAGACTAATTGATAGCTTTCATGTTAAACAGCAAAATATAACAGACTTGTACTTATATACTAAATCAGGTTATAATAGTTATTAGGCCAGTCTACCCTTTACTTACGAAATATATAACTGAACTGTTTCACTTCCTCTCTATGCAGGCTGCAGTTAGAGCTGTACACGGCCGGGGACATCATGTCACACCCCGTGATCTCGGTCCGGTGCCATGAGCTCATCACCACACTTTCCCACCTCCTCTTAGAGACCTCCCATGGTGGCTTCCCCATCATCAAGAAGGGACGGGATGGTGAGGAGCACTTCTACGGACTAATTACCAGGTAAGGGGGCACTGTGTGGTGTGCACCATAAGCCAGGGACAGATTGATTAACATGGGATAAAAGCCTTTCACTTGCCTTCATTAAACTGCTAATGCAATTTTCCTACAGAAAAAGAAATAAATGTCCTTTCCTTTCTTTAGCCTTTCTTAGAAATAATCATGACAGTAGAACATATATGCCTTTCATCAATAAAGGCTGTATTGCAGCCCTATATTGTGTTTACAAATAAATGGTATAACAGTACTATAAATGGTAAAGTTCTGAAGTATTAAAAATGAAATCAATTTTTGAAATAAGATGACATTACAAATCGCCATTGTTATCCACTTCTGTACCTTAATCCTCTCCTACTCTCTGTTTGCAGGTTGGAGTTGACTGTGATCCTAATGAATGAGGACTTGTTTGTGCCGGCCCAGGATCTAGAGGACTCGGACACGGCATCCTTAGGCTCACACGATGTGAACTGGATAGAGTTTGACCAGGTGGGTTTCTGAATTACGGGGCTGAATCAGACATGTCATCGACTATGTTTCAGTGCTCCCCGAGGGCTATTCCAGTAAAACATATAATCCCCGGGGGGAAGGCAATTATTTAAATAGTATATAAGTGGGTGTCTTTTTACGCTAGTTTGGAACCAACAAGGGTAAATTTGCTACTGTAAGGGAATGGCACAATTTAAAAGTGTCTTCCCCCCGCCACCCCGGGGGTTATATGTTTAAATGGAATAGCCATGAACAGTTTGTGTTGGGTCAGATACCATGCTTTCATCAGGTCAGAGGATGCACATGGCTAGGGCTTCATCAGCTGTAGCCGATTTTATGATTGGTTAAACTTCATTTATTCCCTGAACTATCATTGTAGCATTGTTTACGTAGTCTTACTATTAAAATAAAGAGATTATACTGAAATATTAAGGGTATGAAATAGCTTTTCCTAACTTTATTTTTGAGTCATCATCACTGATCAGGGTTGTTTTTTCCTTCAAACTTCTTGTTTCTGATCTATAACTTTTGAGCAACTTGATGTAGTATTGGTATTCACGTTGCTACTGGTCAGTAAAGGACTTCTATTGAGTTTGGGGTCAATGTCAACAACTAGAACAATTAATGTCACTCCTGACATTACATCACATCTGGTTTTCAAAATTCTTGTTTAAAACAAAAAAAAAACATTTACATTTACATTTTATTTTTATCTAATGCCTTTTATAATTGTCTCAGTGTTTACCATGTGTGTATTTCAGCTGAACATCCACAAACTCAACAATCCTGAGGAGACAAGCAGAGTTCTCAACAAGTACCTTGATGATCCAAAATATAATAATCTCTGTCTCGACCTCGTACGTACCAAATTCTTTCTGTTCATGTTATCTTGAGAAATGTTGTGTCTGCCATGTGTATGTTTGAAAACAAAACAGTTCAGTGGTAGTTCAATTTTATTAAAATGTCTACCAAATTATAGGAAACTTATGTTATAGGACACTCATGTAACCATTGATAAACAATAAAATAATTTTAAAAAAAAATGTAAATCACTTTTTGTTCATTTCCTTCTAGTGGAAACTATTTGAATGAGAATAACTCATGAAGGCTTTTAAGAAATGTTTTCAGTTTTAGTTCTTCAGTTTTCTGATAAAGATAATGGAGGTTTTGTCATAGCTATGCAATCAGTGTCATTCGCGTAATCATTAGTGTGCAAAATTGTTAACTTTGGCCATACCTTAAAACCATTCAATATATTCAAATGAAACTTGGTACATATGTTTGCCAGATAAAATTGCACATACACAGTAAGGCTTTAATAACTGTTTTACACCAATCTTGATTTTTTATATAAGTTGTCAGGTAGCAAAACCCTAGAATTGTTTTGGGGTCACCAGGAAACAAAACCTTTTTTTTCTTTCGCCCTTCTTCTATCCTGTTTCCCTTTTAGATGCCATACATCAACCAGTCAGCCATGTCAATCCAGGAGAAGTTCTCGTTGAAGCGTATGTATGTCATCTTCCGTACCCTCGGCCTGAGACACCTCGTTGTCACCAACAGTCGCAACATCGTCAAGGGCATTATTACGCGTAAAGACCTGATGGGATTCAGTATCCAAGAGAGACTTACGAACAAGATCCTCAGTGATCATTCTCTGAACGGTACGGTGGAGTTACATGCTGTTGCCAGTTCAGATAATAAATGTGTTTGATGTTTGGTGCTTATGTAGGAGTGCTTGTAATAGTCATAGGACAGCCATCTTGGTCAGCCTTGGTCAGCCATCTTGGTCAACCTTGGTCAACCATTTTGGTCAACCTTGGTCCGCCATCTTGGTCAACCTTGGTCAGCTGAATTGGTCAGCATTGATCAACCAGCCTTGGTCAACGTTGGTCAGCCATTTTGGTCAGCCAATCTTGTTCAACCTTGGTCAGCCATCTTGATCAACCTTGGTAAGCCATCTTGGTCAGCATTAAAAAGATGATCTCTTAGAATTAAATGCTTGTCAGTTTTAGAGAGCAACTTCATTTCATTTTTATAACAAATGTTTTTGAATAGTTATAGATAAAAGCCAATAATGTCCAAATGTATGAGCTGTTTCTGTATTCTTTGTCACAATGTATCATGAAGAACTTTCCTGCTAAACATGTAGTTTGAGGTCCAAAACTTATTTTTGCTTTTCAGCTATTAAAGATGTGTTTGTAATGTGTGTTATTCTTTGTATCATACTTCCATATCATTCAATATTTATTTGCTCAAAAATCATTTAGTTCTCTTCCATCCAATTTTAATGTTCTTTTGTGCAAGGGCTTTTGTAATTGTAAGTTTGTTATTTTCAACTTTGATATAATTCTCCAAAATATCAATTACGTATTTCTTGTATCATACAAATGTAATATAACTTGAATTGACGTCATTTCACCCTACTAACTTTGCGTCAAACTTTTTACCAAAATGAATAAACTCTATATTTTGGCGCGATGACTGTGACTTGTGATAATTTGAATCTTAACATTCTTTGGAATTAAAAGGCTAACAGTACAGGATTAAGCAAAAAAAGAAGACGTTAATTTTAATGCATTTTCATGTTCAACTCATATTTAATGATAAAAAAGCAAATAAATTTGGTACAGATAAAAAAATATTTATCATTATAAATGTTTGTTTTAAATTAGTTGCTATGTTGCAACAAAATCCCAAGTAATAAAGCACCAGAATGTTGTGTGTTATTCATTCTGCACCTAAATCATATGCTTTTTTTGTTTTAATCATTAATTTAGATGAGTTAAACATGATAATGCATTAAAAAATTTAAAAAATTGCATCAACCTATATTGTGCGCATTTAATATAAAAACTATTTTTATATATTTTTTGTGTGAAATGGGAAGTCATGTAAGATCCCATAATTTTATGAACTGGTATTCCATAAAAAAAGTTTAATTACAGTTTAATACTGCTATTTCAAGATATTTTAGCCAAAACAAATTCAAAATGTATAAAAACTTGATAAGAAGATTGTTTCATTGAACATGATTGTTTAATTGTTCATTTAAGCTTGTGATATACATGTTGTTATCCCTGTTTGTTTTATTTTCAGTTTATGAATATCAGAGATTGTAAGTCAGAAAAGTGTGGTACTAATGTTGGAAAGTTTTCAGTTTCTTTCTTAACATTAAGGAAGATGACTTTATTTATTGTTTGTTCTACATAAGATGTAAACCAGTGTTTGCGCTGTCAGATTAGGAGATATTAGTGCTCACTCAGTTGAAATCCTTCGGCCCGTTTCATAACTTTCTATGGTCTGTATCATTTATAAACATCACAAATGTCAAAAGGTTGATTATTTATATTTCTTCAATGTTGTTTTCATTTATAATACTGGCTTAAGTTCAATTCACACAAATATGTTGAAAAGTAATGAAAATAGGACACCAAGATAATTTCAATTCACGACTAAATATTTTCTTGAAATGGGCCCCAGGCAACAATTGCTCGAATAATATTAAGTGTAACACATTTTTTTATCTTGTTTTATGTAGTGGAATGGCTCGCTTAAAGTTAGTTTTACCAATAAATGATAGTTTAATTGTGATTTTCTTTAAAATAATACCAATTTTACTACGGTAAACACCTCCAGAAACAGTTTATAAATAATTCTGTTATTCATTTTTCTACTTTAAGAATGTACATGTGGAATGTCTCACTTGATTTAAGGGATAAATCATCTCGATAATGGATAAAGTCAATTGATTTTATATTTAATAATGGTATTGTTAACATTTGTTTTATGTAACAATTACATGTGTTGTTTTCTAATATGATTTGCCAGTGTGTGCCAACATTAATACTGTTACATTTCCTTGTTATTTAGGTGTAAAATATAATCATTGTTTGTTTCCAACTAATCTGACCAACTTCTTTTTCCCCCCAGGACCATACATCTGTTTTTTTGCTGTAGTGTGGATTTTTTGTCATAATTTCCTAAATATTAATCATTTTTGGAGAGTATATGTAAGCATTTGACCATTTTATTTCTAAAAAAACTATTTCTTCACAGTGCCGAAGCTACACTGAGGGCATATAACAATTTCTATAGCTCTAAAAGGAAATCGCTTCCAGGTGGGTGGGGGGGGCAATCCCCCAGTCCCCCATAGACCGTTCTGCCTCGGTGTTTGTTTAAGTCTGGCTACGGCACTGCTTCAATAGTTATATACCCTGATATAGGTCGGTTTGGTAATGAATTCCGGTTCTCAAAAAAAAAGATTTGATTAAGAATAAAAGTTATGCCTAGCTACATGTGCCTACCCTATTTTGTTGGAGATGTAAGTGGAAACAAAGAATGTTTTATTTTGGCCTTACAATATCCATTTTTATGTATAATAATTGTTTTATATTTTATTCTTAGAATTCAATTGTTTATGTATATTTTATTTGCTCTACTTAAGTGACTTTGCCTTAGAATATGTATATAGAGTAATGCATAAACTAAGTTTTACGTAGTGTTCTTAATGTATGCTGTTCGAAATTGCTTTGCTACATGTATTTTGTGGACTTGAGATTAAAGGGAGAACTTAATGATAGAGAGGTTGCAGATTACTACATGTACAGGTGTATGTGTGGACTACTTGTACAGGTGAATGTGTGGACTACTTGTACATATGTATGTGTGAACTACTTTTTGTGCACTTTATCATCCAGGTATGTGTTCATTGCACAAACTTAGAATTGCATGTAAGCCAGCACAAAGAAAGAGATTAAAGAATGGCATGTACCCTAATGCCAGCACAAGGAAAAGGTTTAATGCTAGTAACAGCAAGGCTATAAGTACAAGTTCAAAATGAATTTTCACAACCAACTTTGAAACTTAACTAGAACTGTTACATGTGACATGTGCGTATAATTACACAAAGAAGTTCACATACACACTTTGCAGCCTCTCTTTTATCAAGCCTTCCCACATGGAATACACAGTGACCATTCAACTTATTGAAAAATAAGTGATAAATAGCTTTTTACCTGATTTGAATTTGAAGAAAAGATAACGCTTTTACACCAATATATAAAAATAAGCAAGAAAAGAGTCTAAACAATAATTCATTTAAATAAATCTTATGAAAAATAGAGGGTATTTAAAAATATCAATTGTTAAAAAACAATAAAAAAAACTGAGTTGAAAACTTTCACAAAAAAGCTTTATAGATATGAACCCAGTTGTTTCTTTTGTCCGAGTGCTGTGTCATGACTGCTAGAATATAGTGAAGCAATATCAACTTGAAGTACATATTTCAAATAACTTGCCACAACATTATTCAATATTCAAGTCCAAACAAATATATTCTCTTGCCATTTCTTAAAACCCATTTTTTTCAGTGTTGTAAGGTTAATTCAGGTTAATAAGAAACTATGTACCCCCAATACCTGCTTGTAACATGAACAGGGTTGTGTTAAGATGAAACTATGTACTCCAATACCTGCTTGTAACATGAACAGGATTGTGTTAAGAAGAAACTATGTACTCCAATACCTGCTTGTAACATGAACAGGATTGTGTTAAGATGAAACTATGTACTCCAATACCTGCTTGTAACATGAACAGGATTGTGTTAAGAAGAAACCATGTACTCCAATACCTGCTTGTAACATGAACAGGGTTGCATTAAGAAGAAACTATGTACTCCAATACCTGCTTGTAACATGAACAGGGTTGCATTAAGAAGAAACCATGTACTCCAATACCTGCTTGTAACATGAACAGGGTTGCATTAAGAAGAAACCATGTACTCCAATACCTGCTTGTAACATGAACAGGGTTGCATTAAGAAGACACCATGTACTCCAATACCTGCTTGTGACATAAACCACAGGCACCAAAGTTTCTTTTTTGTATATCAAAGACACTTAATATCTTCAGATGTGTTGTTTATCACATTGTATGTACCCAAAATAGTTTTAAACAACATTTTAGTGACAAACAATGATCCAGATGCCTGTGACATAAACAGGGTTGTGCAATTGTGCTTACTGTTGATATCTTTATTGCTAAATATAGCATGTTTATTAAATAAACCAACATATTTTCTTAAGATATGATTTTTATTGAATTATTGGTGAACGGAATGTGGCTATAAAGTTCTTGGATCTTTTTTATACATTCCTTTTCAGAATGTTTCTATACAATATATAGGGTATTAAAGGAATGGCTCTATACAATATATGAGTGTTAAAGGAATAGCCCTATACAATGTATGGGTGTTAAAGGAATAGCTCTATACAGTGTATGGGTATTAAAGGAATAGCTCTATACAATGTATAGGTATTAAAGGAATAGCCCTATACAATGTATGGGTATTAAAGGAATAGCTCTATACAATGTATGGGTATTAAAGGAATAGCTCTATACAATATATGTGTATTAAAGGAATGGCTCTATACAATATATGAGTGTTAAAGGAATAGCCCTATACAATGTATGGGTGTTAAAGGAATGGCTCTATACAATATATGAGTGTTAAAGGAATAGCCCTATACAATGTATGGGTGTTAAAGGAATAGCTCTATACGATGTATGGGTATTAAAGGAATAGCCCTATACAATGTATGGGTATTAAAGGAATAGCTCTATACAATGTATGGGTATTAAAGGAATAGCTCTATACAATATATGTGTATTAAAGGAATTGCTCTATACAATGTATGGGGGGTGTAAAAGGAATAGCTCTATACAGTGTATGGGTATTAATGGAATGGCTCTATACAATGTATGGGTATTACAGGAATAGCTCTATACAATGTATGGGGTGTTAAAGGAATTGCTCTCTACAATGCATGGGTATTAAAGGAATAGCTCTAGACAATGTATGGGGTTGTGAAAGGGATGGTCCTGTACAATGTAATGGTATTACAGGAATAGCGCTATACAATATATGGGGGTATTAAAGGAACAGTACTATACAATGTATGGGATTTGAAACGGATGGTTCCGGACAGTGTTGGATCAGGTTCTTTATAAATGCTTTAGGAAAATTGGTATACAAAAAATGATCCTTCAAACGATAAGGTTCAGTGAAGGAATTATAATATTTAATGAGTTGTTCAGGTTGTACATAGAATGGTTGGTGCAAGGAATGGTCCTAATGACTGATTCTTTTCCAGTAATGGCCCTATTCACGGTATGGCGCCATACCATATCTGATTCTCTACCAGGAATGGCCCTATTCAAGGAATGACCCCATACCATGACTGGTTCTTTATCAGTAATGGCCCTTTTCACAGAATGGCCCCATACCATGACTGCTTCTTAACCAGAAATGGTCATATTCAAGAAATGGTCCAAATGACTGGCTCTCTACTAAGAATGGTCCTATTCAAGGAATGGCCCCATACTATGACTGCTTCTTTACCAGGAATATTCCTATTCAAGGAATGGCCCCATACCATGATTGCTTCTTTTCCAGTAATGGTCCTAATTGATGAATTGCCCCATACCATGACTGTTTCTTTACCAGGAATGGTCCTATTCAATGAATGACCCCATACCATGACTGGTTCTTTATCAGTAATGGCCCTTTTCACAGAATGGCCCCACACCAAGACTGCTTCTTAACCAGAAATTGTCATATTCAAGAAATGGTCCAAATGACTGGCTCTCTACTAAGAATAGTCCTATTCAAGGAATGGCCCCATACTATAACTGCTTCTTTACCAGGAATATTCCTATTCAAGGAATGGCCCCATACCATGATTGCTTCTTTTCCAGTAATGGTCCTAATTGATGAATTGCCCCATACCATGACTGTTTCTTTACCAGGAATGGTCCTATTCAATGAATGAGCCCATACTATGACTGATACTTTACCAGGAATGGTCCTATTCAATGAATGACCCCATACCATGGCTGTTTCTTTACCAGACATGGTCCTATTCAAGGAATTGTCTAAATGACTGGTTCTTTACTTGGAATGGTCATATTCAAGGAACGACCCCATACTATGACTGGTTCTTTACCCGGAATTGTCCTATTCAAGGAATGGTCCAAAGACTGATTTTTTACCAGTAAAGGTCCTATTCAATGAATGAGCCCGTACAATGACTGGTACTTTACCAGGAATGGTCCTATTCAATGAATGGCCGCATACCATGACTGGTTCTTTACCAGGAATGGTCATATTCAAGGAATGGTCCAAACAACTTGTTCTTTACCTATAATGGCCCTATTCAAGGAATGGCCCCATACGATGACCTGTTCTTTACCAGGAATGTTCCTATTCAAGGAATGGCCCCAAATCATGAAAGGTCCTTTACCAGGAATGGTCCTATTCAAAGAATGGTCTTAATGACTGGTTCTTTACCAGGAATAGTCATATTCAAGGAATGGCCCATATACCATGAATGGATCTTTTTCAGGAATGGTTCATTTCAAGGAATGATCATATAAATACAGGGACTAATTTTATGCAATGGTCCTGTATAAGGAATGGTTCTGCATAATGTTTGGTCCTGTACAGTGAATGATGCAAGAAGGGGTGATCTACTAAAATGATCCTTTAAAAGATCTTTTTCTGTGAAGGAGTTATTCATTGCAAGGAGTTTTTCATGAATGATTATATCCAAGGAATGGTTTGGTGCAAGGAATAGTCCTATATTTACAAAAATTGTCCTTAACCAGGAATAGTCATAAACCAGGAATGGCTATAAAAAGAATGATCCTATGCAAGGAATGGCCCTATACCATAAATGATGTTTTAATTAGGAATGGTTCTATTCAATGAATGGCCATATACATTGAATATACAAGCAATGATAGTATACCAGGAATTGCCATGCACGTGAAATTGTAACATACAAGGAATGGTCCTGTGCAAGGATTTTTAGTATACAATGAATGATTATATACCAGGAAAACTCTGACAAAAGATATGAGCATATATCATTATTTCTTATGGTCCTGAATAAGGAATGGTCATATACAAGGAATGGTCCCGTGCAAGGAATGGTCATGTACAAGGAATGGTCCTGTGCACGGAATGGTCCTATATTTACAAGAAATGGTGTTATATATGATGGACTGTATAGAATCACTGAGGCGTGGGCAAGGATGCGATACGGCCACTGGAAGGGTCTAGACCGGGGTCGTATGCACACGGATCTATACATGCCGGTGTATTGGTCCGTGGTAGCGACTGCATTTATAGTTATCAAGTAATAAAAAACTATTGTTTTAGGACAGTATTACTTATATTACTCCCAGTTATGTGTGAAATGCACACGATCTCAGATTCTCGTATACACTCGGAAAGACCACAATAGTTGTTGGATGATATCGAAATAAGTAGCGAACATTTGGAATGATTTTATTCATCATGTATTTAACAAAGGAAAAACTTAAACCTGTCACAGTCATAGATAAAGATATTAAACGAATCATCACAAAGGAAATATGATTTACTATCTCCGGTTATCTCGTAAAGTCGTGTGGCAGAGGGCCCATATCATGTCTCCAAGCACGTCCAACTGCTTCGCTCCCAGATAACAAGGGCGCTTATCCTGGCCTTATGCGCTCTTACACCTCATCTTGTGGTTAGTGGACGTTGTAGTTTATCTTCTGAAACATGGCAATTACACATTCGGAACTCCTCGGCCATTTTCCATTGCAAACAACCTTGGCTGTGTATGGACGGTTTACAATGTCAGAAATCTTTACAATTAACTACACTGCAAGCAGATTGCATAGTAAATTCAATTTATCATTTAAACTTAATGACCTTACTCTTGGGAATCTTAATAGTTTATGCAATAAAACTCTTTACTGGCCATGAATTCAGACATATAATAGTATATATACAACATACACTTTAATAAATACAATTATTAATACAATTATTTAAAATTTAACGAACTACTTCTACTGATGTACCGTCATACACCCGAGGTTGTTTTCGATGAAAAACGGCCGAGGAGATCCGAATGGACAATTACCGTAACCGTTTCATGAATGTAATATATAATGTTTGTTGATATTTATCATTAAAAGATCGTGTAACACGCTTCGAATTCATCTTCTGCACATTTTTTTAAAAACCAAAACAACATGTGGTTAAATTATCGATCACTCTATTATTATACTCGTATTCCTAGAACGACAAACCGACTGTTTTTGTCTTGAATAGTTTTGCTTTCAATAAAAGCTGGGACCAATCAATCCTACTCCCAGATTAAAGGCAGTAATGAAAAGAATTATAGAGTGCTATTGTTGAGCAAGTCTTTTTACAATGTTATAATAAAGATAACGGGTGAATACTAGTACACCTATACATCCATTGGAAAGCTACCATGTCGTGTTGTGAATGAAACTGAAAGATTTGAGGGAAGCCCGACCCTAATCGATTACTCCGTCAGCCGCCGCGGCCATCGGCAAGGGACCAGCTTCCTGTTGCGTAATGGATGACTGGATTACCAGACAACGTGGTTGGAATGAGGGGGGTGTACAGACAGGTTAATTTTTATCGGAACAGTTTCGCGAACTGAAATGTTCATTTTATGGTAATACAGTGTCTCCATGAACATCACTGATACTTCAAATTGAGGCCATAGGCCTAAAATAAAAATATCTTTGTTTCAAAGGGTAGGTATGTAGGCATACCTTTTTTATTGTTTGAAAACCAGCATCCTGTACCAAACCGACCTACATCTGTATTGCAGAACATATAATTAGTAATTATATTATGGTCAAAATTTAACATGTTTACTAAAATTTACATGTTTTAAAAAAATGCAGATTTATTAGGAATTTACGAAAAAAATCCACTGACAAAAACGTGAAGGATCTATAGACGATAAAAATATGGTCGGGCGGGATAATGGAAACAAAAAAAAATAACGCCTTACTGATTATAAGGAAACTTCAAGATCAATATCATAACCTAATAATTGGTTAATGCAATCAAATTAAGTACCATCGTTATTTTTTTAAAAAGAGATATTTCATTTGTATATAGGTATGGACATTTTGATATTGTAAGAAAATGTGGATATAACATGGGCACACTAGTGGATGTGACATATGCTGGTTTCAAGCACGTGTATGCTCTATATTCGACGTAACACTGTCGATAGTGGCTGCTGCAGTTCCGTGCTTTAATGCAGCGAATGTCCAGTGGGAGGATGGAAGTGTTGAGTTATTTTTCCTGACAGATAGTTGATCACACCGCCCCAGGGATGGACTTTCCACCAGATTTTCCATTGCGTAGTTTACGCTTTTCTAATCAATTCATTTTATTTCACGGCGTTAGTGCGCCTCAAACTTTGTTGCGTCTCCTGATTTTGTCCGCGTGTTATTTTTTTCCAAAAAGGCTTATCATATAATAGTATATGTTATGTCAAACAACCTTCATAACTCATTCTGGTAACTTCTAGGTTCTATAATTTTCCGACTTCGAGCATGTGCAAAGTCTGTATTTACGTTTCTAATCTGTCGGCATACAATAAGGCGGTAATTACTTCCTGTAAGCATGGGGTCACGATGTGTCATTGAGCCCCTGTCTGGGTAATTTATATGTCGCCGCTCGCCCGGCCCTCTTTGAGAGGCGAGAGAAAAAACACCCACGGGAATCAATAGAAAATCAGCGATTTCACAGTTTAGTCACGGGCGCAGCACTCCGTTACATCGAAAAGTCGTTTTACTTTTCACTATTGCTAAGAGAGCGCTCCAAAAACACAAGAACCTTAACATACTACAAATTAAGTGAAAAAACAACACAAAAACATTTCATTGAAGTAAGATATTTAGAAATTCAAGCCCCTGACATCTTTCGTTTCAAAAGTCACATGTTACTACATTCAGTATCGTGTTTAAAACAGACTTTCAGGTAAAATCTGGATGAAATTAAATTGGAAATATTTATGACGATTCTTGATTTGAACAAATGGAAAATGCGAAAATGTTTGTTGTTTAAACTGACCTTTATGGCAGTATAAAACATGTAAAAGCCTGTATCAATATATCGTGCAATCAAATAAAATGTTCTGCATTGAATTGTAGTTCCCCGAGTTGCAGCCAAATCCGTCCAAAATTGTTTAACTATAAAAAAATAACCATGCAGAAATGGTCACTGCATGAAGTCGACGGGCAGCGCTTGTTCCGGCCACGTGACTTCAAGGTTAGGATTACTCATTGGTTTAAATTTCAGATAGCCGGTTTTATGTACCTTCTCCATAACTCATCAAATGAAAGGATTTCAAAATAACTTACTGTTACTATTAAATGCATACTATACGAAAGCGACGTACAGAGTGGATGTACCAGCCACTGCATTTTCGTTTCCATTCCACCTCTCCCCGCTAAAATGGTTTAAACTATTAGTATGTTATTTTCCTTACGTCATATGAATATTATATTGTTTGGCAGAAGTAGTTTTTTCCCATTTGCTCCCTCTGCCTTTAAATGACGATCGGGAGGCTAGCATTCATCATCCCTTACACAATTCCGTCATTAGAAAATATGCTAACAACACAGAGGCCTCACGCTCTTGGACGTAGTTCCCGCACTGTGAAATCCCACTTGTTGGAATCGCTTGGTAGTACAATAAAATAAATGTTGTTAGTTTGATACTTGACTCCAGTGTACATGAGATTTGACCGCTGACGAGAGACTTTTCAGCAAGAATGGATCTGTTTGCATGTTCAAGGCTCCATTCACAATAGTCATAATGAACGGGACATGATTGACCAGGAAACGTTTCGTCTATGGATAGTTTCCTTAAGACAGTATCCATCAACGTTAGTTTGTTCTAAAATGAAGAACCTCGGCGAACATTGAGTTATTAATATACGAGGCATCGGTTCTTTCAGTGTGTTTGTGTTTAAATATTAATTAAGAAAGATGATAGACTTATTTACAATGGAATACACTTCTATTGGTAGAAGTCGTTTGATTTTAAGTGACCAGTTCTACTAATATTTACATTAGCGCTTCCTATAGCGCGTTTAACGGAGTTACTTGAGGGATTTATACTCTGTGCAAATAACTTTTATCAACAATTCACTGCGAAAAGTTCGATTTTATGTTATTTGAATGAAACATTGCGTACATATTGACATAGCGGTTAATTTTCGTCAAATACCTTCCGTAAGTGGGAAGTCTGTGGTCAAAGATTTGTAGGAAGAGTCTAGCAATTTATTCACAAATTAATATAACTCTTAAACCGCTAAACGGAATTTCCAGATCTGCAAGCGGAAATCCTTGGCCATTAGTTCTATTTGTGCTCAAAATTCTGTAATTATGAAGAACTCCAGAACGTGACATTTACTAAAACGGCGAGAATCGTATAATTGTGGAAATTGTCTGAAATTACTGCAACATGTGTCGCCGAAGCAATTGATTGTGGCTCAGTGAAAAACAACAAGAATACTCACTGAAAGCTTGAATCTATTGAGAAATTTACTAGCAAGCTGTTGTATGTCGTCTGCAACAGATTGGCGCCATATTTTTGTTCCGGTTGTCATTTTTCTGCGCGCGCATGCCGCAGAGGCCCAATAGGTGACAATACCTCAGTGGAACTTATTGTCTGATTAAGTTTAAGATAAAGAACAATATTTTAAGTTTATCTCCAATAAATCATAATCATTCATTAAAATCAAATTGCATCCTGTGCAATGGGCAATCAGATAAATTATCCTTTCATTTTACGGCCCAGCTATTGCATATAAATACCATACAGCTATCTGATTGTCGCTTTATACACCTGAGAAATTTACCTGTAAAATAGCGACGACATAATTAGATACCCTGCGGCGAACCTCTACTTTTATCGCCACGTTTGGGACACGGACCAATAAGATTGCGTGTATTATTTTGACGGTAAAAGGCTATAATATCTTCACATGGCCATATGAATAACAAAACATTACCTGTACATGTAGCATAGAGTGAACATCATTATATATGTATTTTTACATGGAGAACTAATAGTGACACTGAAACAAGCCATGAAAATTAGTGAAGTTAGTACAATGGCCAGTTCTTCATATCTGGTGGTGCTTTTTTGTGCAACAGCGGGCAAGAACGGTGATGAACTTGGCGTGGACGAAGAACAAGTGGTGTTATTTGTGTACCTTCTCTATGATGTACCAAACAATAAGGTAAGCCCACTGTTTCTATGTTGTATGTTCTATGTATCCACGTATATGGTATGGTGTATGTTGTTCACCATATGTTACCATTGATGTTGTGTTACCTTCTATTTCTCATGATTGTGAACATTCGTTGTATGCGCAGTAACTTCTACTAACTTTTTTAAAACGAAGGATGGTATTTAAATACATGAGTCAAAAAGCCCCTACTTATTAGATAACATTTGAGTCTTTTTTATAAATGCACTTACTGCTGTACTAAAGACTGAGGAATTGTTTCCTTTGCCCTCCCATGTGTTTGAGATAATTGCACCAAATACAGCCATAAATGTAGTATTTTCACAATTATAATTACACAATTCAGTAGCTTTCATTCGCTCTAGCAAACACTTAATCAGAGAAAATGGGCATACCCTTTAAATTTTGTGTTTATACTACAATCCTGACTCATTGAAGTAGAAACCGAACTATGTTGAATGTATGGCTTGAGATTTAAAACCAAAATCCGGTCGTTTTATCTTTAAAATTTAGTTCGCCGTTTTTATCATTCCGTATTTGTTCAATTATTAGGCATTTCAAGACCCCCATTTTGATAAGTTTACATTTTGGCAGAAGACCCCAGTAACAATGTGAATGAAACATAATACTTGATAATGTGTTGACATTGTATTTTAGGCGATTGACAAATATGATTATACTGTATCAAATTCGGTTTCTGTGTAATAAAAAATCTGTCACACTTTTTGTGTTTGATTTCTTTGTTGAAGAAAGGAAGCGTTAGTAAAAAGGCAAGTAAATGAATGACAAGGAATGTGTCTATTAAGTGATCATTTGGCAAATACATGCTAAATAAGCATCATACATAACGAATACAATTTAGAAACAAAAGATTTACGTAGTTTAATATAAACAGACACCCAAAATTCGCTTGTATAATTAGGTATAGTACGGGGTTTTTCAGATGAGATAGTTACTCTTTGCATTCAAAGAAGTCATTGTTTATAAAAGAAAATATTAAAACGTCAAGATTTACCACTTTTAGCCTAAAACGTCACGGAAGCGTGGTTTCTTTTTCCGTTGAAATGAGCATAAATTTTGTACAAGCACATTAACATATTCGTAATGCATAACTAATGTTGGTCTCTTTTGAAAATGGCAGTCATATCAGTGCTTGACCAAGAACCCCCCCCCCCCCCTCCCCGCCCCAGGGGCATTGGCGCTGTGTTTAATCTGAAGTCTTACTCATTGTCCGTAAATTTGAATAACACTAGATGAAACATTGGTCTCTTACGCACGCTACATTAAGCCTTAACCTATGCCTCGCTTATAATCTAAAAGGTAGGTTGACCAGAGAGAATAGTTAGTGTATATTTTAACATGAACGCCGCCGTGATGGATGGATTTCGCCTCGAGCAATCTCGCGTTAACGTACCGTGAACGTTGCACAAAAACAAACGTAATCAATGATGATAGGTTTATAGCGATGTACATTGCTACCATCGCAGTTCATCACATGATTTTAGAAGTAAAATGAGACTCCCAATGTGACCTTGCTTAAAAGTTACAGTAACATACTAGTTTCTTGTTTCTAACGTAACGAAATTCAATACGTGCACGACGATTCTCAAAACGTTACACTAATGAAAAAGGCGTTTAGCCTTACAGTTCACAGTGTGTGTGTGTATATACATGTAGGGATGGCATGCGTATAAAGATAGAATAAAAATACGATTTGTCAAGATTACCTAGGTTTACTGAAAATTGTCTTTCCCTGATATTCGCTGGCTTCTGTCGTGACTTTATGTGTACTGAAAGTTGAACGAGGTCTTGCATGCCTTCTGTTTATTAGAAGTTTCATCAATGCTTTCAGCACGGTCGTTGCATAATGCAAATAAATAAGCACTTACAATTTCGCGCGACCAGGAAACCCTACTGCTAGGCTTTGCTCACCAAACCCTACATATGATACCCCATATAATATAAACACATACACCTTTGACAATTATGTCTTCTCTCCGTCCGCAGGTGATTGCGGTACAGCAGCACTACGTGCGACCGACGCCTTCAGAGCTGTCGGAGACGGTCATCACAGAGGAGTGTCGCCTGGAGACGGGCTTAGACGAAGAGGTCGTCAAGAATGCACATCCGCTGGACCACGCCTTAGACGAGGTAAGCTAAAGTGTATGGGTAGCAAAGTAGATGTCGAAGTCAATGGACGTGTGTATTCAAGCCATTCGCACATCTTTACTGCAGTACATGTAAGAGTTTGGTTGAATTCGATCTGCTGATATAGAAGCCTTCCATTTAGCGGTCCTATGAAATCATCATTGCGAACGAGAACAAATGGGTGTTCACAGACTGTTTCCGAAATAATGGTTTTGCAGTAACATGTTAAAAGTAATATTTCTGGGGAAAAGTCGTCTGCTTATGGAACATTTTGCCGTTGTTTGATGCGCCTCTCATTCATCCGATTCTGGCGGTTCTCTATATTTGTTCTGGTAATGCCCTGGAGATCAACAGGTAACATACCATATCATAATCAAACAAAAGTACCGTTAAAGCTTTTAATCAACGTTCAACAGCATTCCAAACATCAAAAGTGCCGTTAATAATTATTATGTGTACATCACGCGAGGCAAACGACAGTTCTCCATTCTGAAGACGACATCTGCAACCGGAGCTGTCAATAGAACGCCACCTCGCGGTGGTGTCATCTTGGGGCTAATGTTATTCTCCGAACCAATAATTTAATCATTCATTTCTTGAAAACGGTACACAAAGACTTTGAGATATTTATGTATAAATATGGTAACATTTGCCTTTATTCGAAATGCATCTTCACTGGTCGAATGTGGTGTATTGATTCTGAATCATGTTCATAAAATGGCAACATACGAAAAGCTGTTGTCCTTTGATTAAGTGTTGTGAAACATGTGCGGCCAGTTAGCGGCGACAGAACGTTCACCAGGTTCTTCACTAGCTCCTTCATTGTGCTTAATTCAACAGCACGAGTTGGCGAATTCTTTGTTATAAAAATTAAAAACTACTTCAAATAATATTGTTTTCAAAATTTGAATTTAATGTATTGTATGATTGATAGTTTATTGTCAGTATACTGGAATGTTCATTATATATCTTTATCCCATAATATGTTAACTAAACATCTCATTTGGAGATATAATTCTTCAAATAGCATAAGTCTATTTGTTAAGTTGATAATCCCGGAATTTAACGCCATGTCTATGTAAGATAATGCCGTAAATAAACAAAACCGGACATAATTTCCACCTGACGAATAAGAAATAAAAAGGAGTTTTATGATTAACTTTAAAGAAAGGAAATAATCTTTTAAGGAAATGAAAACATTTTCTTTCCTCATATATAATGAAGCCTTCGAAACTACATTGGCACCGGGTTAAATTTCTTTGATAATACCTTATACACGCCGCGAAAAGGAAATATTATCAATCTTGTGTAATTTTACTGTAATCACTTTTCTCTCGTATTTTTACATCTGCTTAGAGAAACTAGGTTAAGTAACAAGGAAACAATCACTCGGAACAAGTGGCTTTTTTCTTCAATGTCAATTATTATTTTGCTAAATTAAATATAAACATGGCGGTCGATGAGAATGAAATTAAATAAGACCTTGTTTTCATTATTCGGTGCGACATTCGGTTCACAAGTTCACCAGTAAAACTAAAATATAAATGGCCAAGTAGCTCATGTGAAATGTTTGTCCAAAATTGCAAATGTTCTGTAGCCCGTGTAAGCGTGGCCACGTTACTTTTGCTGTCGGCAAGGGTTAAGAATGATGTCTGGCCATACTGCCCTTGTAAAGGTAGGCTTGCTGGCTGGCTCGCCGCCCTGATATATACATATATATATATAGCCAAATAGCAGATGCACCCGGCGTTTCCCACACACTCTATCCGCATATGGCCTTGTATACCAGCGCTGCAGTATGATAGTGGCAGTACTTGGTACCAGTTTGCCGTACACCCATTCACGGATCCGAACATGTGCCGAGTGCACTTCAAAAAATTTAAGAATACCTTGTAATAGATAAGTGTATTTAGAAACACTTTCATTCAATGTTTTGTAGTGGAGAAGTCCTTGGTCGGAATGTGCTTGACGTCTTAGCTGTGATGTGAGGCAGGCCCCTAATTTATCGAACAATTCTGATGAATTACATGAATTTGTGGAAAACAAGCCCCGAAATATGACAGAAAATTATCAAGAAGTATTGCATCTATCGGTCATTATACTGTTACTGTTAGTCCATTACTCGAATGTATACAATGTGCACCATTTATAGTGTTCACTGTAACCATGGTAACGCCCTCTCTTTCTTTTTGTTTGCAGTTTGACCGATTCCTGGTTTCCAAGGGCGTGCATCCGGAGCACGGCGGCAAGTCCTTCTGTCTGCTGACGGACGGCCCCACCCACATCCGGCAAGTGCTCCATCCGGAGTGCTCCAACAAAAATGTCACAATTCCCCCATACTTCTTCTCATACTACGACATTAGAAAAGAATTTGTGAAATTTTACAAGGCGGAAAATATAGTGAACATAAAGTCTATGTTAGACTGTATCCTTTTCTTTGAAAGTTTGTGAAACCGCTAAAAAGTTAGGGGTTGAAAAGAGAAAGTGTTACAGAGTGGTTAAATATCCAAGTGTTAAATCGAGTCGACTAGGGTAAGTATAAAATGTATAAACTGTAATCAACCATTGAAATGAAAAATGTAATCACTATTTACCATCTCCCTTGTGGCGAAAAACAACCATTAGAGCCATCACCAGTTCTGCACACATGGTAATACTGCCTTACACCATCTGAACATGCATATAGAGCTACTCATGCAAAATATAGCAAAAAAAAGTTTTTATTGTGAATATTTAAAAATTACGAGTTAATGTTTGATAATTCGCTGTAGGATTTGTCTTAATGTTCTCCTATTACACGCAAGAAAGGACAGGCCACGTTGATTTTATAGTTTTAACCCAAGGTGCAATATTGTTGTTGATCAAGGGATCTGTTTTTAAGAATCACTTTGACTCGAGCCAACAAAAGCTACCTGTCAGCAAGTTTTGACAATTTCAAACGAGAGAGATGACTCAAACCATTGTTCACTTCACTGTGAAGAATAGATAGATAGTTCACTTTTAAAGACGCAATTATTTACCTAACGAGTACTGCTATGTATTGTCTTCATTGGTCATCATTCTTTGTCCCTGTTTTGTCTTTTGTCTGGCAGGGACGACCTCCTTTTGTCTCATTCAGTCTCAGACTTCCATAGATTGTAACAAATGTTCCTGCCTGAGGTTCACGGTTTTGGAATGGCAATTGGTCTCATTTCGTTTTATCAGTGGTAGAAACAATTTAGCGGGCACTTGCTCTCATTTTCTTTTAATTACCCAATAATAGTTTCGGCTCCCCAGCACGCGAGATCAGTAAGGCAATTTCCACCTCTCTTTGTCATTTTTGGTGTTAGGCAATTATTTACGAGGAGATTTCTATAATTGGTTGTTAACATTTTTGTTTCCTTAGTTTCGTATTTTGTATATGGATACACATATTGACACCGACTGTAGTAAGGAATCCTGGTTTGTTAAGCTCGCTCAGCAAGCCTGGCTTTAATTACCAGATTTCACCTTGATAAGACTTTTGGGGCTAGAAACAAAACTATTCCTACTTTTGACACAAGCGACCCCGGACAATCAGTAAACAATGTAAGAGGTAAATGAATACCGAACGTAAAGGAATCCTGGCAAATTGACTTGAACAAAAACAAAACAACACTACAAAGGACTGAGAGAAACTTGATGAAAAATGATAAGATCTTGACAAAGTCCAATGACTATTTTTCAAGCGAATAGCATGACGAAAGAAACTTATACTACTTATAATTTTAGTGAATGCAATTACTCGTTTGCAAAATGTTTTCAAATTAGCATTCCATAGAGAAATTAGTTGGTTGGATCTATAGGTTTAGCGTGAAAGAAATTTTCCTCATTGTCTTTCTAAAGTTTAGTCATCATATTTGGCTCAAAGTAAAAACATGTTTCTATTTTCTTTCTGAAGTAAATATTTGCAGCGTTTCAAGTTTTCTGAAATTTCTAGACATTTGATATTAATTTCCTATCTGCTACTCCATTAATCTAAAATGACCAATTTTTATTAGTACCCCTATCATGTTATCAAAATGGCCATTCTGTAAATGCAATCTGTTGACATCACTATCAATGCAATATGAAATATGTTTCTCTATGTATAGCAAATTTATTAACAAAAAGTGGAAAAACAGCGTGACAATTTCTAAATCCGATCAACATAAATACACGAGCTCTGACGATCAGTTTTCACTGGGATGCTTTTAGAAGAAGGTTAAAGCCATGTTTGTTCAAGGAGATTAAAGATGAAAAGTTTAGGGAAGAACTATTTGTACCACTTATTGATGTGATTTCGGGCGGATTAGTGTCTGTATAGATTTTCAATAGGTCCAAGGCAAACTTTTTGTTAGGGTGTTCTTTCGGTAATGATCTTTGGGTTATAACACTGATAAAGCCAGCAGGGATACTTCCAAATTCGTTTATTTAATGCATTAAAAACGGCAAAAGAAACATTTTCGTATGAGACAGGGCAAGGGCTAATCATCTATCAATATATTGAGAATCCTTAAAGATTATTTCATAGATATTTTGATGCAAGGGATAATTAGCTTTTAAACCAACATCTCACAATTAATTACAAGTCCTTGAGCATGCGTTATCAGTGTAAGTTGCGCTACTCTGTGCAAACACCAGTTTAACCTCTTGTTACGACAGTGTAAACTTATCCTTTCCATTCTACTATATCTACACTATCTCCGTGACTTGGCCTGTCAGTTTTATCCATGTCGTTGGTAATTCAGGAATGTTCGGAGCCGGATTTTCGGGCTGGCAATACGGGATTCCCTCAAACGTTTGAAAGATGTATGGATCACAGCGATGTTTGTCCGAAACATCCTCCTGAATCTCTGCGTCACCATGTAGCTTCAATGGAAATTAGACAGAGCCTGGACATGTTTGATGAACATCTAGCCAGTTTCCTGTATAGCTAGTGCATGTCTAAAGAGTAGGGTTGTTGTTTGGTCAGACTTCGTTACATTAAAGGTTCTCGTATTGTCCAGTAGCGTTCATAATGTATTGCTGTTTCCAGTCCACATACAGTCTTCATGTAACCAGTGGCCATTCTTGCTCCTATAGACATGTTCTTCACATTTTAAGCAGGTTTGATACCAATAGACTTTGTTCGATGTAACAGATCTATCGACCTTACATTGTATTCATGGACATTGCGTCGCTGGGTGTTTAAAGCTTGGCAATATCAACACCCCAGATCAGCTGGGAAGTTGAAAGTTTATTGATTTTCACCAAAAATGTACAAAACCACAGACCACTACTTTCACTTTAACAATGGATTGCGCTGTTTTCTGGGGTTTCTATCTATAATAATACCTTTATTAATAGTGACACATTTGTAGTTTTAGAGTTATTTTAACCAGCTGAGTATCTCTAAGCGATGTCTATAGTCTCTACTGACATTTTAACTGTTGTGCTCCATTGATTTTATATTTAACTGATCTTAACGACATTTCTTTGTATATTAACTGCGTTTCACCTTAAACAGTAGCACAGTAATTATGCTCCCCGCTTATCTTAACATTTAATTTGTTTTTACCTCAAGCAACAATATACATCACTTCATTAAAAGATCACAACATTGATAAAGGCCCTCGGGGGTTTTGTTTTAATTTCCTTCATATCTCGTTTATAAACAGTAAATACTTAACGTATCAGGATGGGTCATACATCACCAGTATTGACAAGTGCGAAATGCACGATATAAACTCACTGCCACTGTTCCCGTCTGTCCCCAACTGCTAGATGCAAAACTGAGATTACAATTGCTTTGCCCGAAGGTTCAATACAAATATAGTTTGTCTGTATAGAGAATAAAGATGCTCTTTTTGCGAAATCAAATGGTAGATTGATGGTTCTAGGGGCAAGACAGGAAAATGTGTCGTCTGCCAATACAGCTTTTAGGTCAATTTTTACAATTCAAAAACCTGCTACTCCCGAACAATGTTCATGTTGTCTTCCACTTAATATTCGCCCTCATACTTGCTGCAGATACTTTCATTATTTGTTTGCTCTTTAATGTAAATTATGTATCATAAATTAAACTGACATACCCTACCGTAAGTGTAACGAAATAAACACATGTAGGCGTTGCGTATAATTTGAACGACTGCTATAGGGCGTGGCTTTCCGTCTGATATAGTGCGTGGGTTTCGGTCTGATATAGGTGTAAACAGCTATCAATTTTATACATCTACATTCTTAATTGTTATTTCATTCGAATGTACTTCTACGTGCATCAAGCGTCTGCATACCTTTATGTTTTTTTTCCATTTCGTTAAGTAAGTCGGCATAGGCTATTGCAATACCTTAACTGAAGGTGCAGTTTCATATAAATAAAACCCATTTTGTGATCAAGCGAATACATTTCCATCTATTGTAATGGCTTTATTTCCTGGTGTCCTTGCTGTCTATACAAGTGTCATGCTTTCCATTTTTAAGATGATCCATTTTCATAGCACCATAAAACTGCAATAACTCCTTGACATCAGCTTCCTTGTGTCGCTGCAAAACTGTTGTAACTGTTGTTTATAGGAGGTATTATTAAGATAAGTGTTAACCATCTATGCTGTACTTATGAGGTATAACATGCTGCCGAGGAACATGCAGTTGAAGTACATTGTTTTTATTGAAACGGTTAAATACATATTTGATTCTTTTGCCGCTCTTCATTTATGATAGTGTATGCAATTGAAGGAATGCAATCGTTTTGAGGACTTAATAATCTTACCATATATATACGTATACCAAAAAAAGTACAATTAAAGCAGGATCTTTTGTCATCAACAAAGCTTTTGAGGCTGATGTTTATCTGATTTACAGTATTACTTTGGTCGCGATACATCGCTACATCTACTGATCTCGTCTGCTTGTCCGTGTCTTTGTAGTACAAGGAGACAGTACTGCATACATTGCTGTACCTATTCTTCATTCATCTCTTTGCCCTTGTTACTTATCTCGCTCATATAACGTGTCAGATCTCGAGATCAGCTAGATCTCTCAAGTCGATTTTTCTTACAAATCCCAAGATCTGTCACCCATACAGGGTCGCCATTGTTCACAGGGCATACTGTCTCTTAGGTAAAACAATGCCAACTATTTCACCAACACAGAAACCTGTCAGCACCTTATATATCGCCATTGCTTCAATTGTTTTAACGCTATCAATCTTTCGATGGGCCTTTTGTGTCCAAATCTTAATCTATTCTCTTTTCTTTGTTTTGTTTCAGATCACAATCTTTGTAAACTAAAACTGTGTTCATGTTTTGACCATTTTTTTGGGCAAATATTCGGTCTTTCATCCGCAGAATTTGTGTGTGCCTTAGTAGTTGGTAATATAAATTGCAAGTTTCTTACTGTATGAGGTATTGGGTGCTGTGATATTGTGACCCTAACCTGTCGCCGCTTTAACACAGTATAATGTTATTATTTATTCATGCACATTCACAATGCCTCATTGTTTTAGCGGCTGTATGGCATACATAATAAGGCAATCTTATGTTTTGGGGTGTATATAGAATTAAGTTCATAGTCTGGCTAATGCTTTGTTCGTTTGTTTATTAGCGGTATCATTATTTCATCACATCGACCGACGACAATATCATTATCGTTGTGATGATTTGAAATATTGATAAGTTAGGCTGTTATTTCTGCTGATAGCCACCTTGATTGTCTTCCAAAGCTTTTAGCTGATTTCATACATCTGTGTGTGTAATCTGTATAGTTCTCACATTGCTACCCTGAACACTTAGTAGCTATGCGGTATTCTATTGCACTCCTCGTACTTCACTAACCAAAATATGTAATGCAATTTAAGTTCTTGTAAGCAATACAAATCAACTATTGCTGTACACGGTGTAAATATGTGTACCGTACTCTTTTAACTGCTGTGCGTGTATATGAACTCTTCCTTTAATGGCTTACTCTGGTTTGTAATCGGCTTGTCAATGTCTCCATGAGCACACCTTCCCCTCCATGCAGCCCCCATGCCCGAGGGTTACACCAGGCTTTATACAAGGCTTTCATGTTCAGTTGGCCATGTAACACGGTCGTTTGTCTTTTGCCTTTGTGTTTTACTCATGTTGCGGGCGTGTACATAGTTGACACTTGACATATCGCGACTGTATATAGAACTGAGCATCTGAATTATAAGTAGCGAGTACTTTTCTGCACAATTTAGCATCGTGACCGACTGCGGAACCAAACATGAATGGCTGTATTCGTGTGACGATGTTCTTTTGCGAGTAATTTTCAGACGTTTAAAGGTCGACCCCATTCTGACATTGGACAGAAGCGATCCATCATTTCAATTGTCGAGTGTTATTTTATTTGTGAATTGATACCTACCTGTTTCGTGTGTTTAGATGATTTGTAAACGATATAACTAATGGCGGTTTGCTCGGGGTAGATATTGCATTGTTGTGATATTTGCCCAAAACGTACATACTCCATTCTCATTGTATCAAATGCAAGATTTCACAGTTCTGATAGCTCCCAACAATGTTTCAAAAGGATTAAGTAAGTTTATTACCAGATTAATTTTCTCTGAAGTATACAGGGAAGAACTACACTGCTTCCTTAACACCGAATGAGTTGGTTTTAAACTTTTAATTGATCGGTGAATGTAATTTGATGAATGTACCTAGCAGGCAAGGATTTGTTTCGAAATCTGAGACCAATAATCACGAGTTTACCGTGTCCATTGTCTCCAGCTGTAACATTCTGCAGCTAACTTCTCTTCATTATTTCATCTGAAGTTAATTCTGTCGCAAAAAAACTTGGTAATAACTTTGAAACAATTCCGCGGAAGAATACTAATGAAGCAATTCCAGACAGAAGCTTGTTGCACGTGACAGGATCTGTACTACGCACGTGATTGGTTGATTTTATCATTGGCACTATTTGTCATGATTGATAGCGGGGCAATACGCCATTTTCTCGTTAGGTCTCATTAATTAGTTTTAAACACATTTATATTTTTCAAACGTCGGCTCTACGATTGCAGGCTTTGTTTCGTCACTGACATTTTCTATGAGATGTTTTCGTATAGAAATAGAACTGATTAATGCGCTCAAAATACACAGGATGACACCAGTTGCGTAGTTAGATCAGACTCGCGATTTTGTTTTAATGCAGGATGGCACTGGGAACGTTTTCCTCTATATCAACTATAAAACAATAATAAGTGCAGTTTGTTTTACTTTTCGATCATTTTTGAGAATCATGTACAATTCTGGTGGAGCTACGTCAGTGGCCACTTAGTTAATGATATCAAAGGTTATGCAACACTTTAAATTAAAGCAACCCACTTTATAAGAAATTATATTCGAAATCTAATGTAGAATACCAATGTTTTTTTCCTTGACCAAATATGTTCAGATCTAGGTACACAGGAAGATCAGTCTGTAGATTACGGAATACGGAAATGTCAGGATCTAGCAGCCATTATTCACAGATTACTAGTCGATGGTGAGTAGACTCCATGTATAAATCATGTTTAACCATCTTTTTAATGTATAATTATGCATGATTTAATGGTGAGACTCCAAATCGCTTAGTGACAGCAATTTTCATTTTTAAGTTATGATTAAAACAACGTTCAATCAACATGTGTAAGCTTGGTTCAACTCCTATTTGACATCACAGCATTATATTTTCAGGACACGTGTTTGACGAGTCAGAAATAGTCAATGAAAGGCTCGAACCAGGAATATGGTAAGTTTAAAAAAAAACACGCACGAAAATTGAAAATATCACAGTGGAGAAGAACCTAACTTGATTGATGTATAGGGAATTTCTTAAAATTAAGATTTCCTTATGTTAACGAAACTGAAATGTGTTCAGTGATTGTTATGTTTAGATTTATTATAAAATACACCTGTAGAAAAACAGACGTGTGGTTTGATGACGTGTCTTATTTGCGAACGTCGACCAATTACATCGATGAAGAATAAGGTAGCGAGATTTATTTAACTTAGTTTCTGTTGTTCATATATATTCCGTGTTTCTATTTCATATTTTGTTTACTTCAGGTTTTATTTTCTTCCCATTTTACAATTTTCTTTCCGGTTTTATACCTTAAAAGAAAAAAAATGAAGTTTTATGAAATAGTGAAGAAAATGAAGTATTGATACCATATAGTTCGTGATTCTTGTGTTTTGCTCTCAGAAATGCAGAGCGAAATATGAGAATTCATTTTCTTGTATCAAATATGTATTATCTGATCGCTTATATTGCCGTCGCTGACACATCACGTGATCTCGAGATAATTCCCATCGTATACATTTCTCCTATTCCATTTGTAGATATTAATTTTGTACAGCAATTATGCAAGCTCTAAGATGACAACGCTTAGAAATTGTCCACGTGTTTTTCTTTTGATCGAAAATGTCGTGCACAAGGAAACATGTGTATCAAACCGAAAGATCGCGGACACTGGCTGATAAATGAAGTGCTCAATGATTGGAGATTGTCATGTCCTAGTATCTATATTGGGGGTTAATTGAGTCACGTCGGCGGGAGAGTGCCCCTGGTAATGGCGCTTTTGTGCCTTATCTCTCGGCCTTATCTAGGCATCTGCGGCCGCCAACAGATGTCTCTTGTTCTGTTGAATCAGAAATCAAAAGTTACTAGGCTATGAATAATGTCACGATAGAAATACGACAATGAAAACTGTAAAAAGGACACATGGCGTAACAAATTGACAATGGCCAAAATAAAGCTCTTTCCTTTTTTAGCGCTGGTCCTATCAGATACATTTTGATAATAAATGAACACTTTTGCTGACAAATCGGAACAACAAAATAAAGAGAAACTTGTTAAAACGCTCTGTTTGACCATTACAGCAGCAAGAGTGACGTCGTTGATGACGAGGTGGTGGTACGGGCACGTGGGTTGCCATGGCAATCATCAGACCAAGACATCGCACGCTTCTTCAAGGGCCTCAACATTGCCAAGTAAGTTTTGAATTGTGAACGTCTCCTGAACCTTATTATTTGGTGTTGATACTGTTAAAAGTACTTTCGAAACTTGTTGGAACATCCTTGCACGTTTATTTGTATAAAAACGTCGTACCTTTCTACCACCCAAAACTTTATAATAAAGCGTTTGTTATCTCCAGGGGTGGCGTAGCTCTTTGCCTGAGCCCCCAGGGTCGGCGTAATGGGGAAGCGCTGGTGCGGTTTACGAACCAGGAGATGCGCGACCTGGCCATCCGGCGGCACAAGCACCACATCGGTCAGCGGTATATCGAGGTCTACAAGGCCACCGGCAAGGATTTCCTCAACGTCGCCGGAGGTATGTGAATGTGCGAGTTAATGCTTGGTCATGTGGTAGAATAGAAGTCGGTTTAGGGGCAATAATATGCATGCACGGCGGCCACCTCGTATATGTCCTAGTTAACAGACGCCTTTATCATTATTGATACCCTTCAATTCTATATATTTCATCCTACTATAAGCTTTAGTTCGCCATTAAACCATTGCAAGTTAGTCAGAGTGCAGATCATGGGCGCTTATATGTATAGAACGAGGTTTACCTACAAAATCTAGAGAAAGTTACTTGGAAAGCCAAATTATTATTATAATCAGTTACACATGAGACGTTATTGAGTGAAGACAGTCAACAATATTTTAGACGATTATGGTTTATTGCAGGGAGTAACACTGAAGCACAGGCATTTCTGTCTCGAGGAGGGGAAGTGATTATACGCATGCGCGGTCTTCCATTTACTGCAACCACACAACAAGTGGTGAGTACAGATCTTAGAGCTAGATGTAAACTAATACATATAAAAGGCTCTGATATGATTTACATAACCTGAAAGTGCACAAATTTAGTCAGCTACTTCCCTCAAAATGAATTTGTTCTTAATTGAATTAACAAAATTGGAACAACAAATAATAAATTGTAATAAATATCTGACGCTCATGTATTAAATTTTCAGCCGAATGGAAAACTATGTAGATCATGGTTACATAAAAGATTGCTAAAACAAACTAAATGTTACTGTTGAGAGCACAAGGTAAGTTTAGGGAAGGCTTAAATATGTCTATGAAATGGTACTCGGAGTGTGGTTAATGGCGGTACTAGAGTTTCGGTCGCCATATTGGATATGGTAATTAAGGTCAAGGTGATAGCAACTCAGCCAATCATATTGCAGGTGTTCTATGCGGTGCAGGGCTGTCTCAAAACTGAGTGCCTCGTGCAAATGGGATAATTGCCGTTTTCAAACCGGGCTGGATCTTTTTTGAAATTTTATTTACTGTTTCAGTAACCTTATTAGCTGAAGTCAGACGGTTGTACCGAACATTGGTATAACCAGACGGGCTTTGATTCCAGTTAGCACACAGAGATACTCCTTCCGAACTTCCTTAAACAGGCAAAGCATACCACCTAAATATATAGTCTAACATTTCCACCCAGTAATGTCAATTATGTGGTAGAGGGTCAGCATACTTCTCTACTTGGCCGAATACAAACATCGTGTGCACGTTCCCACTGACACTGACCAGTCCTCCAAAACAATGGACCCTGTATCTTAAACACTACCAAAGGAAAAACAAACCGATCAGATCCAAACTTATATTCAATCAAATTGATTGTAAACGAAAATTAGGCACCGAAAGTGGAGTAACTAGGTGGTGTTAAAGGTGTCCATTGTTAAGGTAACACTGGTCAGTATGTCCGCGGAAACTCTCCCCTAGTGAGTACACGTTGGTGAAATGTGTACGC
This sequence comes from Mya arenaria, assembly GCF_026914265.1. Classification (NCBI taxonomy): domain Eukaryota; kingdom Metazoa; phylum Mollusca; class Bivalvia; order Myida; family Myidae; genus Mya; species Mya arenaria. Next base: position 62,249,807 of record NC_069129.1, on the reverse strand, counting down.
GTTCAGTCTGCTACTCTGTGCATGGTCAGACAGGTGGTGGACAGGGGTCAGGCGGTCAAGCCTTACTTCATAGCACAATATGTACAGGGCTGCTCAATATATGTCCATTAACAGTAACATGGCGAACATTGTACATTCATGTATGTGTAATTCTTGAGTGGTAGAATAGATATATATTTAACAGGTTGTCACCTTCTAAATTATGAGTTATGTCATGAAACGTATCTAGCTTAAAAGTAAAATTAAATAACTGAACTTCCTTAGTTACGTGATTCTATTTACTCATCCTAATGATGACATATAACCTTTAATGAATTCATATCTTAAATATTTATAGTCATCGTCTTTAATTATGTCGTTAATTATAATAAAGTGTACAGCCTCTTTTCCGGTTTGTGTTATAAACTTCTGGAGAGGAAAGAAATATTCTATTTTTTATCTCTGTATTTGTCATGGCTATATAGCGGTGTAACTTCGCTTCTGCTAGACCGTTACGCTAGACCTTCTATATTTGGAAGCCATTCGTATGACCTCTCTCTTTGCCCATCGCAATAAGATCTCCAATAACGAACATTGTATCTCAGTAATCATCTTTCTGACCAAATCATCGCGCTAGGTTCCTTCCAGCGTCTGATCCGTGTGGAGCCGTACTGGACCGGTGTAGCTTTATCTCTTGTCACGTTTCTTCATGTTATTACCATTTATAACATGTCTTTAAGAACAAACATGTATACATACATAGAACGGCATTCACTAACCATTCGCTAACCACTCCACCCTGTACATCCCGCTCTTCTAACGCAGACACGCGTCTCTTGGGTTACAGATGGAGTTTTTCGCGCGGGAGCCGACAACATGCGAAGTGCTGGACGGCGAGGAGGGTATTCTGTTTGTACATTATCCGGACGGCCGCTCAACCGGCGACGCCTTTGTCCTCATGTCGACGGAGGAGGAGGCGGACAAGGCGCTCAAAAAACACCGCGACATCATGGGCACCCGCTACATAGAGCTATTTAAGTCAACCACCGCTGAGGTCCAACAGGTACAAGTCGTAAATCTGCTCATATAGTCACATATTCATGAAATTCGGAAGTTAAACTGTGTTTTTCTACTTTCACATGATACGTGTTACGTTCGATATGTAAACGGTAACAAATGCAACCATGTTTTATAACTCTGGCACTATTGTAGTTAAGAATCAACATGAATTCATCATGGATTAAGGAAATAAATTGAACGTTCCGCAGAAATATTTCACAATTTAACAAATCATTCTTTTCCAGGTGTTAAACAGAAGTATGGACCCACGAAACCCAGAGCCCCAGGAGAACCAGGTGGCGTTGCCGCCCCTGATCGCCCAGCTGCCGCCACAGGCTGCCCTCCCATACATTCCACAGAATCTCATCACGAGCGGCCACAAACGCGATTGCATCCGACTGCGGAACCTACCCGGCGGCTCCCAGGTGACCGACATTCTCTCCTTCTTGGGAGAATTCTCGCAGTTCATCCTTTATCAGGGTGTACACATGGTCTACAGTGCACAGGTTGGTACCAATGAATTTTTCCTCAACGTTCAATACTTTTACAAAATGTCTCTGTGTTTCATTTTCCCTCCACGTTTTGCAGCCTTTCCATCCGTTCCTTATTCTTATCTTTATATACTTGAACTCTCATTTGTCACGCTACTTCCGTTCACAGGGTGAGGCGTCAGGAGAGGCGTTCATCCAGATGAGCTCAGAGGAGGCCGCTCAAATCACCGCCATCAACCGGAATAGACGACAGATAATTTACGCGGGGAAGAAGCGCGTGATCGAGGTGATCCAGTGCTCGGGGGAGGACATGAACCTCGTTCTGACGCACGGTATTACGTCACCAACGCTGTCTCCCGTCACACCCATTGCTCACCAAGCAGCCATTCCAGCCATCTCACACGCATCGCTCGTCCAACGACAACTCATCTCACCAGGTACAATGCCAGGTATGCGCTGAAAATTTAACTTCTGATTGAAACTTAACAAAATTCTGACCAAAGAATAACAATACACGTGTTCTTTTAAGTCAAAGAATCTTCCAAAATCGTTTGCGTTTAGTTTTGAGTCGGTCTGTTCAAGCCTTCGTTTGATATGAATATGATAAATCAATGTTGTTGGGTTTTTTCAGGGACCACCGCCCTGCTGCCGTCCTTGCCCAGCCACGCCAACCCGCTTGCCACCTCCGCCTTTCAGATGACACAGTTTCCGCAGCCGATGTACGGCGCCCCGTTCCAGCAAGGGCTGTCTCCCTTTATGACAGCTGGTGCCCGGCCCGGCATGTTCCCACAGATCATCTACTGGTACCAGTCTCCGCAACTCTCACCCACACAGACGCTCTATACTAACACACCGGCTTCTCCCCCCATGGTCGTCATGCGGGGTCTCCCCTTTAATGTCTCGCTGCAAGATATATTAAATTTCTTTCAAGGATTCCCCGAGGTACGTCTTCCGGTGAAATGGGGACATTACGACATTCAAATTAAGATAAAACAAACAAAAATACATCGTGAAGAAAATAAATATATTTGGTATTACACGTACTTGCCTGAAAATGTTCGCTTATTTTTAAATAATATATCCGGGCAATGCTGCCGCTTAAAACATGACTGTTATAACTTTAAATTCGATTTAACTTCTGTGAAAACAAACAATAAAATTAGTCTGTTCTCTATAAATAACGATACCCTGAGTTAAACATGAGTACTAAGATACTGTAGGACAAAGGCGACCATGGACGCGGGTGAGGTATTCTGTATATCTCAGACACTCTATATCCCCCTCACTAACACCAGTACAACACTAGACAGTAACTGTTGTCTGCTACTCTTGTTAACATATCGTTGTTGCATCCTGTTTGCAGTCTGTCTGAATGCAGTTCTTGTTTTTAGCTCGTTTGTTTGTCACAGCCTTGGTGTCATTGGAACACTTGCTCATTATGACAACTTTATGTCGCATATATAGCAAGGACAATAACTCTGTATTGTATAGTTGTTGAGTTATGCCCCTTTATCGACTGAGAAAAACGGACGAGCGATGACAACCGCTTGTGGTGCTCTTGTTCTTTTCAATAACATTCGCTTTCCGCGTACCAAGCACATCGTCATGCATGGTTTAACCAGTTTTCTTTCTTCTGTTCCGTAACTATATAAGTGTACATTGTGGTACATTTAGATAACAAATACTCGGAAAGCTTGTGTATATTGATTTGTCATCAATACCCAATCAACATGTACACGCATGCAAAAACAGTACTACTTAATCATTTGGTCCACATAGATATTTCTTAACCTACTAAAACTTTAAAGAATGCATTGGTGTAGCAATGTTTTACATAGATTTAAGCATTGGGTGTTGATGGTTTTTATTTCTAACAGATATTAGTGCTACATTTATACTTAACGAAATAATAGCTAGCAATGTTTTCTCTCAGCAATATTGTATCATTTTCCTCTGATTTGCTATCAATAGTTATTTAATTTTACTATTCACTTGAGAATAAATCAAAAAGTTATTTTAAACCAAGTAATTATTTGCTGATTTGATTTGGTCATAGTAAAAGCTAAGAATTCGTGTTAGATAAATTGCTGTTGATAATTAATGTTTATTCCTCGTTAAATTTGAAGTGTGGCCTTTTTATTTCATATTTAAACAACTACCGTATTTCCGCTTTAGGTAACACCAGAGAGTGTCCAAGTGCAATACACGCCAGAGGGCGTGCCAAGTGGTGACGTAGCCATTGTGTTCATGTCACGTGCCGAAGCGGAGCGCGCGGTCAACGAAAAAAACAGACAGCTCGTGGGAAACAGAATCGTCGAGCTATTTTTAGCATCATAGTCAAAACCTTTTTTCATATTGGTCCATATTGCTGTTTAAATTTATGCCTATATAAAGTTATTGAGGTAGAAGAGCAGTAGAAGGCCGTTAATGGAACCAGCATTACTTATTTTGTTGGCAAAATTCTTTCATTCATCCTGTCTCAAAAGATTCACAGTGTTTTATCATAAATGGCCAAGTTTTTACTATATAATTTCGCATTCGATTTTAGATGTCAAATAGATCTAATGGTCGTTTACATCTCTTCGTTTTAGTTTTGCTTTCTGTTTAAAAAAATCTCAACAGACTTCCATGACCAGGTCTGTTTCAGCTGTGCATCATATTTGCCCATTCATCTGTGTAAAATCTTAACTTTTATGTATTTTGTCTCATTGTATTTTTGCTTCTTAATAATTGATGTTATATATATTATATGCATGCATATGTAATATGTGTTGTAATGATAAGCAACTGTCATTATAGATATTTGTATAGTTTTATTTTTTGTTAAGTATAAATATACAGCATTTGTTGACATTCTTGTAAATTTTATCATAGAATAGGTTTATTTAGTAAATCATTCACTGATCTATTCACGCTGTAAATATATTATTTAAATGCATCACATTTACATAGGCATTAACTTCTTATGAATACGCATCCATATTTTTATCAGCAAATCAAATGAGAATAAGTTCTAGTCAAAACATTGTTTATTTTTTAAATCAAAACAGACATTAACCAATATGATAAATCCAGACAGATTGTTTGTATCTATAGTGTGATGGATTGAAATATACTTTTTATATAACTAAATGAGACACATTTAATGATAGTGCAAAAAAGTAATGATAATACAATTTATAATAATAATAATAATATGGAGATGACGAAGCAGTTTTTTTAACAAAAGTTGTTTTATAAACTTATAGTGCCTTTTATGTGTTCAAAGTGCTATTTTAAGTGTTAAATGTGTATTTAAATACACGTAACGTGCACCAGCTACGCATTGATAAAAGGCGTGCCTTTCTGTTGCCTCCATGCAGGTCACATTCCAGAAAGAATGCCTAGTGTAGGGTAACCTATTACCTGTATATTGTACATACAATTTGTGTAGATACTTTTTCAAGGACTGCCTTTTAGCAGCAAAATCATTCGTCTTCCAAAATATTGTGTAGTAGAATAGTTTTGTAGAGGAGTCTACATTATTTTTTATCCCATTTACCAAATGTATGTCTTCCTAATTAGGTCTGAATTGTTTTCTGTCCGTATGAGAAGTACAGAGTTCTATATGCAAAACTATAGCAAACAATTGCTCATTGAAAATATGCCAATTTTTGACATTCCATGTTATTGTTTATTATGGCTTCCACAATGTGCCTTATTTGTAAAAGTATATATTACCATCTCAACGGCATCACCTTTATACAGAAGGAGACTTGTTAGATCTGTTGAATTTCTGACTGGAATGTATGTAATCTCATGTTTTTTTGTATATATATAGTATTGTTGTAACAAATTATGTTGTATTGCAAATCAAGGAATTTTGTATATATGTATTGTTCCTTAAAACTGTGCAGGGTATACTAACCATAGCTTAATAATAACAACCTATTTTACTACATTTTTGCAGTTATAGGGATGGAAATAAGTTTTTAATAATGCATGAAATTAGACATTACATCTGAGTGGAGGAAACTGTCTATTCAATGCATACCCGTAAGTTTGACTAGAATGACTTTTCTAAAAGAACGCCATCACAATTAACGTATATTCGTGGTATTTCTATAGCAATATATTTCATATTTGCAGAGAGTATGCATTGAATTCTGTGCAGCAGATAACATGACATTTAACTGGTTCAGTGCAATACGGTATAGGGTATAACTACTAAAAGCTAAGCCTCCGTTTTGTGAACGGTTCTGGTTTCATTCTTCTACAGCTTTTCTGACACATTTGAAACAGATACATGTGCGTTTCTCCGAAGGATTTTACGTTTTTCTAAATATTAACAATCTTTTTAATATTCGAACATCTTATTAACAGCAGTGTGTATTTGTGTCAGGGAGGCTGGACAGAATATCTTTGCAGTCACATAGAAGCTTTCGTCATATATATTCTTTTCTACTTTAGAGACAAATGTATTACCTATTTCTTTCTTCATACATAAATGTTTAGCGGGAAAATATTCGAAGATAAGCCTTGCTTTTATATATTATATGTTCTATGCAAACAGCTCTGGGCAAACCAATGTTCCATTTATATATATATAAAAACTAGTTCTTTATAATAAAACATTAACTTCTTGAGATGTTGTCAAAGATAAACACCCAGAGCTGTCTGATTATTTTACTGAATTTCAAAAACAAACCATTCCTCACAATTGTTTCTTTATGTAGACTATACCTTAGCTTCATAATAAAGAGTTCAGCAATAAACATTACAATCGTATTTGGTGGTGGTTACTGGGCGTGGCTCAATCTATTTGGTGACGGTTTTTGCTTTGTTTATAATATTGTACATGACCTTTTTTGGGCGAAGCGCCAATGGGTGATAGTTGGGCACGTGAGGGCGTTCTGCAGTCCTCAACACGGGTATTAACACACGGTGTGTGATAAAAATTGCACGTTGTGAAATCTACTCATAAAACCGGAAATAGGGATATTAATAAAGTTTGTATAATCTCGGAAGGATGGAAATTACATGTAATGTTAACATTCGAAACAGGGGTGGTTTTCCTAGCTTGTCTTTTAACATGTAGATAACTTATATTGGGATATGGTACTCGGGAGTATTTTAATAGTATTTCGTTTTCATGTGATGTAAATATCAATTAATTTAAAGTGTTGTTAAAGTTTAAGAGTATTTTATACAAGTCTCAGACATTGTATTTTATTTCTCAAAGAGTCTGTGATAGATGAAATTATTTATTTTAAAAACACAGTCATATCTGACGAAGTTTTATCGTAAAGTATCAGTTGTTATATATGTTGAGTGCTCTTGTACTTGTTTTAAGTATTTTAAAACATATCAATAAATCATGTTTGTCACTTCCTCCTACATTTACTGATGTCCATGGTACAAATCACAACAGAATGCCCACACGTGCCTAACTTCAACATCCGACGTCTTCGCGCGTTTTATGTGACGTCACTTCTGTTCAATGTTCGTGTATTTCCGTGTTTTTCGCGAGCTCACACGGAAATTAACGAGTTATTTTAATTGCTTCAAGTTGATACAAGTGTTTCAGCAAAATTACCACGGTCAAAGACAACATTGGTCCGTGTACGCCTGGTTTGCGGGTAATGTGGTTACGCGTTTGTTGTTCGTACGCGTATGCATGTTCGAGTCCCAGCATGACCCCGGGGGTGGGCGTATCCTCCTTATGTGGTGACAGAATTTACACCCGTCGCTCAAGCTATGGGAGGCTGTACTTGTGTTTAATTCTATATTTAAAGCACCAACATATTATATTGAATCAATGGCTTCTTCAGTAGTCAAAATCTTAATTATTCCAACACAACTACAGCTTTCCCAAATCAGTTGCAAAGTGTTCACAATAAGTGCAATATTGTAAAAGGAAATCTAACCAACAATGAATAGTAATTATACAAGAGGTGTAGTCGCGTATAACTTAGTTCAGGGTTATGGGGACTAATTGTGTAGCATATTGTAAATAGGAATATTTATCTTCCTTGTTTTACGAAACTAGTCATTATGGGTTATTTACCCATTTTATTTAAATTCTATACATGTTGATATTTGATTGAGGATTTTAATATCTCATGCGTATACATATCGCAGAATAACTAAGTGTTCATCTGCCGAAATATATTGTTAAGTGACCTTATTTATTTAATTATAAGTGACCTTGTATGTTTAATTTTAATGTTTTTAAATTTGAGAAAAACTTGAGATTTTCGCCATGTCCTGTGTCTAAGTAAATGTTGTTTTAATATATTAATATTAATTAAAAGTTGTTTTAATGTTTAAAGTTTATTTTAAGAATAAGAGTAGAGTTGTTGTGAATCTGCTATTGAGAATGTATGAATGAAAAGTGATTAAACTTAGTAACATAATTTTCTCTGACATTCAATTAGAAGGGCCGATATGTATACGAGGGACGAACTCTACAATTTATACATCAAACGTTTTTAACAACTATCGATGCGTTGAATTCGACTGAAGGCAGACATATATTCCCTTTGAGTCTGTTTAATAACCAACACAACAAGAAGTAGAAACCTTATTAACATACTAGTATAAGTTTCACCGCCGGCATCCACACTCCTGTGCCATGGATGGCCCAGTGTTGATATGCAGACAGCTTACTTCTGAAAAAAATAAGTGTCGATCTAATATGTAAATGTTGTCCAAGTACTACAAGCAACTTCGCTGCTTGCAAATAGTCGTGTATGTATATATTACACAATTGAAACCACAATCTAAAGATATAATCCTCTTTATCTGCCCGTGTGTTGTCACTTATTTACCGTTCAACCGATACCACACCGTGAGCCATAAGCTACTGCAAGCACAGCATTTCCTCACATCAAATCCTAATTGTATCTCAATCCATGCCGCAGGAAATGAAAGGCAATCAAACGAACCAAGTCTGGTTCAGTGTTTTTTTCGACATAAATGGAACTCCCTTCCACGGCCAAGCACTGTTGTTTTTTATCATGACCACACATGGATCCGTGAGCAATCGTCTAACAAAACAAACTGTAAATACGCCGCGACTGTTTAGAAGATGGGGTTCGCCAGTTCCCAGCAGACCAAGATCGCAACGGGCGCGAGGACGATGCAGCCCGCTAGTCCCTCGCCGTTAATTTTCCACTGCGGACCGCAATATCGTCCTGGCGTGTTTGTGTAAATGCTGCCCAGGGTACGTGGGTTGTAGATATTCCAAAACCAATGCATAACACTCGCGCCCCATAGGCTGTGACTGGAATATTAAATTTATCATAATATGCACATGGTATGGTATTTAATATTGCTCTTCTCAGATCAAGAAAGGTCATACGCGTCAAAAAGTAGTCTAGCTTGCGACACATGTGCACACAGTCAGGGACGTTTACATTTAACGTTTTGCATTTAACGTTCCATTTCAAAAAAGTGTGTTAAAAGGTTTCTTAATCGTTAGTCCAACACTATTGATCAACCATATTTATAGACAACGTAAACATGTTTACTATATAAGCACGTGTTGTGGGTCATAACGTCCATGTGTCAAACAATGTTACAACGGGTTTGATAACGTTGGAATCATGATATTTATCCCGACCGCGTGACGTCCCATGATACAACTGTACATTACCCGGTTTTGATGGCGACCCAACCGTGAGGGAATGCCGCCAGCAGACAGGAGAGGCACTGGACGGTCACGGTGGCGTAAGGCTGGTCGGGGCGCTTCAACCTCGTCAACAGCGCCATCACCGGTACGTGGAATAGACCCCACACCAGACCGCTAGCAATAGAACAGTTGTTTCTTTTTAAACTACCACATAAAATGTGTTCGAAATAACGACAATGCATGGTCAACAGGGATTTTTTCACCAAGAATCCTAGTACACATGAAAGTAATTTGTTTAACACTGCTCAGTACAACTGTTGGAAATTTGTCAACCGCGCAACCGCTCCTAATTACGGCCTCCAGCACCTGAACCGAATGTCCAACGCTCTTGCTAGTCCTCAATTAGTCAGGGGAAATGCGAAAATATATATGATTAGCCACTCGCCTGCTTCGAATTCCACTGATAACGCAAAATAACAGTTTACTTTAATAGTTCAATGTAAATACATTGAATGGGGTTTAACTATGGCCAGGGTTAAAATTTGCTATACTTTTTTCTGACAAACAAGAAGCATAACTGTTAAAAATGTTAAGTTTCATGAGAACTGCTGAATTATGTTTAGTTATTCCCAAGGTTATGTTTTTGCACGTTAACTCAAATGCCTAAGACGACACCAATGTTATGACAAGCGTCTTCAGTTTTTCAATAAAAAGGATTAAAATGTGTTACCCACATACACTTTTCATCCAGATAGCCAACGCAATCAATCGGACTTATGAACAACTTATACGCCATACAATTCACCTGATTACAAGCGCCTGGTCGTATCTGTAGTTGTAAACATCCAAGAGACAAGGCAGCAAGAAGCAGCGCCAGCCGACCTCCTCCCCCGCCGCCCGCAGGAAGCCCATTACGTAGTTCCGGTTGTGGCGGTGGATCGCCGCCCCCTGCACCTCCGCTGAAACACATGTTGGAAACCGCTTAGGTACCATACTGCATTGCTAATATGTCAGTAAAAACGTACACAAAAATATCCATAGTATACGTACTAGTTTTACTGAGGTATAAGAGTAGAGGTATCAGTTGCAAAGTGAATTAAATGGCCAATATCTCATCTACCACAGTTGTGTTACAAAGAACAAATATTATATTACATCATATGTTTATTCAGATATATATGATCTAAATTGTAAGTGTGTAAAGAGTGCGGTACGTACCTCTCTGTGCCCAGCCCAGCCCCCTGGCGACAAGGGCACAAGCCTGCACCAGCCCCAGCACAATACAGACGGACATCAAGCTGAACCCCGCACTCAGCAGCGGCTGAAAGGACAGGCGGTCTTGTTATACATTCAGTGCTGCTGATATCAAATTTAATAAGTGCATGCATATGATGGAGTTGTTATTTCTATGCACCAAATTTCACATAATTACAATAAGTTGGTTAACCAAAAAAACAGATAAATGATATGTCACGTTCACCCCAATATTTTTATAATAATTGCCTGGCTGCGTACCTATCAATATATGCGTACCTGGTCGAACCCGGATATGGTCCAGAGGAAGTTGCCGATGGAGCCTTTCCATGCGCTCCATGCGAAGGCGGCGGCCCCGGGAAAGAACATTGCGTACGCCAAGAACTCAAACGGCTGGCTCCGGAGCACCCAAACCCATACCGCCGTCAACACCACCACAGCACCCGCGAAATACGCGCACTCCGACGTTACCATGGCAGCGATTTTTGTTTTGCCCAGTGACGATAATAATATTGTTGACCCTCAAACTGACACGGCAGATGAATATTGCCGAGAATGGTGCCCTCACGAGTCGATATCACCCTGCAAAAACTGTGCAGTTTTAATATCACAGTGCTTTCATCCGTATTAACATAACATCTACGATCTAAATATGTATATCCTCGGTTTTAAGTCGAAAGTGAAAGTTGCCTAACCGTTCACTTTATAAATGGTGTGACATGGCATTAAAATAACGGTGATATTTACATGCATGGAGCTTAAATAAATAATCGATGGCGACATGATCTTCCGGATCTTCCTGGAATTAGACCTGTAGCCACAGCTTTGGTTTTATAAACACTACACAACCATCAAGGATGTCCTCACAATTGAAGTGATATCCGCTTAATTGTCAATGGTTTGTACTTTTTAAATAATAAAGCTTGTATGCACGCACGTTTACTCCATCTATTGTATCGTATAGCAAATATGAAACATTTACATGTCCACGATTATGATTCACATCACATAGACCGTGTCTGTAGTCGGCTAAACTATTTTTCAATCGACAAAATTTACAATTGCACTTCCTTCTCTCAGCCACGTGATTTGCCTTTAAGATGGCAAACTAGAACACGGCCGTACATGACCATACCTAAAATTAAGATAACTTTTAGCTGTGTATGTATATAAATCAGAAAGTATATTCCGCAAAACAAAATAGCATATCTAATGAAATATCAAAGCTTGATATGTATAAAGCATAGCCGATGATAGTATTAGTATCAGTAGTAAATAATCAGGTGTAGTTGTCTGTCCCACAAACAACAACAATAAAATATAAAAATTAAAATGATAATTTATAAAAGAAAAATACCCCTACCTACCGACCAATATTCTGTCAAAGCCGTGACCAGAAACTAACCTATTTTGGCCTTATCATGAAACGAGCATGTAGGTTACACACAACCATTTTACTAAGCATCAACCGCAACGATTTGGAAAACTGTATTCATAGGCATTTGGATCATATGTTTTGGTCTAAAACCTACAAGAACGAGGGTATCACAGTCACAACAGATGTACCAGTATGTGGTAGTTTATTGAAACGAAGCCTGGCAATGAGCCTAGTTGTATATGAATTGTTTATATTGTGATTAATTACGTGGAAACAGGGGCGGATCCAGAAAATTGACGTTAGAGAGGGCGTAACTTCCCTCAGAACCGAATGTATAAGGATAACATGCTTGCATGGGGATTTGGGGTTACTCCCTCAAGAAAATTAAAGATTTGTAGTCGGAAATTGTTCATTATAAGCGTATTTTATTACTTTTTTCTCCCATATTGATATAAAAAGTACAATAAGACGATTTTAGAGGTGGCGCGTGCCGGGGGCGGGTGCGCACCCTCTAAATCCGCTCGTTGGAAAATAAGTTGACTTTACCTATGTTTAAAACTTAGTATAGGTTATATATTATGGGCATTCAATGTCCTCATCTGTGTTGTTCATTAACCTAAATGTCGCCAAAATGATGCAGTCATTACCCTCATGCCTGTATTCTCAAGACACACACGCCCATTTCGGCGGCACAGCAAAACGTACTTTATATAACACTGTCTCGCCGTCAAACAGATCAATACTACGAAAATAAGACTTATTTGGCTTTTTACGTCTACCTCATATGCTCATAAATTAATGACGGTAATGTTGGAAGGTAGTTGGTAGTTGGTAGTAACTATCAACTACCTTCCAACTTTACCGTCATCATAAATTATCGTTTTTGTTGTCGCTGTTTTCTCGGCTACCTATGTCGTTCTACGAGACCTTGTGGTGATCCTGGAGAAACCAGTCCCTTAAAGATCATAAGCGGCACGTTTGAGTTCCCGACATTACTGGAGGCTGAACTATTAACGCTAAATGCTCATTGACACATAAGTCCCGAGTGTACCGCGTCAAAGCTCCCGGTGTGACGTTGTCTTTGTGAGTGAATTAGAAGTAAAACATTTCCATAAAATCAACATTTACTCAGACCCCTGGCTCGCTATATCTGGGTTTTCAAATCATCGTGGCGGCGGGGGCCGCTCATCTGTCATCTTCCGGTGACACGGCTCCACAGCCTGCACAGTTCCATGGTGAGGGGAAGCACTTCACAATCACATCCGAGCTATTTCATAGCACTGTCTGAATGTATCATTTCAAGTGTGGCAGTTGTATATTAACTGGTAGTCATTTTGGGGTTTGAAATATTACAATAAACATTTATAAATGGACATAGAAAACCAACATCGTAATTTCTACGGGAAAGCGTTGGTGAGTATAAACTTTTTCTTAATTTCTAAATATCGCGACCTTATATTGACACAGTTATATTCAATTAACAATTTTATCTCCTATTAAAATGGTTTTTAAAAAGGAAAAAAGAACAGTAAAATAGTTTTGACGAGATTACAAAATTATATCAAGTGAAAAATAATACATATGTAATATGACCGGTTTCAAATTATGCATTGGTGAGCTAGAATAACCAGAGCAAAGACACTTTTGTTTAAATTGTCCAGCCAATATACAGCCTGGTTGTAAACGAGCATTTAGACCGGTCAGATCACGTGCGTGCTGTGTGGGGAGGGGACGCCATCACTGGAAGCCTAAATAGGGACTTGACGTTTTATCCGCCACGACGTCAATTTCAGACGTAAGGTTTCTTGCGTTGATATATTATGCTATATGCTATGGTAAGTTAAAAAATCGAGATTTACTGTGCCTGAAATTGTTTTGATAACAAAAATAATTTAATTAATTAATACCGTACCTAAAACAATATTCGCATTGGCCTGACCGACTTACCTAAAATGTAGGGATTACGTACGTTTTGTTTTCTTGGAGTAGGTCAACAACTGTTGTTAGGAGCATTTGAGTTATATTTATTTGGACACCTGCAGATCATGGGTAGAACCACCACACACTTTAGACGGAGACTCCCCCGGCAGTTCTTCCAACCGGAAGGTGCAAGTGAGGGACAGCACGGGCGCTCTAAAGTTGTGGCTCGTGCAACACCGGAAGAACCCGTATCCAAGCAAACCGGAGAAAATCATGTTGGCGATCCTATCGCGCATGACCTTGATTCAGGTGTCCACGTGGTTTGCGAATGCCAGGCGGCGCCTCAAAAAGGAATATGCAGAGGAGCAGTTCTACTCGGCAGGTCGGGCGGCGGCAGGGGAGAGCGGGTCCCCATCAGTGGAGGGCACTTTGCAATAGACAAACGATCATATTATACACTTCATTTATACACTATGAGTCGATTCGGTTTCAATATTGTTTCAAATTTTATTTTCTTCTTTGCCTTTTTGCGTTGAAGAATATAATGCAAATATACTTGATTATATATTTGAATTTGTTTGCATTCTGAGTTTGCAAATACTGAAAAAAATGATTCTGAAGTTATATTTCAACAGCCTTATCGCTTCAAATACTATATCCTCATTTTAGTCATATATATATATATATATATACACACACACTCTATTCGATATCATTATATTCACTCACTCAAAGGAATTACTGAAGTATTTCTCAGATTTTTTTTATTTGCTTGTAAAGTAGATTAAGATGACTTCTGAGTAATAAGAATAGTGTTCGTACAATATATTTGTTCATGGGCGTTCATGGTTGCACTTTCAACGGAAGTGAACCTTCTGCTGCTTAAACCTAGACAATGTAAAACAGGTAGCAAACAATTTGACAAGCTAGTTTATGCTGACAATCTGTACAATTATACATTGTTCAACATTTCATTTAGAGTTGTAAATGTGCGCCTTTCAAATATTATCAGATTGGCTTAAAGATTTAATATACGTCGCCATCGGATCGGTTCCGGTACATTTGGAGTTGGGATATGTTCATGAGTCAAACAATATACTAATAGTTTTTTTTCTATGGTACGAGGGGTGTCTTTTAGGATGACTTTATTTTTCGAATGTTGCATAATGACAATTTATTTGTAGATTTATTCGGAAATAACAGTATTTTAATTTCGCCGACTTATTTTCTTTTCGAATCAGAATCCAGTTTGCTCTATTATTGTAATCTGGCGTACATACCCTCAGCATCCAGAATGCCACACAAAATTACTGCACTTAAACAATGTCAGAAAATCTCGAAATGCCTAAATAAGCCGTGTCCTCTATTTAGGCATTTCGAGATTTTCTGACATTGTTAAAGTGCAGTAATTCATAGTTATTTTATGCTAGATAGTTGGTATATTATTGAAAGATTATTTCAAGATTTTTTGAAGTTTAAAGATTTATTTTTTTAACATGATTTATTTTTATAAAAAAAAATATCATGAATAAATGTCTTTGTTCAGGTGTATATTTGTGTTCAAGTATAAAGATTTTTTCTTTCAAATCTATTTTTTTTTATCATTTTTTATGCATAAATATAGCTTTATATGAATAATTGAAATTTTATGTTTTTTTCTTATATTAAGAAATAAAAAATAAAAATAAGGGCCGAAACGTCTCCGTAATCAGGAGCCGAAAGGTCTACAGGATGGGGCCGATTTGGTAAGGGGCCGAAAAGGTAACCGTTTAAACTAGGGGGCGATTTGGTAAGGGGCCGATTTGTGTGGTAGCCGTTGGAGTGACCCCTTTAATAAAAAAGAAAAAAATATATACTTCAGGTTAAATGCCACTAAATTTTGTACAGGTCAAATGACACCAAAGCAGGAGCTCATTCCCACCAAATCACTGTGGTGCAATACCTACTTCGTCATACTTTTTTGCCCCAAAAGTGTCGCAACTGGAATATTACATCTCTAAAATGATTAAATATTAGTCGTCTGTAGCCTTTGAAGCGATGAAAATCGGGTCCCTAGACTTACCGAAATACGATTATTTACCGAAAGAAGGATAAAATTACCGAAATACGCATGAAAGTAACCGAAAGACGCCTTCTAATGCATTTATTTTTTAATAATCTTGTATATATAATGATTATACGCATTGTAGCCAAAAAATATAAAAAAAAATATTTAGAAATAATGACTTTATTGACAAAAGAATTTCCCTTTTTTAGTCAAATAGAGTTATCTCCCGTCGTCAACCGAAATACGATTTATGGATATGGTTAAACTGGAGTAAACATGATAGAAATTTACCGAAAGACGCTTGCTATTGTATTTGTTTTTAATATTCATATATATTTGATGATTTTACACATTGTAGCCAAAAATTATAAAATAATATCTAGAAATAATGAGTTTTTTGACAAAAGAATTTCCTTTATTTAGCCAATTAGAGTATTCTCCTGTTCTCAACCGAAATACGATTTATTGATATGTTTAAGGTGAAGTAAGAACATGACAAATATATACAGTTAACTTTATACTAAATTTTTATTTTATTTTTCATCATTTCTCTATATACATGACATATACATTTGATTAACATCGAACATGGAAGGCTGCATAAAACATACAAGTTTACAAGTTTATTTCTCTTTTCCCAGAAGGTCATAGACCATGTGGTACAATTTGCAAAATATATATGGCAAACGTGCATCAATATTAAGTTGACATGATCTCATACATGCATTACGGTAGCACATTTTACATAGGAGATGACGACTTATATTCACCTATTACATGATGTACATGTTTATAATAATTCACATTTTCGTCGTATGTGTCAAAAGTATATATGCAACATAAGACTTAAAAGAATAAAGAAGTGTGACAAAAATCCAGTTGTACTGACTTTACATATTAGATTAGACCTATCACTAGTGCTGTAGATAATTTGACAAATTAAAACCTTTCTCATTTGAATTATTGAATTTAAATCACATTGATAACGAAAGTGTGAATTTTACATACATTTTACATACTGCATACACCATTTTCGACAATAGTAATATTTAAAGAATTTATTTAACAAATTTGATTTGATTGTGCACGGGAGATGATTGCTATGGTCTTATCACTCGACCTGTATATCGAGTTATGTAACATCCGCCGCACTATACCTTTAACAATATATTGACATAGTTACAATATAATTTCTTAACATAATTGACTGCAGTTATCTAATAAAATGGAACAAATTTGTATATAAATGTGTATTGTCCAAACAATTTTGGTTACTGATAGCGAACATTACGTATTGTGCGATTTTTTGGGAGATAATCAATATGGTCATATCGCCTGACCTATATATCGTGTTGTTGAACGTTTAATGTACAGTATAGAAATAGACACCGCTATACCAATATGATGGAATATAATATATTTCTTTAATTGATTAACTGTGATATCCTAATGAAATAGATTAAACTGCTATATTTATGTGCATTATCCAAACAAATGTATATAGCGTTACTGAACTACTTTATATATGAAGAATAGATTGAAAACTTAAGGGACATAATATTGTCAAAAAGCAAAATACAAGATTAGCCACCCGGTAAATCTAAAGATGTATGTTTACTTATGTATTTCCTCTATCCCAGATATTGCCATCAATGACAAGATATGAGGAGGAACAATTAGATAACAGCAGTTTCGCTTGTAAAATAACTAGATATACATATATTTGAGCTGTAAAAAATTATATTATATAGGATGTATCACACATTTACATGGCTGAAATTGAAGAAATATCACATATTCATATGACTAACATATATTGATCAACATGTCAATTGGAACAATGATATAATAAGAGAAAACATACACTGTAGTACTATACTGAAATTGAAGAAATATCACATATTCATATGACTAACATATATTGATCAACATGTCAATTGGAACAATGATATAATAAGAGAAAACATACACTGTAGTACTATAAGTCTAGCTTTAACAAAAGTATAGACACACACGAAAATCAATAACATACTAATCAGCTCCATATAAAATATCTGAGCGCATCACGAATGCTTTTGAAATATATATACTCAGTTTTCTAATTAACAATTGACCTTACGACAGGATTTGATTGACAGGTCCTATCAGCCAATCAGAATGCAGGGCTGATAAGCCGTGTTGCTATCCGCCATTTTGTCCGTCAAACTGACCAGAGTCCGTCATATACATGCGCTGGCAATTCCTCGCCTTTTTAAGTATTATGGTAAAAAGGTGTTGTCATGGCACTTGTAATTCGGATACAAGGTAGCCAGGCCGACTAAAGATGGCTTCCAATTCGTTCCGTATTCGAAACCAGCGAGTTATTTAGAAAAATACAAGTGCTGTATCAGACTCTGTGGAAGACCTCATCAACAGCTGAACTTGGAAATTTTGAAAGATCGTTCAAAGGCGAAACATCTATACGTCTGTACAAAAGTATTTTTTTGAACAAAACTACTTATTTCAATCCGCTCAAAATTTATTTAATACTGAAATTGTCCGTGCATGACCTAAATAAGTGTTACTATTTTTAAACTATAAACATCGTACATTTATGCTTTGGCTTGTGTTGTCAAATCGGCATTAATGGCCATTTAATATCAGGTTCAACATGGACACGAATTGAATTATGTTTCATTATTATGTGCAATATTTATTATTAACTATGTAGATATTTTCATCGTTGAAATCAAACAGTTAAAGTTAAAATACTTTATTTGTTATGATTTAGCATGGTGCATTAGAAATAATAGCCTGCATTTCCAGCACATATAGCACAAGGAAACTCATCCATCGTTAATGATTTCAGAGTGTAAAGTTCTATTAATTTAGACTTCTTTAATACTTACAGCAATAACTTACCTTTTTACTCGCGATTGTTATTTATGAATCTTCAAATGAAGCCGTCAATTTGTGTGAAAATCACCCGCAATTATAAATGTACACGTAATGCCGTCCTTTGATGCGTAATTATTATGGTATTTACTCAACACGTGTCACAGAGCCGAAAAGGGTTTACCCAAATTAACACACTTTCAATAATACCAAACTGTCCCCCAAAAAACGTGCCGCTACTTTGTGGGGTGTCATATACCGGGTGATAATTATGTTGTTTTAAACATCGCCTGATTTTGTGTATTTGGTGTGGTCTGGTTATTATTGTCCATAAGTAAGCTAATTTATCTGGAGATGAGAACTTCGCTGTTTAAAAACCTCTTTTTTCAATTTTCATATAAACAAAAATTAAAATTTGAAACGTAGATCTAAGTTAGTTAAAAGAAAATGATTTTAGCGACATTTTCGACCTATTTCAAAGGCAATGTTTCAAGTATATTTCAAAATACTTTCAAATGCTGTATATGCAATTGATCTAACATTTCCATAAGAATATAAATGCTATTATTTGAATCCAAATTCATAATCATTTTCATAATACAACAACTAATAAGTTATTTTTACCTGCGTTAAATCGTCTTTCGGTTGGCGAAGGGAGACAACTATTTCACTGACATATTGTCTTTATTCAATTGAACAATAAGTAAATATTTTCATGAACTTTTTCATTTTTATGAGTGTGTTTTAGTTATATGAATATTATGAGATCATCATTAATTGGAATAATTGATTATTTTGGAAGCTTTTATCTGTCTTTCGGTTGGCGAGTCGGCACGTACGCGGAATTCGATCTCGAACACTGAAATTCCAACTGCCTATTACATCATTATATTTTAATATTTTTCTCTAATTTTTGATTTGGTAATGTATTTGTATAATATTAATATAAAAACAATAAAATAAATGCATTAGAAGGCGTCTTTCGGTAACTTTATTGCGTATTTCGGTAATTTTATCCGTCTTTCGGTAAATAATCGTATTTCGGTAAGTCTAGGGACCGATGAAAATCGAGCGCATCAAATCCAGCCAATGAAAATATTCGACGCAAATGAACACCCGCCAATAGAGACAGTCGACCTAACTTTGAAACAGCTGGCAATTAACAACACAATTTTGACGAAAATAAACGAAATCGACACATTTGATGTAAGTATTATCTAGATAAACTATTTCCTTTAATTACCATTGTTGTTAAATGTCTGAAGTATTTCTTGTATTTATTGGCGAAACTTTGAGAGTTGCCATGCTGACAAGTTCAGTCATATTTTGTGAGTTTTTCTCTACTTCATTGTTTTCACTTTTTCAGTCCATGGGCATGGTTCAGGATGTGTCTCATTTGGCATTGAAGAAATGCATTGATGAATATTGGGGACAATTGTGTGTTTTTTCTTGATCAATTGTTTTGCGTGATAAACAGATAAAACTGACAGTTGTACAGTTCATGTAGCAGTTCTCTCGCAAGGGGGTGACTTAGTCCAAATAATTGTACGTTGACGGATTTTTTTTAGATTTTTGATATTGCAAATCCTTCACGTACAAATTGTTTAGTATCAAAAGTGGGTAGTTGTTCCGATCAGGATTCCGGGTTAAAGCATATAGCGTCTATAAAATATCATAAAAACAAGAAATATTACCAGATAATGTTATTTTATATTAGTTCAGTACACAAAAAATAAATATCCAACTTATAATTATGAGTTTGACGGTTTTTCTTCATTTCATTCTGTCAAAACATAACGATATATACATGACGGGCACCTGCAAGGCTTCAGGGCACATTTTTAAATCGCTCGGAACATTTCGGCCATGGCCGAGTTGCTACGATTGTGTAACAAGGTCTATCTCGAAGCTTTGTCGGAGGAGGCCGAGTTATTACGATTGTATCGAGTTGTTCCCCTTCGCATAATTGTTTTCTGTGTCAGTCAACTTTCGTTTTATTGGAAAGGTAAACAACTTGTTTTAATGCATTAAATGCTTGTTTAGTGCAAAATAACATTTCACTTACATGGATAAAAATGAATATAACTCTTTATGATCAATTTCAACCATAAAATACTTCATTTAAAACAATTTCAATATTTTTAAAACACCCCCGTTTTTTGCACATTCCCGTTTAGACGTTAGGGATTGGAAGAATCCCGTATAACACAGGGCTTTTTTAGCCCAAATTGGGAAGACACCCTAGCCTTTCCATTTTGGGAAAATTAGCGCGTAAAATGCTGAAATTGGGAAGAAAACGCACATTTTTTTTGAAATTGGGAAATATGTATTCTTTAGACATATATCATTAAATAAACAAGCTTTAGAAGGCAAACAGATTTGTTTTCGCTTAAATTTCACTTACTGACAGGTTAAAGTTCAAATAGTTTGGCACCCATCATTAAATTGTTAATCAATCATTCAAAGTATTTGCCTGCTAATACTCGTTTGTTGCAAGTCATCAGCATAAAAATAAACAAAACAGAAAACTGTTAGCATTTATTTCTTCAGACACTGAAAGTTCACAGGACAAGCTCTCTGTTTTTTACGATCTTTAAACATCTACAAAATCAACAATAATTATAAATTTTGGTTCATATACTAACCTTTCCCTTCACTGTGACGCCACAGTCAAACAGCGATCGATCGGGCTTCAATCGTTTTAGCGATTTTTTATAATACTTGCTGTTGTGCGACATCGTTTTATTTATAAATTCTTGCAAGGAATTAAGTCAGAGTGATTCCCCTTGTAATTGAACGTAGTGAAAACGAAAGTACAAGTTGCGCGCGCATGCGCAGCGGAAGTTCTTGCCGAAAAAACAAAAACAAAATAATAAAGAAAACATGACGATTTTGCATTGGGAAAATGGATATTTTTGGGAAATTTGCTCTGTGAAATTGGGAAAAAGGTTGATTTTTTTCAATTGGGAAGACGCCGAATATCGGCGTCTGTTAAAGAAGGCAAAAAAGCCCTGTAACACATCTATTATTTTAGACTAGGGGGTGACTTGGGCGCCTTAAATTGCCATATTTTGCCCATTTTTAACAGCAAGGTGATATTTACTTTGCCAATTTTTTTAGCAAAACGGAAAAGTGTCAATCTAGTCAAAATTATTCATTTATAATCAAGTAATCGGTAATCGCCTAATAAAATATCAACCAATCATCAAAACCAGTTACTTGGTATTTGGAAGTTGCAGGTTTGGCCAGTTGAGCTACCTGATTCAAGGGATTGGAACCTAGGGTGATCTCTTGGACTGAGAATCATAAAAAATGTGTTTTAGTACTCTATGATACACATTATAAACAAATAATCCACTTTTAGTCGTATGTTTTTACATATTAAGTATTTTAAAATTTCAAACAATTTTTATCATTCACAAGTTATGAAGGTCAGCAGATTTCGGATATGTATGGAAACGAGCTCAGATCTACAAGATTTTTCTTATAAAACAACTGTATACGTTGCATGCATGTTCATTGTATATACATTTATATAGACAAATACACTTTGGCTGAGCCAAAAGGGATACTTTTTTATGAAAATTCCATCAACAAGCCCTGCTATATAAAATACAGAATTTGAGCTACCCCGGAGAAAATTTTACCAGTGCAGGGCTTGCGTGCTTGTGCCACTTTCGACCATTGATCTTGTATCTTGTAAGGTGAACAATGAATATATAAATTGGGGTTTTGTGTTATGGCTCAGTATTTGTATCAGGTGTTAGGAAAAGTATCACTTCAAGTCTCCCCAATTTGACTAGAGGGAGAAGTCACTTTACCCAAAAATTTCAGCCTGGTTGGAGCCTTTGTCATAGTCATTTAACGATTTAAGGTAGATTTAAGCAGACTCCTGCTTCCATACTCACTAGCGTTAATTCCATGGCGATTGCTGAACACAGATGTTTAACGCTGCCATTGGTTCAGATTTTATGAAATTAGAAGCTATGAAAAATTGGAATTAATATCAAACACTTTTATATCAACGACAACCTTTTCAGTGAGTGTATACCACCTGAAAAATTATGCCATAAATGCTAGACGGAAGATACCCTTTTGCTTCAAATAAAGACTTGAAACAAAGATAATTTTTTCTTCATTAATTATTGTCACCATTACATAATTATTATTGTCAAACTGAGACATTATAAAAATGCAAAGATGACTGGAACAAATAAATGCATTGTGAAGATCTGATGTTTATATGTTATCAAAACAGAAAGTGAAATAAGTGATGATTCATAAATTAAGCATGAAAATAGATTACAATGTATCTAGTTTATTTCAAGTGGTATATTACAATACCCGGCATGGCTTTTTCACCAAAAATTGTGAAGAGGCCTAGCCTTTTCATTTTGGGAAATTTAAACGCGTGACATTCTGCAAATTGGGAAATTTAAATGCGTAAAAGTCTCAAAATGGGAAATTTATGAAGTAAGATCTTCCTTTTTGGGGAAAATATCTGGGAATTGTGAAAAAAATATCTTGAAATTGGGAAAATATGCCATTTTTCGCAATAGTGAAGAAGCCTTATTTCGGCCCCTAGCAAAGAAGGTGAAAAAGCCCTGCCCGGCACATATTATTTTATGCTGATGAAATATTGTCATATTTCGAAATACAATTTTGCTAATAATATCCATTCCTACAGTTGCCCATGTAAAGTACCTAGGTGTTTTTGTTGGCAACACAAAATGTACTTTGTCTGAATGTTTTACTATTAATTGTTTTCGTGTAAACAGAAATGGAGCGCGTTCTGCAGCCTGTAAAAGAAGAAAATCGTCCCCATCAGCCGGCTCCGCAGGGAAAGCCCCAACCTCCTGCAAGCCGCCCAGAACATCAACCAATGTCAGCTGGGGGCTCGCAGCAAGGTCTTGGACAGGAGAGGTAAAAATAAATGCAGAATGATGGGTTTTAACAATAATGTAACTGTGTGTGTGTGGCCATATTTCAACATGTTTAAAAAGACAAAGTATAGAAATAGTATGAAACACATTACATTTCTTTATGATCAAATTGGTTTTTAAAAGAAAAATGAGGCAAAAGCTTCACAATGTCTATAAAATGTTCATAACAACTTTCAGGAAAATCAAAGACTTTGAAAGTTATTTTTTGTTTATCTGTTTTTTCAAGAATGTTTTTGTAATAGCCATGGCATCAATGTCATCATGCATAACCTTTAACAGTGTCCATGACCCAATAACTGTTAAAAGATGATCAATTACAACTTGGTACAAATGTTGCCACTGACATTTAGCAAATGTACAGCAAGGCATTCTGTCCTAACTGTCTGTGGAGTTGTGCCCCCTTTTACTATTGAAAAACAAACATGAGCTTGGTGTTCGCTCGTCAGCACTCTTGTTTGTATATTATAGCAGTAATAGTCATTTGTATTTGAATTCTTCTTGAAATATTTCTACAGTTAAAGTATTATTTTGAATGTTGCAGAAAGCGGTGGTGTCTAGATGACTTTGAAATTGGGAAGCCACTTGGAAAGGGAAAGTTTGGAAGTGTCTACCTTGCTCGAGAAAAAAGCAGCAAATATGTGGTGGCCATCAAAGTATGTGATTTCTCTTTTCTTATCAACAACTGATTTTACAATTCTCAATAAAATAAAACAAAAAATACTGTATTAAAAAATTGTTATATTAATGTGTTAATTTTACTTTAACAATACTTTTGTCCAGCCTCTCAGATTTAGGTACTTATTTGTCAAGTAAAAGTTTGTTTGCTGTCCGATAACAGTGTTCTTTTCGAATAATTTATTGGCTAAAACAGCAGCTGCTATAGGCAGTTGCTCTGGGACTCGCGCTTTTCAGATTCATATATGAGTTCTAGGCTCCTTCCCTTATTTATTTTTATACCCATACAGTTTGAAGGGGGGTATTTTGGAGTCACCAGGTGGTTGGTCCGGAGGATGACATGAAAACTACAGGAAAAACTTTATGGATGAAAGAACATAATGAGAATAAGTGCAGTGTACAAGAACCGTAACTATATTTTAGGTTATGCCAGAGTTATTGCCCTTTGTTACATTTTCTTGTCGGGAGAATAACTTGAAAATTAAACTTTATGTTATGGTCAAGCAAAATAAGAGAAAGTGCATTGTACAAGCACCATGACTCTATTTCAGCTTTTGACAGAGTTATTGCCCTTTGTTACCTTTTTCTTGTTAGCAGTGTTACTACTTAATTACTCAAAGGATTTTACAACATACTTTGGTCAAGCATGATGAGTGGAAAGCAGTGTACAATAACCTCGGAGTTATGGGTATCGAGGAAATGGGTATTATTACAAAACTGTATTTTGCAATGGTCCTTTTTCAGGTGTTGTTCAAGACCCAGCTGAAGAAGTCTGGTGTTGAGCACCAGCTTCGTAGGGAAATTGAAATACAATCACATCTCAGGTAAGGTCCTCTTGTGACTTAAACTGGGAGGATTACATTCAGGATTAATGAGAAGTTTCAATTTCATACAATTGTGAATTTGTTAATTGTGTTTTTGCTGGTCATTTAAATAGTAAGAAGTACCTTGAAATTGCTTTAAAAGGCAATATTAACTGTCAGAGGTTTAAGGTTTGATTCACCTTTGGGCCGGAATCCCTCTTACTCCAACTAAATTTTCAGGATAGGGATTTTGTGTTGTGTATCCTCTTTGCTTTATATCTTTCTGGTTGTTTTTCACTAACACTCATATGATACTACCAGGCTGTTGTTGTTTGCAACATAATTTTGTTGTGCAATAACTTGCACTTTGGCCATAATATAAAATTGTTGAAGATATTCACTTCAAACTAAGTAAACATAGCCAGTGTCTGTGACAGTTTGCATGTGTGTAGCAAGACCAATAATTCAGCCTTAGATAATAATTGTTGAGTTATGCCCCTTGATTGAATGATAAAAATGAGTGTTGGTAGAGCTGTTTAACCTCGTTACTTAAAAGATAATTACAAAAAAGGTGTACCCCGGTACTAATATTTAATGTTTCTTCAGGCATGAGAACATACTGCGGCTGTTTGGTTATTTCCATGACAACTCCCGTGTGTACCTGATCCTGGAGTACGCTCCGAAAGGGGAACTCTACAAGGAGCTGCAGAGGGTTAAGAGATTTGACGAGAAAATTGCTGCAAAAGTATGCCATTTATTAGCATTATGAATGTTGTCTGACCTACCATGCCTCTCTGATAATTTTGAGATGCTCAAGTAAAAAAAAAGGTTTTGCAGCAGTGAAAAAAAAATCCTTTTGGCTAATGTATGCAGTGCTGAGATCAGATTCTGGCTGACAGATAAATAGAAGGGCTACATTTTTTTTTAATCTTTCTGTATTTAAAATTTACTAGTGAAAATGCTGTATGGCATGTCTAAAGAATGCTTAGTGAATATTTCTTATAAATAGTATATTAAGTTTAGTTTATAACCCCCTAACCTATAATAATGATGTGTTGTATTGCAATGTTTCAGTACATAAGCCAGCTGGCAAGTGCCCTGAAGTACTGCCACAGTAAGAAGGTCATACATCGAGATATTAAGCCGGAAAATCTGCTTCTTGGCATGACCGCTAACCTCAAAATAGCAGACTTTGGCTGGTCTGTCCACGCCCCATCTTCCAGGTAAATTGTGGCAAATATTTGCAATACTAACAGATATTATGGGTTTAGCTTTAGAGAAATGGAAGGGTGCTGCAGCATTTCCTTATTTGAAAGCACCCTTCTGGCCACCTAGAGACAAGCTTGGGCACCATTTAGCCTTCATAGAACTAATTGTTTAAGCCTGTTAAAATAACATTAAATCTTATAATAAGATTATAAATTCATACAAACTTACAAACATATTTGGCTGTTAACCCTAATATTACCTTAGTTAAACACAATTCCTAGCATTTTTGGTCAAAACATTATGTTGAAGTTTTGAATCAAGCCCATTACTATTGGTCCTTTCCTCCTGAAGCACCCTGTCCCTCTTCTGCAGCACCATGCCTGTTTTCAAAAAGGGACATATAGGTTAATCTGCGACGTGCAGGTATTACATTTGGCTTTATATTTAAAGGGGCAACACAGCGAGTAAATGGGGAGTGGCTTATTGTAAATTCCCTCAGCTATGTACCTGTCTGTTAAACTCAGTGTTCTATCTTTAGCACACACAAGAGAAATGTAAACAAACAGGGCTGATCAGAGCAGATGATGTATTTCCCCACACTACTATCTTTTATATGAAATAAAGATGACAGAGCCATCTTTAACAGATGTTTTCTTTGAAATGATAGTTTTCTTGTTCCTGACTGGCATTTTGTTATTTCGACTAAATACTAAATCTTTTTTTCTGTATGGGACATCCCTCTCAAATGTTTAGAATCAACATTCTCATTCCAGTCCAAAATAGCAAGGTTTATACTCAGTCTGGAATCCAAAACTAATAATTTGCCAACATACACAATTCAGATAGTGTTGACACCTTTAATTGGTAATTAAATGTCACTGGCTGGAATCTGGTTTGTGTATTGATAACTGGAAATCAAATGCACATTTTGAGTCAAAAAGGAGGGAACTCAAACACAGTTATACATGAACATTTGCAAGACATGGAACTAGTAACTGCCTTCCTTTAAGATAATAACTTTGGGCCGAGTAAGAAGACTCAAAATATGGAACAAAATAATCAGGACATATATATATGTATATATATATAGTTTACATGACTGAAGAACAATAGGAGATATTCACTTTACCTGGCTGGGACATCAACATTTGTTGATAGAAAAGCGAAGGAGCAACTAACATTTAAGCAATGAGGTTCATAATTATTTTTTTTTAAACGACAAATATGAAAACAATGTAACAAATTTAAACCTGGGAAAGATTCACCAGACTTATTTATTACGTAACGCTTCAAAAGGAAAAAGTGTTAATTTCATAGAAAACAATTAGACTAAAATGTAGCATATGAAGCTGATGATATCTATCAATAATTTTGGGATATGCAGGGGGAATAAAAACTTATCAAGGTTTGTTCACTTTTGGTACTACAGTATTTGATAGTGAGGCATGTCGTCTGCTACGAGCAAGCTGCTAGGGATGTAAACACCAGCACGTGGTAATGTTTACAACAGAGAGTTCATAACCCCCAGAACACCAATTAGCCACTCCCCCGGCAAATTCAAATTTTCAATCTGACAGTTGGATTTTTTTCTCAGTCATGTTTCTAGTAATGTTTCAAAAACAAATTAAGGTTTTCTTATTTGTTTAACCTTCATTCTACATGCCTGCAAAGTGTCATGTCTCAACTTTTTGTAAGCATTGCATAAATTTGGAAAAAGTGTCCCTGATGTGAAACATGCATAAAATTATACAAAAGTTTGCCCCAGCGCCACCTGGAGGTTTATATAGTCCTGTTGCCCCTTTAACAAATTGGTGTCTTAAAATTAGGACAGGTGTATATTGTGATAGTTGGCACTCTTGTAAAAACCCGTTTTAAATCCTTTATAGTGTGGATTGTAATATTAAACTTACTAATTATGTCTCAATTAGCATGAAATATGAATTTCAAATTGGTAGTGTTCACTGCCTGTCTTAAATTAATTAATTTAGGATTTGTCACGATTATTCATACATATGTATTACACAATTTTATTCAGCGAATTCACAAACTGTGTCTTATTGTAGCATATTATTACAACTAGTACATTTTATAGATGCATTAGTTTTTGTTGTCAAAAATGAGCATAAAACACCAAGTTAGTCATAGACAACTTATTATCGTGTTTATCACGGCAAACATGAGAAAATATGTCCAAGAGAGGAATAAAATAATCATTCGTTTAGTAAAAAGCCTTCATTTAGTAAATTATTCCTTTCATTTTCAAATGAATGCGATGGAAATAAAGCGATACACTTTTTACAACAATACCCATCTCTATTTCTACAGGAGGACGACGCTATGTGGCACACTGGACTATCTTCCCCCGGAGATGATAGAAGGCTCGTATCACGATGAAACTGTCGACCTGTGGAGTCTCGGAGTGCTGTGTTATGAACTTCTCGTGGGAAAACCTCCCTTTGAGACAGAGAGCAACACGGAGACATACCGGAAAATCACGAAGGTGGATGTTCGATACCCCTCTTACATGTCGGAAGGTGCTAGGGACTTGATTGGAAAGGTAATTACAGGCAATGCACAGTTAAAGTAATAGTTACTGCACCTGCTTTCCAAGTTATTAAAATTATACACAAGCACAAGCCGATAATTATAATTTCAGTCACAAGGGTTTCAGATGAAGCAACTGTTGTGTACCTTGTTTTCAATGTCAAGGTTCAATAACTAACAAGCGTTAAAGTGCAAAGTGTTGCAATTTATCAGCATGGTACATGGGTGCTGGAAAGTTGTTTTATTTCTACTATATCAGCTAACATGCATACATGTATGAAATGAATTAGATGAAAACTAGAACATAATACAAATAAGTAATATAACGGTTGTTTGATAACATATTTGCTTTGCATGTAGAAGTTGTCTGTGAATTAGGCACTTTTGAGTATTATTAAGGATACTGAAAATACTGAGTTAATGATACCGAAAAACTTGTGCTTCAGAACTAATATTCAGTTTGGTATGAAACTATTCACATGTCACTTGTCTGTTTCAGCTGTTGAAGCACAATCCCAAAGAGCGGCTGCCTCTAGAACAAGTGCTGGTTCATCCCTGGATAACGGCAAACTACCACTCTAAGGAAAACCCACACTAACCTCACGTCCCACCGGCTTCTCTACTCTTCAGGAACACAACCATCAAACAGTTACAGCATTTTGAGTTATGAACAATGAAATTAACTGTTTTGGGGTGATTGTGAGGGTACTGGACATTCTGGTTCTCATAAAAGTTCTTAACATTGCAGAAATGATGGTTTTTCCAGATTCTAAGTGCTTAGAAGTTGGTGCCTTATACAGGATATGATTCTGTATCTGCAGTGCAGTTCATTAAATAGTTCTTTTGATCATAGTGCTGAGGGCTTTTCTTTATCTACAGGTTCTTTTCAGATGTGCAGAACGATTAAAATGGTTTTTAATAATATTGTAACCCTAGCATTAGCTCGAGACTGTGTGTTCCTGTGAGTTTTACCAGCATTTGCTCGAGACTCGGTGTGTTCCTGTGAGGTGATAACTTCTCTGTGATAGTGGATCCGTATAAACCAATTGACTTACATATTGTGTCTATTCATTGCCAGACGGGCCTATCAGCATTTCAAGTTGGTGCTGGGAATAATACCAATTTCGATACCGATTATTGGAATTTGATCAATGATCAATTAATAAACATTCCCTTAGCCCCATGGATTCATTATTTTATATCTATGTCCTTCTTATGCACATTTATCTGTAATGTTTTTTCATTGATATATCCTTGATTATTTTCATTATATTTTTAGAAGAACAAAATGAGACTAAAATAGTCTATAAATAGCTCTTTGAGGGTATAACTCGTAATGAATTAAGACATATCACTAATGAAAGCTGGTGATGATGACCTTTTCAATTTGTTATCGGCGAAAATAAATTATTGGAACAAACTATTGGAAATACATCACACATGTATTATTTATCATAAATTAAAGCTGATAAGCCCTTGAAGCAATCGGTGGATGATCCCTCTGTGCAATTTCCTCACTAGGTCAGTCCAAGTCCACAGTTGCAAATTATCTGTTATTCTATATTACATGAGTCTCATGCACTGAAATGTGAATACAGTTATTAATATTATATTGTATATATTGGTTAATTGTCTTTCATCTTTGTAACATAAACAATATTGAGTTGATGGTAATAAATGTATAAGGACAGTCATTTTGAAAGCACTGAGAGTACCAATTTGTAGTCATTTCTTGTACATGTACATAGTTTCATGTATTTCTTACATTCTTTTCTTTATTTACAAGACTTTCTACTAAAAATTTGGTTGAAAAAATACTTCAACATTTGTATGCCTTTTTCAGAAGGATTCATCCATCAAATAGATGGTTTCTGTTTCTAAGGACATATGTTAAAATAATTATTTATTATAAATTGACATTGTATATAATTTATACTTGGAATTTTAAACATATTTATGTGAGTAGGCGATGAGTCTTATTCAGTACTGAGGCATCCAGTGAATAACATGAAGGATTTACTTACTGTGGTTAAACTTACAGGTAAAATGACTCTCAGAATGTATTTGTTATCTGAGCCACATCGCTCATTTTTGGGTCTTTGGACATTATAATTTATTATTATGCCCCCTTTTGAAAAAAGTGGGGTATATTGTTTTGCACATGTCGGTCGGTCTGTCTGTCTGTCTGTCTGTCTGTCGGTCGGTCGGAATACCAAATGGTTTCCGATCAATAACTTGAGAACGCTTTGACCCAGGAACCTCATACTTGGTAGGTGTATTGGTCATGACCAGCAGATGAACCCTATTGATTTTGAGGTCAGTGGGTCAAAGGTCAAGGTCAGTGTGACCTTAACATGAAAAACGGTTTCCGATCAATAACTTGAGAACGCTTTGACCGAGGGACCTCATACTTGGTATGTGTATTGGTCATCACCAGCAGATGAACCCTATTGATTTTGAGGTCAGTGGGTCAAAGGTCAAGGTCAGTGTGACCTTTACATGAAAAACGGTTTCCGATCAATAACTTGAGAACGCTTTGACCCAGGAACCTCATACTTGGTAGGTGTATTGGTCATGACCAGCAGATGAACCCTATTGATTTTGAGGTCAGTGGGTCAAAGGTCAAGGTCAGTGTGACCTTAACATGAAAAACGGTTTCCGATCAATAACTTGAGAACGCTTTGACCCAGGGACCTCATACTTGGTATGTGTATTGGTCATCACCAGCAGATGAACCCTATTGATTTTGAGGTCAGTGGGTCAAAGGTCAAGGTCAGTGTGACCTTTACATGAAAAACGGTTTCCGATCAATAACTTGAGAACGCTTTGACCCAGGAACCTCATACTTGGTAGGTGTATTGGTCATGACCAGCAGATGAACCCTATTGATTTTGAGGTCAGTGGGTCAAAGGTCAAGGTCAGTGTGACCTTAACATGAAAAACGGTTTCCGATCAATAACTTGAGAACGCTTTGACCCAGGGACCTCATACTAGGTAGGCTTATTGGTCATGACCAGCAGATGAACCCTATTGATTTTGAGGTCAGTGGGTCAAAGGTCAAGGTCAGTGTGACTGTAAGCTGAAATTTTATTTAAGTGTCCAAATCCTACTAACAATTTGGCTCCCAAGGGGGCATAAATGTTTCACTAACATCTCTTGTTACAAGTAAAATAATCAAATATAAAAATAAAAAAATAATGATTTTTTCTTGGTATATCAATTTCTTCCAAATTTCTTTCTTTTAAAGGATTGTCATTGGCACATCAAATTTTCAATGATTTATGACCATTAGTTCACTCATGTTTCCATAGCAACCACAGATTTCATCTTAACTTTATTTGACTGCATATAGTTTAAAATAGCCCAATGGATTGAAAATACAAAAATGAATCATCAAATTTGTCTTAATGATCCATAAAGATTCTGTGTTATGAAAACAACTGAAATTATAATGTAGTTGTAATACTGATATGTAAATGTTGCCCATCTTCATTATTGTACTTCCGTAATGATGTCATGTGGCTGACGTCAAACTTAGTAGTCAAAATATACAATACATGTCCTCAATTGTAAACATGTATCTGAGGCATTAGGTGATATCATCATGATATTTTCGTTATTACTGCAAGGTCATTTCATTCAAATGCCTAATAAAAATAAAAGTAAATACATGTTCTGAAGGCCCCTTATTGCATGACGGGGCTCATATATTTACTTTACATTGCAGTGTTTCTCATTACCCAGATAAACTTAAAGCAGGCATAAAGTTTCATATAAGCCTTTTTCTATAAGCGTTGTTTTTATCATAGCTTTTTTGCCGTAACTTAAAAAAAAACCCAGACAAGAATGAAATTTGGAACACATGTTGCCAGATACAGAACTCTTCTTTAAGTAATTGTTATGTTTTGCCTCTTTTCGACAGTAGAAAAAAGAGAGCGATGGTGTTCATACTTTGGGAGCTGCTATTGTTTTTAAAAAAATACTTGCATTTATATTATGAACATTTTGTATGTTGAACATTATTGTATAGAACATTTCTCTGTGTATGCTCATTGACCAGGTATGTCTGTTCTATTATTTTCCGAAATGACTTTGTTTATTCTACTGTTTGGAGCGACTTGTTCAGTAGCAGTAGTGTATTACTCATACAAATTGTAAAATATGTTGGCATAAATGAAATGTGTTTAGTACACGCTTGTACAAATGTTTAATTAACATGTATGTGTGTCTCTTATTGTGACTGTTATCAAATTATCAATAAAGTCTGGTACAAAATATTTATTGAAATCTTTAAAAAAAAACACAGTTAAAAAAATTCACCCAGATATGTCTTTTTAATAGTTTGAAACTTGGTACTACATTCCGGGAGGAAACATTCAAATAAGTGGTTAAGTATTTTCCCTTGTTGGGCGCCAAATGTAACAGACTGCACAAATTGCAATGTGCACCTGTCAGGGTTCGAACCCACGACCTCTCGCTCTGCAGGCGGACACTCTACCGCGTTGCTGTAAAAGCTAGCTCTATGGCGAGACAGTATAAGTGCCGCTATATACATTGTATAACCGGTTACATTAGGTTTCAAGTTCTTTAACAAAAACAGCTGTGAAAATAAAACATAAGCTGCTCATGGTGTGATTAAAGTGTACATGGGTGTTTTTAAAGATAAACACCCATTATTGATAGCAAAGATTAATTAGGTTACAATTAATACAGAAGTTTAGATGAAAGAAAATATGAAAGTACATGAGAAATAAATTGTAACAAAAATACTTCAAAGGAGGAGAAAACAAAAAAGGACATGAAAAGCTGAATTAGCTTATGCACTGAAGATAGGGGCCTCTGATCTCTAGGACAACATGCCCTAGATGAGCTCCGGTCAAAACTTTATATCAACTGATCAGATGTTTGTTGGTTGGTTGAAAAGCCACATCATAGTATGACCTGATACTAGTTAGTTTTGCAGTCCTTACAGATATGATGCTTTGCTGGTTGTAATGGAGATGGTTTGTTGGGACAGTGAGAGATGGTTTGTTGGCACATGGAGAGATGGTTTGTTGGGACACGGAGAGATGGTTTGTTGGGACTGGGAGAGATGGTTTGTTGGGACATGGAGAGATGGTTTCTAAGGACATGGAGAGATGGTTTGTTGGGACTGGGAGAGATGGTTTCTTAGGACATGGAGAGATGGTTTCTAAGGACATGGAGAGATGGTTTGTTGGGACATGGAGAGATGGTTTGTTGGGACTGGGAGAGATGGTTTGTTGGGACTGGGAGAGATGGTTTGTTGGGACATGGAGGGATGGTTTCTTAGGACATGGAGAGATGGTTTGTTGGGACATGGAGAGATGGTTTGTTGGGACTGGGAGAGATGGTTTGTTGGGACTGGGAGAGATGGTTTGTTGGGACATGGAGAGATGGTTTGTTGGGACTGGGAGGGATGGTTTGTTGGGACTGAGAGAGATGGTTTGTTGGGACATGGAGAGATGGTTTGTTGGGACATGGAGAGATGGTTTGTTGGGACTGGGAGATATGGTTTGTTTGGACATGGAGAGATGGTTTGTTGGGACATGGAGAGATGGTTTGTTGGGACTGGGAGAGATGGTTTGTGGGGTCATGGAGAGATGGTTTCTTAGGAGATGGAGAGATGGTTTGTTGGGACTGGGAGAGATGGTTTGTTGGGACTGGGAGAGATGGTTTGTTGGGACATGGAGAGATGGTTTGTTGGGACCTGGAGAGATGGTTTGTTGGGACTGGTGGGACTGGGAGAGATGGTTTGTTGGGACTGGGAGAGATGGTTTGTTTGGACATGGAGAGATTGTTTGTTGGGACATGGAGAGATGGATTGTTGGGACTGGGAGAGATGATTTGTTGGGACTGGGAGACATGGTTTGTTGGGACTGATAGAGATGGTTTGTTGGGACTGGGAGACATGGTTTGTTGAGACTGGGTGAGATGGTTTGTTGGGACTGGGCGAGATGGTTTGTTGGGACTGGGAGACATGGTTTGTTGAGACTTGGTGAGATGGTTTGTTGGGACTGGGAGAGATGGTTTGTTGGGACTGGGAGACATGGTTTGTTGAGACTGGGTGAGATGGTTTGTTGGGACTGGGAGAGATGGTTTGTTGGGACTGGGAGACATGGTTTGTTGGGACATGGAGAGATGGTTTGTTGGGACTGGGAGAGACGGTTTGTTGGGACTGGGAGAGACGGTTTGTTGGGACTGTGAGAGATGGTTTGTTGGGACTGGGAGAGATGGTTTGTTGGGACATGTCGAGATGGTTTGTTGGGACTGTGAGAGATGGTTTGTTGGGACTGTGAGAGATGGTTTGTTGGGACTGGGAGACATGGTTTGTTGGGACTGTGAGAGATTGTTTGTTGGGACATGGAGAGATGATTTGTTGGGACTGGGAGAGATGGTTTGTTGGGACATGGAGAGATGGTTTCTTAGGACACGGAAAGATGGTTTGTTGGGACTGGGAGAGATGGTTTGTTGGGACTGGGAGAGATGGTTTGTTTGGACAGTGAGACATGGTTTCTTGGGACATGGAGAGATGGTTTGTTGGGACTGGGAGAGATGTTTTTTTGGGACATGGAGAGATGGTTTTTGATTGATGTGGTGGTGTGGAGAAAGTTATGTTTATTTATGCAAAGCGTGGTTTGGTAGATTTAAGGAAACCAGAGAACCCCCATTGACTGGCTTGGTGACTGCGAATTGATCCCTGGACACCTTACTGTGAAGTTGGTGCACTAACATGGCATTTGATGTTTTTTTAGGTAAACGTTTTCGTATATTAAAATATTTTTTTTAGTATGTTTCCATGAGGTATCACTTTTAGCATTGGCCAGTTTATATTCTTGTCTTGGTAGCCAAATCAAATCGAATCAAATTTTATTTTCAGTCAGTATGACATAACAGAGAAACATTAGCTAAGAACTATTCACCGACTACATATTGTAACGCATAATTATATAACATACAAACGAGTATAACAGCATAAGTAAACACATTTAAGTATAAAATTTTAATGTTGTAAATTAATGAATAAGCACATGATTAAAACATGAATACAGATTTCCGCTACCATAGCCGCCTAATGCAGACCATAAATTCGGGTGTCCCCATTACCTCTATCATTCACCGGCGAACTACCACAGCATTGTAAACCGTACTCAAATATTCGGCTTCTGATTACCGCTATCGTACAGCGTGGGAATACCGCTTATTTTTATAATCCTGTACATGTTTTGCTAAAAGCAGAGACTTGAATCTCCCGATTAAAATGCGTTAGCAATTAGGTAAAATGTTTATCAATTTTGAAACAGTACAAATTTATAACACAATTAAAGAAATTAATTACAAACATTATATAGTACATAAAATTATATAACATAACACCCTTATAAATCAAGTTTGCATTTCACGAATTAGTGACATATACATTATCCCTAATAAGGTAATGTTCTTGTGAAAATGTACATTTTTCCTTTTACTTAAACCCTTTAATAGACATATTAATACAATAAAATGCATTTTATTTGTTTTATTATGAAACGGCAATTAAAATATTCACTTATTAATAAATATGACATATCGGCATAACTACGCTCTGGTTGACTTTGGAAAAATACAAAACTCTCATTAATACACTACGGATATGATGAATTTTGAACAAATGTAGGATTAACCGTAGACGTGTGTTGTAGTAATTTGATTTAAGACAACAGCGCAATGGTAATCCTGTGATATGTAGGTTGTGGTAATTTTCATCTTCGGTATTGGCTACCTTTTTAATGTTTATAAAACTACTATAGGCGAGTTTTGTAGATAGGAATTACTTCTTTGAACAATTTGTTAAGTACATAAAGGATAATACACTCTAGTAGTTCTAGCACAAACATTTCAGGTATATGTATTTCAAAATTGCCGGAGACGTTTAATGTTATGATCAATCTTGGAATTATACCACGTGTGCATGCATAGATACACTATGGCAGTTTTAACTTTTGTAGTAACTCGATATTTATGTCTGTTGTTTTCCTCATAAATACGCTACGGCTTGTATTTGATATTTCTAAACAGCAATTTTGTACTACAGTACTTAGTAGAAAAAGGTTTTCCAAAATATTTCAAAAGTACAATGCTTAAAAAGATGTTTGTAAGGCAACCTTGCGAAATGTTTTTATTATTTCAATCATATCATGCATGTGTGTGCTTGAATTGGAGTAAATTGAAAAAATCCACATAAACAAATCAGACATCACATTATCACAGTTTTCCAGGCAAGTGTCATTCTATGTAAAATTCAGTAATAAAACAAAAAGTGAAACTTATGATTTAAGAAGTGGTGTAACAATGTTTGTGTCTCTAGTTCAGTGTTGTTTGGGTCCTTGACGTGTACCCCTTAACATGGCCTATTTTTTACTGTTCGACTAATGGGCTTGTCCCTGTAGTTTTCATTATATTATACATATTTTGTTTATTTTAGTATTTACACATGCATAGAGCGATTAAAAAGCAATATGTTTTTTTTATCAAATAAATCAGAAAGGATTTAAAATAACAATTCTCTATCATGATATTTTACACACATGTTCATTCATTTCCTATATAAATGTATACTTATAGGACTAATATCCAAATATGATTCATAATTCATCTATATATCAAGGTTATAAAATGTATAGATCATTTATTTACATCATAGGAACTTGAGGAAAACATAGGGATAAAATCAAACATGACGAAAATCAATAATGATAATATTTTTTCTCCTATCAACAAAGAACACATGTACATAATTATATAATAGAAAAACATAGACCAAAACATAAATCAAAATATTTGACTGTAACTATTATATTGCTAAAAATATCGCAAGATTTGTCACGGGAAACAACACCAGTATAATCACAGCATGCGATTAACGAAACGGCAACAGAGTCTAGTGGAGTTTCTGGTGCAATGCAATAGCATCGATCTGTAAAAAGAAATCACATATTGATGAATATTTGTTATAAAGACACATTGTTAGCGACAATTGCATTGTTTATGTGTAATTTCGAAAAATATGTCCTCATATTAAGGATGAAATGTTTAATTCTGTAAAAAAAACATTAAAACAAACATTATTCGTCCCTTCAGGAACAAAAGGTTAACATCTGAACAGCATTTTGTTATGATTATTTCATCAATACTATATTGAATATTTATTTTAATACATGATTGATCTAAACGGCGCTTTCTTTTACTAGACTCTGAAATTCAAGATGTGCCATTAAACAGTAGAAATAATTTAATGTATGCATTTTCATGAACTTCAGAGGCCGTTCATTGTTTCGATTTAAGGGTCATTTCAAAATGCAATTATATAAAAAACATATATTATTGAAAATGTTTTACATACATGAGTTGTTGTTTTCCGTTCCTCTGTGTTTCTGGAGCCATAGTCTTGTTGGACTTGACCTCCAATCGGCCTTTCCTAGAGGTAATGCCACGATACGAAATAAAACATTCCCTTAAATAAAATAACATTTCATTTGAGTTTTATTTTATAAACATTAGAATTATACTTGTGCAAGCTGACTCTGCACTGCACATCGCCAAAGAGGTCAGGTTAAAAAATGTCACTTGTTTGTTTGGATTTCCTTATACGTGTGCTATTCCCGCCTATAAGTTGTTCTGCAACCTAAAAACAGAAACATAAAACATTAAACAGCTGATTGATTTTAAAAGATGTTGTTCATGTTTCATTTTGGTGGTACATGCAACGATCAATGTGTTATTAAACCTGATTATGGTTACTATTTAACATTCCACAGCATGTTTGTAATATACAATATACACATTTAAAAACTGATGTGCTGCCGCTAATCTTGACCATAGTCTAAAAATATTGTAAAATGAATTTAGTAAAAAACTGAATGGAAAAGAAGCACA
This sequence comes from Mya arenaria, assembly GCF_026914265.1. NCBI lineage: Eukaryota > Metazoa > Mollusca > Bivalvia > Myida > Myidae > Mya > Mya arenaria. The sequence goes on along the minus strand of NC_069129.1, from coordinate 62,211,083 downwards.
AGCATGCATTACTTAAAACTTAAGGGATACTAAAACATTTCACAGCTTGAATCAGATTCAAGATGACCTGATTAGCATCATTTATGCAGTAAACATGCAAGCACATAAGACATAATTCAAAGCAAATGTTACGACAAAGGATATCTATAGTAAAAGCAATGGTTCAAATAGTTATGATGGATACAATGGCTAGAGAAGCACTAAGCATTACTAAACATAAAAAGCATGGCAGAATGAAAACAAACAACCCAGAACAAATCAAAATGAAAGGGAAGGTTTTACTATAAGAAGCGCAACAAGAACACCTACAACTCTGTCCGTTCCATGCGTTGACCAAACTTTAGAACTGACTCACGTTTGTTTCATCACGAAAGTGCTGAGGGAGGGCGGTTCAGAGTTTGGGAGCAGCCAAACAGAAAGAGTTGAAGCCATACTTTGTGGTCCTTATGAACCAGTCAATTGTAATCAGGGCCCCCCCAGGTCTGGGGGTATACCAGGAAAATGGGCCGTGTTTTTACCTTTCAGGTGGCCCCGCAGTGCCGGGTGAATGCGGTGGTTTTGTCTTCACGCAAAATATAGCGGAGAAATTGCCTTACCTAGGCTCCCTAGGGTGCGGGGCATTTGGCGGGGATTTGACCATCAGTTCGTTCCCGCAGGACAGAGATTTTACCGGGGGTTGGCTGGACCGAAAGTCAAAGTCCCTGCTATTCCCCCGACCTGGGGGGCCATGGTTACAATTGACTGGTGCATTACCTGTTACCTCTGCAGTGTTACTATACCTAAAAGAATAAGAGTTGTTTGAAAATTTTAACTAAATCATGTAGATAAAATGGTTTGTATATTATCTTAAAAGTTTCTAAGGCAATAGATCTTAGTCGTCTAACTTTTAATGATGGAAGATGTGACTTAATTAATAAAGAAGAAGAATTTGATGCATGGTCATTATAGGTAAACCGTAATGCTCTTTCTTGTATCTTTTCAATCTTCTTAGTATTTAGTTCACCACAAAAATGCTGAGTTAAGGGACAGAAATTAAAGTTTGACATAAAAAAGAGCAGTAGATATTAAGTTTACCTAATTTGCAGAGATTTTTCCCAATGCGTTTAGTACATTGAATTGCCTTCACGCTTTCTAACATGTGTTTGAGTCATGATAATTGAAACTTTCTCTTAAGTCTATTTTTAGCTCGACCATTTGAAGAATAAGGAGAGCTATACTACTCGCCCTGGCGTCGCCGTCGGCGTTGGCGTGACACCTTGGTTAAGGTTTTGCATGTAAGCACCTTTAAGTCATTATCTCAGTAAATACATCAGTTATTGCATTGAAACTTTGGATATGTATTCCCAACTATCTTAGATACTAAATTAATGAAGTTAGATAAAAATGATTTGTATAAATTATAATGCAAATAATAGGCCTTTATTATTCGACTTAGAAATTCTGGTTAAGCTTTTGTGTGTAAGCACCACTTGAGGTATTGCATTGATACCTGATACAATGGTACTCAACCATCCAACCTACTAAATTAACCAAGTTAGATAACTCTAGTTTGCATTTAATGCAAATAATTGCGCTTTATTATTTGACTTAGAAATTCTGGTTAAGGTTTTGTGTGTAAGCACACATAGGTTAATATCTCAGCAACTACTTGAGGTATTGCATTGAGACTTTATACAATGGTAGTAAACCATCCAACCTACTCAATTAACCAAGTTAGATAACTCCAGTTTGCATTTAATGCAAAATAATTGCCCTTTATTATTCGACTTAGAAATTCTGGTTAAGATTTTGTATGTAACCACATTTTAGTCAATATCTCAGCAAATCTATCATGTATTGCCTTGAAACATTAAATATGTATTCCCAGATAACACATTTTTTGCATGTAAGCACACATAGGTTAATATCTCAGCAATTACTTGATGGATTGCATTGAGACTTTATACAATGGTACTCAACCATCCAATCTACTTAAATAACCAAGTAAGATAACTCCAGTTTGCATTAAATTAAAATAATGGCCCCTTTTTTATTCGACATAGAAATTCTGGTTAAGGTTTTGTATGTAACCACTTTTAAGTCAATACCTCAGCGAATACATCATGTATTGCATTGAAACTTTACACACAGGCTCCCATCTATTTAACCTTCTTATTTAATCAAGTAAGATAACTCTATCTTTTATAATACCGGGTATATAATTTTTGCCCCTTTATTATGCGACTTAGAATTTCTGGTTAAGGTTTTGCATGTTAGCACACATAGGATAATATCTTTGTGGTCCCTATGCACCAGTCAATTGTAACCAGGGCCCCCCAGGTCTGGGGGTATACCAGGGAAATGGGCCGTGTTTTTACCTTTCAGGTGGCCCCGCAGTGCCGGGTGAATGCGGTGGTTTTGTCTTCACGCAAAATATAGCGGAGAAATTGCCTTACCTAGGCTCCCTAGGGTGCGGGGCATTTGGCGGGGATTTGACCATCAGTTCGTTCCCGCAGGACAGAGATTTTACCGGGGGTTGGCTGGACCGAAATTCAAAGTCCCTGCTATTCCCCCGACCTGGGGGCCATGGTTACAATTGACTGGTGCATTACCTGTTACCTCTGCAGTGTTACTATACCTAAAAGAATAAGAATAAATTCTGGTTAAGCTTTCGTGTGTAAGTACACATATGTTAATATCTCAGCAACCACTTGAGGTATTGCATTGATACTTGATACAATGGTACTAAACCATCCAACCTACTAAATTAACCAAGTTAGATAACTCTAGTTTGCATTTGATGCAAATAATTGTGCTTTATTATTTGACTTAGAAATTCTGGTTAAGGTTTTGTGTGTAAGCACACATAGGTTAATATCTCAGCAACTACTTGAGGTATTGCATTGAGACTTTATACAATGGTAGTAAACCATCCAACCTACTTAATTAACCAAGTTAGATAACTCCAGTTTGCATTTAATGCAAAATAATTGCCCTTTATTATTCGACTTAGAAATTCTGGTTAAGATTTTGTATGTAACCACATTTTAGTCAATATCTCAGCAAATCTATCATGTATTGCCTTGAAACATTAAATATGTATTCCCAGATAACACATTTTTTGCATGTAAGCACACATAGGTTAATATCTCAGCAATTACTTGATGGATTGCATTGAGACTTTATACAATGGTACTCAACCATCCAATCTACTTGAATAACCAAGTAAGATAACTCCAGTTTGCATTAAATTAAAATAATGGCCCCTTTTTTATTTGACATAGAAATTCTGGTTAAGGTTTTGCATGTTACCACTTTTAAGTCAATACCTCAGCGAATACATCATGTATTGCATTGAAACTTTACACACAGGCTCCCATCTATTTAACCTTCTTATTTAATCAAGTAAGATAACTCTATCTTTTATAATACCGGGTATATAATTTTTGCCCCTTTATTATGCGACTTAGAATTTCTGGTTAAGGTTTTGCATGTTAGCACACATAGGATAATATCTCAGCAACTATTTGATGTATTGCATTGAGACTTTATACAATGGTATTCAACCACCCAACTTAATTAAAGACCAAGTTAGATAACTGTATTTTGCAAATAATGGCCCTTTATTATTAGACTTAGAAATTATCGTTAAAATTTTGCATGGAACCACATTTACGTTAATATCTCAGCACACCCAGGGGCGTAGCTTGACGAAAATATATGTGTAGGCCACTTTCTGGGGAGGGGGATACGAGAGCATGCATCCCCAGGATTTCGTTTTAGCTAGATGGTCGTGGATGCGTTTTAGCGTATATTTTTTTGTTGTTAAAACATTAATGAGAGTAACGATATCAATATGTTTTACCTTAAAAAAATGTTTTATGCAATGAACGGCGTCAAAGCGCAGACTACTGGTATGCAAATTTCGACAAATAATATTCGTATCATTTATGTCGTATGAATATGTATTATAGTGAAAAGGAAAACGATATATTTGAAATACCTGGTTTCCGATATATTAATCAAGTTTTATTGCAGATTTGGCATTTTTATTTTTTCGTGTTTTTTTTCTGAAAATTGGGTAGGCCGCGGCCTACACGGCCTATAGGAAGCTACGAAATCTAATCTAACAGTGATCCATGCATGTTTCGCCAAAACGTTTTGAACAATCCTTACATTGAAAAGCGGCGGAAAAGTCGAGCGCGCTGTCTCTGTGACAGCTCTTGTTTTTGTAACAGCTATTGCCTGAAATTTATCTGTATTTGCCTGAATTCTGTTATCTGAGAACCAGTTTATCAAAGAGAGACTGTCCTGTTCTACTTTTAGAGTGTTTTTAACTTCATTTATATCATGTTCAGAATGTGGCAGAGTAAATATTATCATTCAGCATAATTATACTGTACTGTATAAGTTTATTTTGTAGGCAAAATGAAAGATATCATTAATGGAAATATTAAATAAGACAGGCCCTAGGATAGAGCCCTGAGGCACTCCATTATATTTATCTTTAAAATCACTAGTTTTTTTCACCTAGTTTAAGCCGACCCCTTTTACTATTGGTAGACACTTTTTAAGTAACTAGTTTTGGCTTATGACATCTTTCTGCATCATACTCACAGCACTACATTTATAATTGATGAAATGTTATATAATCCAATCCTCTGAGATTAGTTAAACAGCCTCTTCAATAATTTAAGAATGAAGGACTTTCTAAAATTGCACTGAATACAATGGTACAATGACAAAAATGAATGTGAATGTTTTGTTGTCACTATTTTCTGCTAATGAAAACAATGTTGTGATCGAAACTGAACTAAGTCAATTTTTCTTGTTTCAGGTTTGCATTGTGTGATTTTCTCAAGTATATATTTAATTAAAACGTTTAACTGTTTATTTAAAATGTTAATAAAAGCATAGCCTACTCTTTCAACGCTTAGACAAGCCTGATGGGGGATATCACGAATGTCATGTATTTTCGCGACGGTGTATAGTTTCCTTTTTTTTCAACTCAGGAGTACAGTGCCAACATTAAGCAATGTGATATAAACAAAAGGAGTAATTAAGAAAATATATGATTGAGTGGTTTTGTGTTAAATATGTTGAAATAGAAAGACATTTTATACATTACATTTCTGTTTAAATTTCCTGTTGACTGAGCAATTATAATATTTATATGCATATTATATCCTCGACTAACCATGATTCGCGGATGTAAGGAATAAATAAAAAATAATAAAGTTGAGCAAAACAATGAAATAATTTAATTACTTTTGTCAGACATGCCATTTATGTATCCATATTTCCACAAGTATTTAAGAACAAACGGTCAAATGTTCACGTAAATAATGTCAACAGAGTACAGACACTGAAACTAGGCCGCCATCTTGATTCTAGTACCTTGATTCGCGAGCTCTGACGTAATCTAGGTCAGCACGTTTTAATTAGGCCAACACTATTTTGATCAATTGTTATTTGAGAAAAACAGTTAAACATATCTTTAAAAATGTTAATTTCAAAATTTCAACTTGTAATAAAAGATTTACAGTATTTTGCAAACATAAACATTAAATCATGTCAAATTACTCGTAGTGGGAGATAGTATAATTTAACCCAAAGACAAAACTGTCTTTTTAAGTGTATTTTCAGGGACACTGAACATTCTAGATGACTTAAGGACATAAGTGCCTTCCTCTCTGATCATTTTGTACATAAGCATGTTTAAGGGCAGTTGGAAATAAATTATGTACTGCTTTATCACTGCTTAGGGATGCACCTAAAACAGAAATTAACACTCACTAATTTCTTTATTTTGACACTAAGACTATGGGTTATGAAAACACATATTATAAGTTTGCTTTGCCTTCCTACAAGAATTTAGGTCACGTGACCGTCATTGATAAAATGTATACAAAGCAGACGAAATAACCAGCGAATTTTTAAGGATGTTATGTGGCAAATATGGTTGGTTTCTATGGCAATTAATTTGGGATTAGTAAAACTACGTTGTTTGCAGTGTTAACCATTGTTTTAAGTGAATTCATCTGTTTTGAAGACATTTTTTCGCGAGTTTGAAAGCATCCACTCTTGTAAATAGTTCGTAGTAAAATAATGTCATAGCTTTGCAGATACGTGCATTTCACGTGATAACCAGGTAAAAACAAAGATAGCCGCGAATCAAGGTTGGTCGCGATTTTAGGGACTAGGAAGATACATACTTAGTATGGGCCATAACAGCTGATAACAATGGTACCATGAGGTTTTGTTTTTTACATGTTAGATGTTTTTAGCAGGATTCTTAACAGATTTAACTGATTTCATGTGCATATTGGATTATTGGTTTAAAACAAAATATTTTCCTTTTCAGATGTTAAAGAATGCGGAATCAAATACATGTTCAAATGTCGTGTAGAAGCAGCATGCTTTAATTTAAGAACAGAATTTTTTAACACATACAAACAATAAAACATGAGCCAAAAGCCAGGTCACAACACTGGGCCCAAGGGTGATGTGTCGTATGTGCGAGCCACGCCTGGTCCCCAGTACCCTATCGCCCCCTCCCCACTGCCTTCCATGGACAACAATCACCTGGCCAATGCCCATCCACAGCAGCACAATGTAAACAGTGATCTGGAGGACAAGCTGGAACTTCAGCAAAGGGAACTGGAGGAGATCCGTGCCCGCGCTGCTCAGATGGAGAAAACCATGCGCTGGTGGTCGGACTGTACGTCTAACTGGAGAGAGAAGTGGAGCAAGGTGAGGAACGAGCGGAACAAGGCACGTGAAGAAAACAGGCAGCTACGCGGGAAGTTGGATTTGCTGATCAAGGAGAATAATAGTTTGAAACGAGATAAAGATGAGCTAGTTAACAGTAGTAAAATTACTGTTGGGAAAACTGACAAACTTCAGGACAAAAATGTGGAGTCAATGACTGGCTCAACATCTTGTGCAAGTGCTTTAGGAGTGAGTAAACCTCAGGATGATATTGAAACAAGATCTGACACCAGCAACTCGGACAGTGTGCAATCAAAACTGCAATCTCCGGCTCGACGGGACGTGTTGACTGACTCAGAGTGCCAGACATTGGAAGACCTCAGAGATTTACGGCAACACAGTGACAAAGAGGAAGAAGTTGGTGGTGAAAGGCTGACACTGATAGAACTGAAGCTGGATGAATCTCAGAAAACCATCTCAGGAGAGAGGGAGTAAGTGACATTCCTTATTGTGAATCATTATTTTAAACAGAATAAAGCCTTACACATTCATACATGTAGATTATTTGCATTGTCATTTTGCAAGTTATCATTTCCCGAACAAAAGTGCTTGATTTTCACTTTGTTCCAAAATTTCCAACTCCAATGACATTCAACTTAAGAATAGATGTTTAATTCTGTGAAATATCTGACATGGCAATTATTTAATGAAAAATATATAGATAAATAGATTGCTCTGGACATAAATGAAAAAACCCAGCATTATTCTAAAATAAAAAAGTATGTATTTTGCACCTTTAAGAGAAAAGACCCATCTTCTGAAGTTACTGGAGGACACAAGACACGAGCTGCTTAACCTTAAAACCCGCTATGAAGAGCAGAAACAATCAAAACTTGACCTGGAAATGCAGGTATTGCACATCAGCACAAGGCAGTCTGAGTATTTTCTTGTGTTTTTTTTCAACATCTAGAAAACTACAACAAAAAAGGCTGTGGAAATAAAATAACATGATGCTTTATTTGTTGAGACCACTTGCATTAAGAGAGACATAGTTGTCACAATGTCAGTTCAGTGTATGTGTGTGCATGTTTGTATGTGTCTGTCCAAAGTGAATTTGCCTGGGCTGTATCTTAACCATGAATTATAGGATTCATCATGAAGGTTCACCATGATGAGATGGGTTGTCACACACTATACCCAGGTCTGTTTGGTAAAGATCCATGTTTAGAGATCAAAAGTCGAAATAATCCTTATCTGGGCTGTATCTTGACAATGCACTAAAGGATTTTCAAAAAATTGCTATAAAGGTTAACCATGTTGAGGTGGCATGTCACACGCTAGACCAAGGTCGGTACATTAAATATCCAGGTAATTGTCAGGGTAAGAGGTCAATGGTTGAAAAGATCCTTTTCTGGGTTGTATCTTGACCATTCAGAGCTGCATTGTAGGATTTTAAAAAAAACTTGCCATAAAGGTTCACCATGATGAGGCGGCATGTCATGCACAAGATCCAGGACTGTACTTCAAAGGTCAATGTTATGCTTAGAGATCAAAGGTTACGTGATCCTGGTAGGGCTGTATCTTGATCATGCACTATAGGATTTAAAAAAAAACATACTTCATCATGATGAGGCAACATGTCACGCACAAGACCAAGGTCTGATCCTCAATGATTAAGGTCACACTTAAAAGTGAAATGTCACAATGAGTTCTGTTGATAGGACTTGTCTGGACCAAGCCTTATCAGGGCTGCATCTTTACTATGTATGATAGGATTTTCAAAAAACATATCATGGAGGTTCACCATTTTGCATTTGGCATAGTGTTGCAGGATTAACGTATTATTCAACTCCATGTTGTTCTGTTTTGCAACTGCATGGAAGAGCTGTACATCTGTGTTAGTTAGTTAGGGCTTTTTGAACGGGCTCAACATGTCTCCATTTGGTGTCTAGTGTTATATTTTAATAGCTAAAAATAATCAATACAAGTTAATGAGCTCTTTAATGCAAAGTAAAGTCTAGACATTGCTTCAACTGCTTTTCTGTGCCAGAAACTGTAAGTAAAACATACTTTGTTGCATAGAATTTATGAGAATGTAAGATTTCTTATGTTATTCAGTTAGAGCGTGTACGGGAACAGCACGGGGATGACCTCGCTCGTGTAACTTCAGACCTCCAGGACGAGCAGGCCACACGGGCACACATGGACAAACGGGTTGCAGAACTCAGGGCCGAGGTACATGTAGTATAGCAATGCATCTAGCCTAAATTTGTGTTGGCATCTTTGTCATCTTAAAAACATGTTAATGTTGGCCATGGCTTGGAAACTTTTCATGATATTGATACGACATTTTAAACAATATTTTGGTACACGCTTTAATAATGCATATATGTGTAGCACTTTGGTTAAAATTTTTATGATCTTTGGCCCTTTATAGACTGTCAGAGCAGAACTGACTAGCTTCATCCACCCACTTTCTATAATGTAATTGAACTGTATTTTAAAGGCGGACGCTGCTTAAAACAATTTACATTTACTTTATATTTTGGGTAGAAATGCTTCTTGGTCTTGCAGATAAGTATGTTCACATATTTGAAGTAAAAAGTCACAGTTTTTGTATAAATCATCAGTGCTTTATCGGAAAATGATAATCTCAATGTCTTTATCAGCTCGAGAAGCTTCAGCGAGAAAATGCTGACGAGTGGGGACGACGAGAGCGCCTGGAGACAGAGAAATTAGGAATCGAGCGTGAGAACAAGAAGTTGCGAGCCACACTCTCAGACATGGAGGAGCAACTTGAACGGAAGAGTACGCATGCATCAACTGTTGTCAACAAGGACATGAAGACGCTACAGTTGGATGTGTCCGAGAGAAACAAGGTATGTTTGGTAACATATTTGTTGAAGAAATTAGGTGTGGTATATCAATAAAAATCCTATCTGATCTGGTTAGCAGTGTCTTTACAGAGGTATAATGGGCAAAAACACATGGGGAATACATAGTTTTTCCAAATAGGGGTCCTTTAACCACGACTGTAGAAGAAAGGACATTTTATTTAAATCATTATATATTTACTTATTTAATAATGCCTAAAGGCAGTATAAAGATATTCACAGAAATATGTGTATATAATTTTTTTATAAATGAAAGTGATCAACTGTGTTTCTTTGTAGCTAAAGGTTCAAATATTAATAACTGAAAGTTACTTTGACCAAAATTATCGCTATTAATGAATTATATTTTCATGTGTATAAATAATCTGTATAAATATTTAATAGTTAAAGATTTACTAGAGCATCTCGTTTTTTAGCTCGACTATTAGAAGAATAAGGAGAGCTATCCTAGTCACCAGAGCGTCAAGTTTGTGTACCACCTCAAATATTGACATATGGCTTTGAAACTTTGCACACTTGTTCAACATCATGCCCCCACCCTGTACATAGGAGGATGTAACTCGATCAAGCATTTTGACAAAATTATGCCCCTTTTTTTACTTAGAATTTACGTTAAAGTTTGCGTACCACCTCAAATATTTTCAAAGTCCATTGACAACTGGCTTTGAAACTTTGCACACTTGTTCACCATCATGCCCCAACCTGTACACAGGAGGAGATAACTATATCAAGCATTTTGACAAAATTATGCCCCTTTTTCAACTTAGAATTTACGTTAAAGTTTGCGTACTACCTCAAATATTTTCAAAGTCCATTGACATCTGGCTTTGAAACTTTGCACACTTGTTCACCATCATGCCCCCAACCTGTACACAGGAGGAGGTAACTCTATCAAGCATTTTGACAAAATTATACCCCTTCTTCTACTTTGAATTTATGTTAAAGTTTGCGTACCCCTTCTTCTACTTAGAATTTATGTTAAAGTTTGCGTACCACCTCAAATATTTTCAAAGTCCATTGACATCTGGCTTGGAATCTTTGCACGCTTGTTCACCATCATGCCCCAACCTGTCCACAGGAGGAGGTAACTCTATCAAGCATTTTGACAAAATTATGCCCCTTTTTCGACTTAGAATTTACGTTAAAGTTTGCGTACCACCTCAAATATTTTCCATTTCAATTTATGTAAATATCTCAGCACATCATGTTTTGCATTGAAATCTAATCTAACAGTGATCCATGCATGTTTCGCCAAAACTTTTCAATCCATACACCTAAAAGCGGCGGAATAATTGAGCGCGCTGTCTCTGTGACATTTCTTGTTTGCATATACATTGCACAATCATGCAACATACAAAAATGTAAATATCATAGCAATCTGCTTGTTTTTCCCCCAGGAGCTGGCAGACCTGAAGCACATCCATGTGAAGTTGAAGAAGGCCCACCAGGAGCGACTGACTGATCTGGACCACAGTCGCCGAAGATGTGATCAGTTTGAAATGGAAGTGAAAAAGCTCCGGTCTCGTGTGGAGGAACTCAAACGAGAACTGGCAAATGCCGAGGACGAGGTCAGCAAAACATCGCAGGCCAAAAATAAATACTTGTCTGACACTGGTTGAAAATTTGTTCAAGACCTTAATAAGTTGATTACAGTTTGACAGTGGGGAATCTTTGATTTCAAATGTGTGTTTTTTTGCATATATCATGCAGTATACTACAGGACTTAATATCGCTAGAGGAAAATTTTAAGCTGAAAAATAGTTGTTTTTTTCTCTCTAATGTTAAGCAAGTACTTTTAGGTATGCATTTTTTTTCATTTCATAAATACAATTACATTTTATATAACAGTGTCGTAACCATTTTTGCTACAATGGACAATGTCCAGAAAGTACAGCAGTCTCATGATTATTTTTAAATCTTCGGTTCTGCCCAAATAACACATTTTGTGACAATGTTTTTTGTAGGTGGACACTCAGGGGAACAACGTGCGCAAGGTACAGCGGACAAACGATGAGCTTCAGGAACAGGTGGAGAACCTCAATGTACAGCTGGAACACCTCCAGAGCAGGTATGTGATGTGTAGAGCAGGTATTTTCTGTGTAGAGCAGGTATTTTCTGTGTAGAGCAGGTATTTTCTGTGTAGAGCAGGTATGTGATGAGTAGAGAAGGTATGTTCAGTGTAGAGTGTTCATTGCACAAACCCTACTTTAGTTTCATGGTTTAAATGCCCCCTTGGTGTATCCCATAATATGTTAATTGGCTATACAACTTAGAGAAAAAATATAAATGTTACTACTAGACAATTGAATTAGGAGACTGATAGATTGATCAGATTTTACTGGGGTACTTATACACAATTGGAATACCCTGGCTAATGCCTTAAAAGCAAAATCCATGTGATCAACGTTTCCGAGATCATTCATATCTTTGTGACTGTGTTGGGAGTTTGGGGCATATTAGCACCAACACAATTATTTAGAGGGATTTAAGTTCCACACAGTACTTTCCTTGACTTATTCAATGCATTTGATAAGTTACTCTGTTCCAGACTAAGACGCAGTTCCCAGTCCAACACAGGACATGGAGGAAGTCTGCGAGCATACAGTCCCAACTTACAGGCACTTGAAGTGGATGATGACACAGACGACGACTTTAGTGAGGGCTCATGACCATAGGCATCACAGCGTGTGATTCACCACAGTGCTGACCATCTTGGAATCATGTTGTATAGACTGGACATCGCAGCTTGTGATGCACCACTGTGCTGACCGTCTAGGAATCATGTTGTATAGACTGGACATCGCAGCTTGTGATGCACCACTGTGCTGAGCGGCTGGGAATCATGTTGTATAGACTGGACATCGCAGCTTGTGATGCACCACTGTGCTGACCGTCTGGGAATCATGTTGTATAGACTGGACATTGCAGCTTGTGATGCACCACAGTACTGACTGTCTGGGAATCATGTTGTATAGTCTGGACATGGGTTGTATGATCGCCCAGTACAGGTTCAAACTGTCTGAAATATGTACTTGTCAATTTTATCTCTGATTGTTTATTATGGATAAAACTAATTTACAGGTAAAACCATTGATCACCATTATTACTTAGCTGGCTTTGTGATGTTCTCTCATTCGCAATCTTTGTTTTTACATTTTTACACCAAAGTATATGTACTTGACTATTTTTGTATGTCATAAAATTGCTGGTGATGCTAGCTGAATGGTTGTGCTGGTCACATGTGATTAAACATGTACAGTAGATATAACTTGTACATTTTACATGCATATAATTGAACTTGTACAGAATTTTATGTTATATCAGGAAGTTTAGATACATGTACTTTTAAAAAAAAATATATATTGAAAAACGCTCAAAATATTATGGCAAGGGCAACTATTTTATTACAGAATAAGATAATTTATTTGCAATGAAATAGAAATATAAGCGATGTTTCTCTTAAGAATGATCAAGCATGTGAAACATTCTTAATACCGGGTAGTTGTTTTTGAATGTGAGGCTGTAGATTTTGACATGTGTTCGTCTGTAAAACTCATTATGATGTAAGTCTACATCCATACCTGTTAATGTTTACTTCTTTGTATTGTGTATTTCAGACTGTTTTCTTTGTGTTTTGTTTTTTCAGACTGTTTTTGACAAATTCAAAATTTTCCACTTCAAATAAGTATTACCTCATTTAAAAAGCCATCAGCTATCATCCATCATCAGATCAATGTCTCATATGTTTAGGCCAGTACAGTTAACATGATTCATTGCGTTAGCTCTTCCAAGCCAATATACAAACATAAGTTTAATGTGGAGCCATCTGACACACTGGTACAAATGTAGTCCATTAACGATTTCATTAAATTTTGATGCCGGAACCCCCGTAACATTGGGGTATGATTTAAAAGGTTATTATATGCAGATTACTTATAGGTAAAATAAATGACCAAAAAGCATCATACACAAGTTATTACAGTTTGTACGTTTGCTGTTTATTTAAACTGGATTTGTACGTGAAATAACCTAATTCGCAATCTTTCACAAAATACTTTCAAATGATACCAACATAAGATGGGATAATCAGGCATCTAAAATTTACATATCTGTGTATCTGATACTTTAAATGTGTATTTGGCTTATCAGCATCTTGGCTCTCAGAACTTTGTAATTGTTCACATTTGGGCTGCAACAATAAACTGGTATACCGATGTATACATGTTTATATATATTGTTGTACTTGCTTATGTTTTTGAACTGCAATATGACTGAAAATTGGCAGAATTGAAAGTTGTTTAATTTAAAGTTTGTGTCAGTTCATACCATTCCTGGTAAAACATTCTAAAGTTGATGCAAAAATGAAATGTTGAAATTGAGTGTCCTTGTTTAACAGCTTATTCTGTATTTCTTGGAATGATGGAAGTCTTGAACAAATATATAGAATATATTTCAATGTTTTTTTGGCGTATTGCTGCAGCCCCAATTCCCACTTTTTAGTGCTTATTTCTATTCCAAATGTGTCCAGTTGTGAACATCATGGTACTAGATTTGTGCTTGTATGAAGTACCTGTTCACAAAGAAATTTAACCAGCATGTATTTTTGTCCTTGACTACTAAAGAGTAATTACAAAATACATAATATACCAATTTCTATTTTCTTTAAATTGTTTAAAGGGAAAAATTCGTTATTAAAATGTTTATGGCAATTTTAGTTTCATAATTGCTACATGATATATACATGTACATTGTATGTATCTTTTGTAGATCTGTTCTTTACTCCCCAATATATGGCAATAATAGCATTAAGCTGTATACTCTGTATATTGTATTCTTTAATTTAATTATATATACACATGTACTTCAACATATAATTCCATGTAATAATCAGAACATGTTGTGAAAAGTAACACTATTTATTTCTTTTTTTATGGAATTTTGTAACAATTACTGTTTTAGGTTAGATGAAAAATATGAAAATGCAAATAAACAGATAAATCCTACTCCGTATTTTATCTATCACATGTTACTTACAGTAGAATTATAAGAAAACACTCTAGAGGCGACCTCCTGAATTGGATATACATGTGGGCCAAACAGAATCAACAAGAGACTAAATCATGTTGTAAACTAATCATGTCTGGGAAAAAACGGCACAAAAATAGCAGTGGAATCAACTGTGAAAACTCACAATAATTGCACTACTCACTCGACAGTGACCACATTCAAGCCCTTGACCTATGCACAGATCTATGGTGGACATATGATGCTATATTGCACCTCGTGTTCTAATGCAATAGCAATCTTTTGGTTAGAATTGTAACGCGAAACCTCCAAACAATCAAGGAGTTGTACAAATCATTATTATGATAACATATTATAATTAGTAGTAACATGTAAATGTAAACATATAATCAATGAAAAATTCCAGATGCATTCCATTTAGACCTGCACTAAACATGCATGAAGAAACAGCGTACAAGAAGTTATTCAATCATATTAACAGTTGTAAAAGCTCATATACTATTGCATTGAAATGAACCGTACAACGATATGCCCGTTTTGACTAGAACTGTATAATCCGGTGTGTGATTTTGAACAGTTTCAAAATGGCTGCGTCCATGGTCGGAATTTTGGATGAAAATGTCCGAGAAAAAGTAGCAAATAGTAAAGTCCTCGTCGTTGGCGCCGGCGGTATTGGATGTGAACTGTTAAAGAATTTAGTGCTCACTGGGTTTGTGGACATTGAAACGGTAAAAATACTGATGTTGCTTTTCTTTGTGTCAGCCTACACCGGCTACTGTATTTATTTTGATTTTTAGCTCGACTATTCGAAGAATAAGGAGAGCTATATTACTCACCCTGGCGTCGGGGTCGACCTCACACCTTGGTTAAGGTTTTGCATGTAAGCACCTATAAGTCATTGTCTCAGTAAATACATCATTTATTGCATTGAAACTTTGGATATGTATTACCAACTATCTAACCTACTAAATCAATGCACCAGTCAAGTGTTACTACGGCCACCCCAGGTCCGAGGACTTTGACTTTCGGTCTAGCCAACCCCGGGTAAAATCCCTGTCCTGCGGGAACAAACTGATGGTAAAATCCCCGCCAAATCCCCGGAGCCCAGGGACACTAGGTAAGGCCCATTTCCTGCTATATTTTGCGCGAAGACAAACCACTGCATTCACCCAGCATAGTCCAAATAATTGTGCGTTGACAGATTTTTTTAGATTTTTGATATGGCAAATCCTTCACGTACAAATTGTTTAGTATCAAAAGTGGGTAGTTGTTCCGATCAGGATTCCGGGTTAAAGCATATAGCGTCTATAAAATATCATAAAAACAAAAAATATTACCAGATAATGTTATTTTATATTAGTTCAGTACACAAAAAATAAATATCCAACTTATAATTATGAGTTTGACGGCTTTTCTTCATTTCATTCTGTCAAAACATAACGATATATACATGACGGGCACCTGCAAGGCTTCAGGGCACAGTTTTAAATCGCTCGGAACATTTCGGCCATGGCCGAGTTGCTACGATTGTGTAACGAGGTCTATCTCGAAGCTTTGTCGGAGGAGGCCGAGTTATTACGATTGTATTGAGTTGTTCCCCTTCGCATAATTGTTTTCTGTGTCAGTCAACTTTCGTTTTATTGGAAAGGTAAACAACTTGTTTTAATGCATTAAATGCTTGTTTAGTGCAAAATAACATTTCACTTACATGGATAAATATGAATATAACTCTTTATGATCAATTTCAACCATAAAATACTTCATTTAAAACAATTTCAATATTTTTAAAACACCCCCGTTTTTTGCACATTCCCGTTTAGACGTTAGGGATTGGAAGAATCCCGTATAACACGTCTATTATTTTAGACTATCACCCAGCACTGCTGGGCCACCTGAAAGGTAAAAACACGGCCCATTTTCCCCGCTATCCCCGGTATACCCCTGGGCCTGGGGGGGCCATGGTTACAATTGACTGGTGCATAAGTTCGATAACACTTATTTTAATAAAATTTAAGTAAACCTTTGAGGAAAAGTGTGCCCGGTGTGGGGCTCAAACCCACAACTGGGGGAACACTAGCATGGCGCCCTAACCAACTGGGTACCTTGTTCTAACCCACACACACTACACTCCTACTCCCCATTAATCTTTTAGGCCGACGGAGGCACTCCTGCCGTTTACCGCTGTCACCAGTAAAGTAAACCTGGGAGTAAAAGTATGCCCGGTGTGGGTCTCGAACCCACGACTGCTAAAACACTAGCACGGCGCTTTAAACAACTGAGCTAACCGGGAGGCTGGTTCTAACCCACACACACTACAGAGTTACCTGCTCGGCAGAGGAAAAATAATAATAACAATTTAGTGTAGCAGTCATAATCGGTTAAAAATCTTAATTACTTTTTTAAAAACTTAGTGTAGATTCATGTGAAGTGTCCGCAGAGTTTTGCAGAGTTAATGACTCCGAGGAAAGCCACGTTCATAATTCTTCAGTTGACTGATCACCCTTCGAGGGCCTTAAATTCAAACTCTGAGGAATGCAGACAGTCAATAAATTCATTTGTTGGCCGCTATAGCGAATATCAGGGCAAGGAAACAGAACTTGGGTCTAACTCGTTGAGTCTACTGAACATCATCTATCACATTGTTATGTTTTTCAAATATTAGGATTGAGTTCATATTATGATTACTCCATGATTGCAGATTATGTGCCTTTAAATAAATAGTAAGATTACCTCCACTTATTAAAGTTTGTCATACTTTATGAGTACAAATAAAGTGAGGGGGTCTAAGTTGAGTTTTTCCTTTTGTTTTTCAACAAAGTGTCACTGTTATACAGATGAAGTGTGTGAAAGTTTTAAAACTCAAAATTTAAAATTTATTCTAATAAATGCACACTATATTTCAAAACCCCAAATTGAGACTGTAGTAGGCCATAATAAAAACCCTCTGCATATGAAACATTTGAGTGAGGGTTTTTGAGATATTCTTTCCTCAGATTGAATGGTTCTTGTAAATCTTTCTGCATTTATTTTATGCCATGTAAAAGACAATTAGATGTTAGGTTAAATCTTCCAATTTTAATTCCCCTGTTCATGCTTTGTACATTTCAGATTGATCTGGACACGATTGATGTGAGCAATTTAAACAGGCAGTTTTTGTTTAGGAAAGAACATGTCGGCAAGTCTAAGGCACAGGTAAAGAAAATTATGTTTATATTTCTTTCTTTATAATACCCTTGGTAATAAGTGTCTTTTGATTTTTTCCTTATAACGCACACAAACAAAGAACTTTTATATTTGATATTGTTGAAAATATTGCACCAAATTACCTTTGGATTTGTGCATTTTGGTTGTGAAATCAAAGTTTACCTTTGGATTTGTGCATTTTGATTGTGAAATCCCCAACTTTGTTCTGCAAAGTTTTGTGGAAGTGAACATCGCTTTTCTAGATTTAATGTCGCTTTCTTATTTCACATAATACAGTGTTAAAGTTTGTGGTGTAAATGTTATCCTTGCATGATGTGAAAATAAAATTCCCTATTCTATGATTTTATTATATCATCCAAAAATTGTATCATACAGCATTTACTATAGAATGGTGATTCTGAATTGGTGTATTCTTTAAAAAAATAAACTTCACTTTTTTTGTCTTTTTTATTTTTAAAGCTTTCTTGTTCATTTCTAGGCCAAATTAGAAATCCCAATATTTATTGATTTTAGTGAGAAAAATTAATTCTGCAAGATTGACATTATTATTCCCCCGAAGGTGGGCATATTAAAATCGCACTGTCCGTCCGGCCGGCCGGCCGGCTCTGTAACTTTCCCTTGTATGGACAGATTTTAAAATAACTTGCCACATGTGTTCCACATACCAAGACGACGTGTGGCATGCAAGACCCGTGTCCCTACCTCAAAGGTCAAGGTCACACTTAGTGTTTATTCACAATGGAGTGCTGCATATAAGGACATAGAGTATAGGTTGTCGTGTCCGGGCTGTAACTTTCTCTTGTATGGACAGATTTTAAAATAACTTGCCACATGTGTTCCACATACCAAGACGACATGTCGCGTGCAAGACCCGTGTCCCTACCTCAAAGGTCAAGGTCACACTTAGTGTTTATTTACAATGGAGTGCTGCATATAAGGACATAAGAGTATAGGTTGTCGTGTCAGGGCTGTTACTTTCCCTTGTATGGACAGATTTTAAAATCACTTGCTACATGTGTTCCACATACGAAGACGACGTGTCGTGTGCAAGACCCATGTCCCTACCTCTAAGGTGAAAGATACACTAAGTGTTTATTCACAAGGGAATTCCGAATATAAGGACATAACAGTGTAGGTTGTCAAGTATGGGTGGTATTTTTTTATGTTCAGAGGCAATTTAAAATAACTTGCCATATGTATTTGACACGTAAAGGCAAGATCAACTTTTCATGTACTGACCTTGTTTGTAGGTCAATGTCACATTCGGGGGCATTTGTCACATACTGTGACAGCTCTTGTTTTCCTGTTTATTATATACAACCTGATGAGGGCCGAAACGTTGCTTCTTTAATTATCACAATATTAATTGACACATTTTCACCAATCAGAAATGCTCCAGCCGCATTCCCAAAATTATGAGTAAAAACAGACTGGTTCATTTATATTCTTTGTGACATGTGTAATTGTACTTGCTAAATGTTGGCATTTTCAAAAAAGCTTGTTATGTTAAATTGAATTCTGATGCAATGGATGCAATCATAATGTAATGTTAATGTTTATATTATTGGTTACAGGTGGCCAAAGAGAGTGCTCTGCGGTTCAATCCAGACGCCAAGATCATTGCCTACCATGATAGCGTTATGACCACAGATTATGGCCTTGGTTTTTTCAAGAAGTTTGATGTTGTCCTGAATGCCTTAGATAACAGAGGTATTTTAGTGTGTTTTTTTGTTAATTATTATGGCTAACTAAAATTATTATGGCTTGCTAAAACTACTGTATTAATATTGTGTTATGTGAAGTGTAAAGTGCTTGAGAAATTGGTCTGCACAACGTACATTTATAGCAGAGCATGGTAAGCCTTAAATTAAAATATTTATGTCCTTGACTATCTGACCTCCAAACCTTTGCAGCTGCCCGTAACCATGTGAATAGGATGTGTCTAGCAGCTGATAAGCCTCTAATAGAAAGTGGAACGGCAGGCTATCTCGGTCAAGTCTCTGTCATTAAAAAGGTAATTTTCCTATAAAAACCTTATGAGAATTGTTTACATTATCCAAATGCTATCTATGTAGTCTTAGTATTCTCCATCAATATTAAAGTTGTTTTTTATGTTCTTTGCAGTAAATTTCTGAAAGGCGTCAATAGTAATGATGTGATGCATGCTTAGGGATATTGTTTACATTTGTTTTTTTTCTGAATTTATTCATTAAATGAGAATGAATACTTCCTAATAATCTGGCTAGATAAGGATATTATATAGTTTGTTATAGATGATAATGCATATTTTGCAGTCTGGGGAAATGGGTGCCTGTTCACTTTAGATGGTTAATTTTGTGTGTTCTTCCTTTTCTGTGCAGATTTTAATTTAATACATGTACTTTTGTCTATGTCACACAATATATGAAGAACACTGACATGTCATTACTCCTTTTTAAATATGAAATATAATGTGTTACGGTACCATGATTGAAGCACAACTGAACAAAAAATGACACTGTAACAGATTTTAGTTCACTTCAATTATTGCAGGCTTAAGCCTTTGGAGAAGGGGAATATTTTGATTTGGAACTTGTAGGGAAAAATATTTATTTTTATATGCCTGTTCATAAAACCGGAAATAATACAGTTTCTCCTGCGGCAGGCGGACAGGCGGCGTCTTCTGTGTTGATCGATGAATAACTTTTGACTCCATCAAACCATCAGTTAATTTGGTCAGAATGTGGGCATAATGTCTTGGTACCAGACTGGTAACCAGCTTTATTGCTTGAGTCCCTCAAGAGTAATCGCCGTTTGTTTATAATTATAAATATTACCTGAAATTGGTCTTGTCTGATAACAGCTTAAGAAGCCTTTTTTCGATCTTTACGGTATTCACCTAATTAAGTCAGAATGTGTATGGGCACAATATCTTAGACAAGTTTGATTATAAGCCATATGGCTCATTTCACTGAAGAGTTATCACACTTCACATAGCCATTACCTGAAATTGTACTTGTCTGATCAATACATTTAGAAGATTTTGTCCAATCATCCTTAATTTCTGACAATATGTTTATGGGCAGTATACTTCGGTCAGGTCTGATAAACAGCTTCGTTACGAGTTATGACCCCCAAATTTGCAAAAAACTGTGTGAACAGTTTCCGTTTTCTTATTTTTTTCTAATGTACATTCAATTATCATTTACTTGTCCTAAAAAAAGGATGGGCATATTTTGCAACAGTTGGCACTCCTGTTGACAATCAGAGCCCCTAAAAATTACACTGTAAAATAAAACTAAAATTCAACACCATAAAAGGCAAAAGCTAGCGCTTTGCCTTACATGTGTAAAATAGTTATTTATAAGAATTGTTGAACAGTGCCAATGTTGAATTTTGTTTTAGATTTTTAATAAAAGAAATGTAACAAATGTGTGCGCTCGTCTCCGCAGGGTCTGACAGAATGTTATGAGTGCATACCAAAGCCTCCCCAAAAGACATTCCCCGGCTGCACAATCCGAAACACCCCTTCCGAGCCAATACATTGTGTCGTTTGGGCTAAACACTTATTCAAGTAAGAGGCTTTCTGAAATATTTTAAAAATGCAATTGCAGGCTTAAGTATAAGGCTTTAAGAGAAAGGTCAATGGTAGTTTGAATTCTCTTTACACGTCTTTGTCACAGCATTATTTTGACAATTTGCAAATCACTGTCAAACTTGTTTTGTTGTTGGAAATTAATTGCTTAAAAAACTTCTGTAATCCAGAAGTATTGCCACTCCAAGTTTAACTATGTGCCATGTAATGTTTAATAACTAATATATTATAACGTTTTTTACAGCCAGCTGTTTGGTGAGGAAGATCCGGACCAGGACGTCTCCCCGGACACAGAGGACCCTGAACTCACAGGTTAGGTGTACTTGTGTACAGGGTTGGAGCAGGCGTTAAGAGCAGGGGTATAGATGGGAGGAGAACTTGTGGAGCAGGGTTGAAGAAGGGAGGGGAAGCTTGTCGACTTGAGTGGAGCAGGGGTGTAGATGGGTGGGGAAACTTTTGAAGCAGGGGTGTAGACAGGAGGTGAACATGTGGAGCAGGGGTGTAGCCAAGAGGGAAAGCTTGTGGATTGGAGTGGAGCAGGGGTGTAGACTGGAGGAAAGCTTGTGGACCGGAGTAGAGCAGGGGTGTAGACCAGAAGGGAAGCTTGTGGACATCATTGAAGCAGGGTTGTAGATGGGTGGGGAAAGCTTGTAAACAGGAGGTAAGCAGGAGTTTAGACAGGAGGGTAAGCTTGTGGACTTGGGAGGAGCAGAGGTGCAGATGGGAGGGGAACTTGTGTAGCAAGGGTGTAGAAGGGAGAGAAAATCTTGTGGACTTGAGTGGAGCAGGGGTTTAGACTTGTGGAGGTGGAAAGGGATGTAGACAGGAAGGTTGACTTGTAGAAGGAAGGAAGTGGAAATGTCATCACAACACTGAGATGATATGAAAACATTCGGCTAGATAAACTTGTAGCTTATTATTGTTTTTTATTGTTTTAAATTTCATTATGTTTTTGGTTTCTTTGCAAAATGGCTTTTGTATCTTTAAAGGGGATAAATGTGTTGAGGTTATACATTAAGTATACATTGAAGCTATTTTTGCTCTCTAAAATATAACAGATCATATTCAAATTGTACACTTACCGGGTATTTCCCTTTTCAGCCAAAGCAGGCCAGAATGCCCTAGATGGAGAAGCTAAGGCAGGGGGCACAGGGGGCCTCCACCGTGTGTCCACACGGGCATGGGTAGAGGAGATCAAATACGAGCCAAAGAAGCTGTTTAACAAGGTCAGTGATGGGATTGCCCTGTCCTTTGTTAATTGCCTGACATTAGTTGCACCTGCCTTGTGTCTTTTTCACAGTGTAGGCGTTTTAACATTTTCATGAACTATTGGCAGTGCCATGATGACAACTTGTATGTGAAATGCTTCTGTAGACACATAAGGTTTTTATTGATGTTTCAAATGCAAAAATGGTATCGTGAATATTAATACAATAAAACAACCTAGATATTATTGCAATCTATTGCAACATGATTCAATATATTACATGTGCAATGTTTAGTCTATAAATAATAAAAGAGTTTCTTTTGTTATGATAGTACTAAGAAAAGGTTTAGAGGCTTAAATATCAATATAGAGTTATATGTAAGCAAAGCAGTCGTATAATAAAATGGTCATTTGAATCTTTTTTATTGAAACTTCTTCTTTGTGTTAAGGTAATAACATGTAGATGCCTTTCCCTACAGATGTTTCGAGATGACATAAAGTACCTGTTGTCTATGGAAGCCTTGTGGAAGAAGAGACGGGCCCCTACCCCCCTTGACTGGGACAACCTGCCGAATACAGGTTAGCTTGAATGCATTGTTACAAACATTTAACATGGTTTCAAGCCTTACCAAGCAAAGAATGCTCGTAGTGAGCTGTTGCAATCTGTTGTTCTCATCAACTGGTCAGCTGTTTGGTTGTTTTCACATCTTAAGCACATTTTCTACCAATGCTTAAGTAACTTGATCAGAATGTGTTTCTATCAAATAAAGGTCAATATAGCTTATGCGTCATGTTAGGTCAAAAAGTAGGTCACTTGTTTATAAGATTTTTATTTCCAGTACGTTGTGAGCTTTGGTTGTTCATCTTTTTTTATAAAACTGGGAGTGTTTGTCCTTTTTGAACTCTTTTGAACTATTGTCATTTTTGACAGAGCTTTCTAAGTTTAATCATACCTGGTCAAACAGTTGCTGTCTAGCAAATATGTTAATATATATAGGGCCTTTATGATACTTTTTTAGCCTTTTTGATAAGGAATTAACCACAGTAAACATGTCAATGAAAGCCAGTCCTTGTTAAATAAATATTTTGTTCTGTATATTCTGTTATCAGTTGATGGTGCGCGTCCGCAGGGTGTCATACAGGATCAACGACAGTGGTCTATGCAGGAGTGTGCAGACGTGTTTGCCCGCAGTATTGATGCTCTTAAGGGTGACCTGGCTGGCCAGGGGGACGGAGGGATGTTGGTCTGGGACAAGGTGGGTTGGATAGTGGTTTACTTAGTAAGAGTGTGCAGCCATGTTGGCTCATTGTATGAAGTCTCTCAAGGCTGACCTGGCTAGCCAGGGGGGCGGAGTGATGCTGGTCTGGGGCAAGGTGGGTGGGGTAGTAAGTCAGGGGCAGGGTGGTCTAGGTAGTGATTTACCCCTATAACTTTGAAACTACTCTTGCAACTATTTCTTGACTCTCTGAAACAAAATATAAACAATCATGAAAGATCGGACTTTGTTATACAGTCGAATCTCGTTTTGTCGACTTTGTCGGGACCTAGGGAAAAAGGTCGATAACATTCCACACATCCGAATTTAAAAAAATAATATTACGAATCCCTTTACATTTTTTGTTTGAGTTTGATTTATGTACGTCATCTGACTTCTGCAATTGAACTGTCTTGTGTCCATCATGAAAATAGCAAACGTATTATAGAAAAAAAAGTGAAAAAAATGAATTATTTGTGTTAAATCTATTTAATTCACTTTATGGATTACACAAAACATATATAAAACCACAATTACATTCACTTGTTCATTGTAAGACAACGGTGTAGCGCATATGAGATCAAGTTACAATAGCATATTCGTTATGCCTGTTTGTGTTCTACATGGAGTATAGCGAAATTTCTTTGTCACGTTACTTTCAATGTTGTTGAATTTTCCGATGATGTCATCAGCGTTCTTGTGCGGTTCAATCAATAGCTTGAGCAATAAATCTCTCTTTAATCAAAAACATAAACAAACAACTTTAATTATTCACACTTACCAATTAACCATATCCAATTATGACAGTTTGTTATTTTGATGCACACGGTAATTTAGCGACATGTCACAAACCGTCATGAATATTTTCACACCTACAACTCGATCTACAGTTCGATATATGAAACAAGGAAAATGTGTGAAATTTGACCTCAGGGACTGAAATAGGAGGTCGTCATAGCAAAATAAGCGAGATAGAAAAATTGACACAAGCAAACTTATTTTATGTAAAATAAGAAGGAATAAATTCGGGACCGGAGAAAAAAGTTGACACAACTGGAAGGTCGAGATATCTGACGTCGACATAGCGAGTTTGGACTGTACAATGTACCTGTGGGTCTGATTATAATAAGTAATTAATATGCAAAAATGTGTATTTTGGTTTGATTCTTAACCTAAGTCTTAAAATGCCAGCATGCCTTTTGATGTGTTAAAGTGCTACTATGCTTATCAAATTACAATATTGAGCAATTCCTTTTCAAGGATGATGATTCAGCCATGGACTTTGTTGCTGCGGCAGCCAACATCCGGGCACAGATCTTTGGCATTGCCTTCAAAACAAGATTTGACATTAAATGTAAGTGCACATATCACGTGGCTAGTGCTCATTCAGATATAAAATATGAAATAGTGTGATAATAAGGTAAATTTATTTTGGCAAAGGATGTAGGATGTATTTCATGAAAGTTCATGGTTTTGAATTGTTTGAAAGGTTCATTTATTATGGTTGTTAATGGATGTTTCCTGAAAGCTCCATGATAATATTATGACATTATTTGTTATATGATTACTATATACTTGTATTTGATATTGCCAGCAATGGCAGGGAACATCATACCAGCAATAGCGATGACCAATGCCATCATAGCAGGCCTTATTGTCATGGAATGCCTGAAGATTTTGAGTGGAAACATCGAAAAGTGCAATTCTGTAAGGAAAACACTCACTAGTGAACAAAACACCACAGGCATTGTTTCAACTTTTGCTAGCTTTAGCAGTTCTTCAAGTAAAGATAAAGTTTTATTTACAATTTCTCATAATTTGTACATGTGATCTATAATAAATTTATATTATCAAAACAAACATCATAAAGGTTCAGGAAATGTCTTCATTTGAAATTTTGTCAGTCCAAAAGAAAATTAGTCAGTCTGATAAAATACTTTCTAAAACATTGATTTCAGACCCATTCTGTGGTCATTTTATTTTATATATAAATATATGACATGCATGTTACAAAGTGCAGGACATCAAAAGAGTTTTTATTACTGAATCAAAGTTTTATACTAGATAAAAGCGTTTCATGATAAAAAATCATTTCTTACCATTTCAAATGGGTAGATTTTATATCGGTATTCAATATTTGAATACTGAGTGTTACATCTTCAAGGCAAAAGATAATAACTCCCATGATGCTTCTAAGTCCTTGTATTTAGTTTTGCACTCTGTACTGAATTCAAATATATTTTAGAATGAATTATTTGGAGTACAAAACATGCTGACACTTATAATTCCAATAGAATTTAATCTTATATGACTTTATGAACTGCATTCTGAAAATATAATCCATTGATTATGTCACTCATTTTTACGTAAAACACATACTTTACCCTTGTTTACTTGTGAAAAACATCAAATACCGCCATAAAAACATCAATTCTGGTACAATTGGGCATGCACAAAATTGCGAATCTTCAAAAATTATATCGAAATAAGGACTGAAAGACATTTTATTGAAATTCGAAGATTTCATGTCGGTCAGGGACCAAACCTGAACAGTTTTTCTAGGACCACGTTTTAATGTAGTTAGAAGATCATTTTCACTATGTAAGTCATAATATATATCGTAATACTTATAAATCTACATTGGAAACCAACATGTGTGTAAAATGTTTCTTTTATATAAACTCCACCTCCAGATATACCTGAACCGACAGCCCAACCCACGCAAGAAGCTGTTGATCCCTTGTGCCCTGGATAAACCAAACCCAAAGTGTTACGTGTGCGCCCCGAAACCAGAGGTCACTGTCGTCCTTAACACAGAGAAAATCACTGTCAAAACATTAGAGGAGAAGGTATGATATGTGTGTTTCTAGCTGGTAACCTGAGTTATGGTGTAGGGTTACGGTTGTTGAAAGTTTGGTTAAAGTAGAAGGTACCTTCATAAAATAAAGAAAAAGTTCTTAACCCTAAAACAAAGGTTTATTAAGCATGGAAAATCATTCACCTTTTTCACATAGATATTCATAAGTGGAACTTAACATTTAGCGTGCCAATTTTATTGCAATTCCTTTGGAATTAACAAAGATATTAATGAAAAACATGTCCCCAAGTTATAAAAATTATGTCCCCAAGTTATCGACTTTTCCAGTACTGATGAGGGCATCAGCTGAAATGTTGAATTTTGATATCATATTAGTGGTTTGTAAGGTTTATCCCAGTATGTTATAATGTACTTAAAACCCTTCATATATTTCAGGTTTTGAAAGTGGCTCTTGGTATGGTAGCCCCGGACGTGGAAATAGAGGATGGAAAAGGTAAGAGAAACACACAGTATTATAGCTCACATGTCTATATGTGCTAGTTTAAGTAGACGGGACATTGTACATGTCTTCATTAAATATCATGAAGCTTGAAGAAAAAATATATATTAAGCCAAGATCAGAACAACTGCTGTCAGAGCCCTATGTCAAAAAAGTTGATACAATTGCACAGTTACTGGTAGTTACTTATCATATTTCCAATAAACTTCCAAAATCATGAACCAATTTAAAAATAATAATAGTAATAAAATATTCTAACTTTATTTATCTTAACTTAATCTTTATATTATATGTTTTTAACCAGGTTTTCACATATTGAAACCTGGTTATTAGAATGACGAACGTCGTTGTTCGGGCGGGTGGGCGGGCGTCAAACTCACCTATGAAACTGAATAACTTTAGTAAGGGTTGGCATATCTTGACCAAACTTGGTCTATAGAAAGAGTTTATGCGTACCTTTCATGGGATTGTGTTTGGGGTCCCTAGGGTCAAGGTCCTTTGATGGGATTGCATTTGGGGTCCCTAGGGTCAAGGTCTAGGCCACTGTTCCTAAAAATAGAAAACAGTTGAAACTGAATATCTTTAGTTAGGGTAGACATATATTGACCAAACTTGGTCTATAGGAAGAGTTTATGGATACCTTTCATGGGATTGTGTTTGGGGTCCCTAGGGTCAAGGTCAAGGTCACTGTTACTAAAAATAGAAAAATGGTTGAAACTGAATAAGTTTAGTTAGGGATGACATATCTTGACGAAACTTGGTCTAAAGGGAGAGTTTATGGAGACCTTTCATGGGATTGTGTTTGGGGTCCCTAGGTTCAAGGTCAAGGTCACTAAAAAGATAAAAATAGTTGAAACTGAATAATTTTAGGGTACACATATCTTGACCAAACCAGGTATAAAGGAAGAGTTTATGGATACCTTTCATGGGATTGCGTTTGGGGTCCCTAGATTCAAGGTCAAGGTCACTGTTACTAAAAATAGAAAAATGGTTGAAACTGAATAACTTCAGTTAGGGTTGACATATCCTGACCCAACTTGGTATAAAGGAAGAGTTTATGGATACCTTTCAATGGATTGCATTTGGGGTCCCTAGGGTCAATGTCACTGTTACTAAAAATAGAAAAACAGACACAGGCTGAAGTTCTTCTGTCGATCATTAAAAACCTGGTTTCGTCGCATTGCGGGATTTCTTGTTATTAAATGTATTACTACAGACATCGCGAAAGTTCTGAAAAGGACAGACAGCCCACTATATGTTGTCTGTCTGAAAATTTGACATTTTTTGTTTGAAAACGTGCTTTTTCAAAGCATTTTATGCTAATTGTATTTTGACAAGTATTAAGATATAAACCAGTTGTTTTTGCCAGATTTTGCTCTGAAATAAAATTTTAATTTGGATAGGTTGATTTGTTGGCAAAGTGTATTTCCTGGACCGTACCAATACTGATTTTGTTCGGAAAAGTTGAAAGTATCCTTTAAAACATTCCAATGTTCATGACAAACGTTAATCATTTTACCGTTTGAAAACATGGCGCGATATATACACAGTAATATACACTATTTGACTTGGTGCATTACACATTCCGAAATAATAAAGGTTAAACCTTGTTTTGTTTTTGTGAAAATCTATCAGCAGACACTCTGACCCCACTATGAATTTAATCCGAGCGAGCCCAAATTTACTGGAAAGGTCCGTCGCACCAAAGTTTTTTGCAATGTCTGTACTAATGCATGTAGTTGTGTGTGTATACAACCAAATGCAATGGGTCATATTTAAATGTCATGTGTTAATATCACATCTCTGACTTAATAACATTGCATGTACTGTTCATGTCATTGATACCGTATTTATTCATCTACTTTACAGGCACTATCCTGATATCCAGTGAAGAGGGAGAAACAGAAGGTTTGACTTTGTTGTCTGTTTTGGAGGGAATCTTTACCTAAATAATACTTAAATTTAAAAAAAATATTACATATCTTTTATTACATAGATTTATAAAAGTTCATCAATAATTCCTGGGACGGTTTCATATGTGGCTGAGATATCTAAAAGTGCAGTCATATTCACTGTTTACAATCCGCCCTGCATTCAAAACCACTGATAACAATTCTTCATGAAACTGCCCTTTGCTTAATATCTCATCCAAGACCCAACATATTGCCATGTACTTGCGGATACTGATATGGAAATATAGAAAGTGATGTCTATGGTGGAAATAGTCATATGGCAATAGTTGTAAGGTATTACATGCTTGTACTATTGGTTTATATTTAAAGCATTCAATCATATTACAGAGAACAATGAGAAATTGCTGAGCAACTTCAACATTGGGAACCACACTATACTGAAGTGTGACGACTTCCTACAGAACTATGAACTCAACGTCATCATTGTCCATCAGTAAGTATCACTGTCGGAGTGTGCTTTCCCTTCCTGAGGGCTTTTCTGATTTAAAATAATGAATAGTTGTTGAGGTGTGTACTGTGATGTCATGGTCACACAAACACTGTATCTTTTGCCATAACATGGATAGAGGTTAACTCTATATTGTATTTACACAGAGTTGGTAATATGCTGATCAGTATAAAGCAATCTAGATAAAAAGATTAACCGTTAAGAGGCTGGGGCAGCCTCAAGCATGATTTTACTTTTTTTTACAATTCTTTTCACAGGCAATAAAAATTGAATTGAAAAAAACTTTTGAGTGGCCTGTAACTGTAACAAATAAGTGCTTGTCATAACAGACAAATAGAAATTATCTTTATGATAATTACAATTTAACATTTTCCATTTATGAAAATCAAATTTAAGTATGTATTTTGGCTAATTGAAATAAGCTACTTAAGCCTGTTCACCTGAAGAAGTTTGGAGAAATTGGATCCAGGTGTCGTTACAATTGGGATGGAACCTACAACCTTGGATGAGAGGGGGCCACATAAATACATTAACCACTGTGCCACAACATTAACTTTACTCCCAAATAAGATTTACCACAATTAATAAAATGTTTTAATATACCATAAAGGATGAATAAATGTCGAAAACAATGTTTTTTTATGAAGGATATCATGTTTAATTTGAAATAAAGTTACTGAACACACAGTATTCCTACCTTATGAGACAATAGTAAATTACAGTAAAACTTTAAGCTCTTGCCAATCATTAAATATTTTTACGTCTTCAGCTATTAAATACACAGATACAATCGTGTTATCAGACTCAGGGTTCTCAACAAGTTTTGGTTGAACCGTTTCAAATAGTAAAAGTAACCGACCAGCTATTACTTATTGTACATAAACTTCACTTATTTTTCGGAATTTAAACCAGCCCAATTGCCATTTGAACCGTCTATTTTGGCCGGCAGTCGGTTCTTATTGACAACATAGTATCAGTAATTAATATTTTCCATAAATGCATTAATTAGTAAATAGTTAAAGTTGATCATTCAAATGTATGTTTGTTATACATGTGTTTTATACATGTGTTTGAATTCATTATAAAGAATAGTGTCTTAACAACTATTTCTTCTGTATATCCTCAGGGAGAAGCTAGAGGAGGATCAGGAGTTTGTTGTGGTGGGTGACATCTCTGAGTTGCAAGCCAAGGCAGGGGCGGAGGCAGATGAGAAGACAGCCGGCGAGGAGAATGGGGGTGACAAGGAAAAGTCGAAAGAAATAGGTATAGCTAGCACCTTGAGTTGTGTTCAAGTTTAAACACATTTAGCATATTTTTGGTTCGTCTGTTTTTCGTCAAGTTATTGTCCTAGCATTCATGTTTTTTGGCAGTGGCAGCACTATGCATATATTTAACCTTGACCTTGACTTGGAACATTGTTTACATGTAACAAGTCAGATAGGCACATCATCACACTAGCGCATTAATTCAATAACTGCATTAAGAAATTGAAGCAGTTATTGAGTCATTGCACTAAGGTCATGACATGTGATTAACCGTGGGTGTAGTAAATGTCTTTACAATGTTACCCCCCTTGAGAAGTTGTTATATCCGCCTGTGTTGGTCATGTTTTTGTGTAACATTATTCAATATAAAGGCAAGCTTTAATGATGAGATGATGATTTTTTCTATCGTGGATAGATTTTACTAGATGTTTGTATTATTTAAACATTCAATTAAAACAGCAACTAGTATACAAGGTTGGGTTTGTTTCAGTTGTAGAGGAAGACGATCTGATGATAATAGATGACGTCGAGGAGTCACAGCAGACGAAAAATGAAGTGGCAAGCCGTAAACGTAAAATGGATGAGGTTGAGGAGTCGCCAAGCTCAAAGAAAAAACGTTTTGAAGTTGGAGGTGATGATAATGATGTGGTTGTGTTATGAGACGGAGCAGACACATGAGCTATTAGGATTATTTTGGAGACAATATGATAAAAGATAAATGAACAAAGACTTGTACTGATCTGAGTGTTGAATTTTTGGGCCCAAAGGGGGGGGATGTGCAAATATTGATGATTGGATACTAAAAGTATGCTTGTGTATTTGTACAATGATGTAACAGCAAGAAATAGAATATTGTCTTTTAGTGCTATTACTTCTAGCGATTATGCCATAGTTGATAAAGTGGACAGGAATGGTCAGAACACTTAATATCTGAACTCGAATCTTACTAATCAACGCTACAAAAAAATTGAGAATTTTCTTTGCTCAGAAACAATTTATTCTATGTTGTATATAGGTACACTCTAGGATGCAAATATGTTTTATTGATGTTTAAAACTCAGTCATGAGTGTGCTATGTGAGGTGTGTCTACAATTTTCAGGTAAACCATATGGATCATTGGGAAACTCAAAGTTAGTGTTCATGTTAGTGTGCTATGTGATGAATAAATCATGTCCAGTTAAATGTTTTTTCTCTGTTTAACAGGAGGGTCTAGTGGTACTAAAAATCGTACGAAATTCTATTACTTTTTTTTACATGCAACTAATTTTGATTGGACTTTTAGCATTTTACCATTGGTCATACCCGTATTTAGCAGATCACCAATATTGATTGTGAGGTCAGTAGGTTCAAGGTGCATATGTGAAGTCACACACATACAAAAATAAAAGGTATTTGCAACTGGTTTTAGGACAGAAAGGTGTCGTACACCAGACACTCGGCCCAGGACTCAAGCGGAAC
The DNA here is from genome assembly GCF_026914265.1 of Mya arenaria. Taxonomy (NCBI): domain Eukaryota; kingdom Metazoa; phylum Mollusca; class Bivalvia; order Myida; family Myidae; genus Mya; species Mya arenaria. The sequence continues at coordinate 62,178,771 of NC_069129.1, read as the reverse complement.
TGGTTCTATCCCTCCAGGGTGTGGGCATGCCCAGAAATGTGTATTCCATAATGACACAATGATGGGCGCTGCAGATAGGCAAGACATTTTGCGGAATATCTAATATTGAGAACTTGCCATCAGATAAGCAGAACTGAGAGATGTTCATCTAAAGGAAATACATCTGTATATGAGTCTCGACAGTGTTATTGTGAATGTCATAGCTCAGACCTGAACAGTGTATGCCCTGCTTCTCACTTTCCTTCATTTGATTAAAGTGCAGAGTTAATTAAACATAAGTTAAACAGTGATGGAAATTGTTCCTTCGACATTTGACTCCTTCCGAGTGACCATGACCTTCAATCAATGACATTTGTTCTCCCAGTTGTCTTGAAGAAACCATCAAGTGTGTCATCTTATAGATAAAGAAAAACACAGCAAAAACTAAATATTTATCTACATATGAACAAAACTTACTTCGGAAACTGCGAATACAGAATTTCAACTTGCTTAAAGTCCATCTTTCATTTAAACATCAACTTACCTCATTATAGATATATATAAAACAACACTTCTTACAATTTAAAGCTTTACTATATTCATTCAACAAATTATATTTGTTATTGCATAATCTATGTGTAATTAAATTACATTTGAAAGGCAACTGGGTGCTAATCCTTAAAGGTACAAGACTAAACATAACAAACTAAGAAAGTAACAAGTCTAAAACAAAGCAGAAAATCTCATATCAAATTTTAGGCCTCAATTTTTTCACAACTAGTGAAGCATAACAAGCCATCCTAAATACTTGCTAAAACTTGATTTAACAATACAAAAAGTTGTTAATAACGATTATCTTATAAATAATTTCCTTTAAAACTCTCCAAATAAGAATCTTACACAAATAATACGGAAGCAAAAAGAGAGAGCTTACGGGAAATTGATCAGCAACTTGATCCTGTTATAATGGAGTTAAGATTGTTGGAGAAATTGTGGCTAGAGTATTATCAATAACAAAACCACAGATTTCCTATTGCTTCATTCTCATTCAACAGAGATTTGATAATGAAAAATCTATGTTGTACACATAGCAAAATCAATCTGTTGTACCTAAATGTATAGCTTGAAATTAACAGTAGTCTCACTACCGCACTCCACAGCTCAGATTTTATGTAAGACTTGTTTGCTGTTTTTACTGTGCGATCAGATATTTAAGATAGACAAACCATTACTACTGAAAGCAGTTAATGATTGATAGAAACCTTCCTCCCCCATATCATTGTTACAAATGTTGTTTGAGATTCTCTAATAAACGAGAGCTTCAACAACAATATCAATGGTTTTCCTGAACCATCAGACCTGGGCAAAAGTCACCAAGATAAGATTTACTAAGTAATATAAATATGATGGCAAAACAAATATGTTGACTACATGTGACAAGGAGCAACGTTCATGGATATATATAATACAACTCCGTGCATATAGACTGATGGCAAAACAAATATGTTGACTACATGTGACAAGGAGCAACGTTCATGGATATATATATATAATACAACTCCGTGCATATAGACAACACTACATAGTAAGCATACAAATAGATGCAAATCAAGCTTAACATACAAAAAGCCAGAATCAGTGCAAGAGTATAATAAATCAGAGTGGCAAGTTTAATGACCGCGGGTCTATTTGATCATTTCACAAAGCTGCTGTAGGTCCTCAAATGTTGTTTGCGTTTCCATATTGATGGTTGTGAAACCTGTGTCTGTAGAATCTACCTGCGTCTGGGTCTCAGACACATTTGGAGCAGAGCCAAGGTTAATACCGGCTTGTGAAAGTCCATCTCCACCCTCTCCACCAGTCGTGCCACTACTGCCAGTCTGTGCTTCAGAAGCTACTACTTTATGGCGTTCACTTTCATTACTTTGATTATCTTTGAAAGGATCCAAATCAGCCACACTTTCAAGCTCTGTTGAAACATTGTTTCGTTCATTACCTGAAAGTTTGTACGCATAATACATGTTCTGGGCTTTCTTTTTACCAACGTCTGCAATAGCATCTTCCATTTTATCAAAGTCACTGGTTCCTACTCCCATCGTACACGTATCTGTGTTGTTCGCATGATGCTCAATGAAGGGATTGGAATCAAATGAACTGAAGTTGGATTCAAAGTCACTAGTCCCAATGGCCATGCTGTGAGTGTGGGTTGACGGTATTGTGTATGTATCAATCAGACCAAGACTTCTTAAATCGTCGTCATTAAGAGTCTGGGTTTCCATGTTGGACATTACAAGATCTATGAAGTCCATGTCCCCAGGTGTTTGTGTGTTGGAATCCACAGCCTCAAGTTCATCGAATAAGTTGTAATCTGAACCAGTCTGTGTGTTCATATCTGTCATGCTTGTTCCAATATTCAGAAAATCTAGGTTGGCAGCCTGGCTGTCGAGTCTGGAGGAGTTGATAAAATTTGTATGTGGTTGAACGGTTGAAAAAGATGTTTGTTTAAATAAGTCAGAGTTGTTAATGAATATCCCACTGGATTGCAGCAGTGTTTCAAATTCTGATGCAGACATAGCTTGTACCTCATGATCTGAAGTCTTTAAATCAGTTGGCAGTTTATTGTCTGCACTGAAATTTGAGATAGTATGCTCTGAACCACCTAGATTTGATGCAGTACCTTTGAATAATTGGCTATCACTTGTTTCCTGTCTCAAAGATGAAGGCATTTGATACTTGACGGAAGTTTCAAAATTTTCACTGAATATTTGAACACTACTATCTGTGGTAGAAACAGGACACTTTCCATTGTAAGAGAAAGGCTCATTTGAATGACCATCTACTGTTACACTTGAATGGTAAGCTCCACCACCTCCAACATTATAATTGGCTGACTCCCCTCCCAAGTATGACTGTGGGGTCTGAGTGGCAGCTGTCAGGGGCAGTTCAGTCATGGTCTCCTGTTCAGACATGTTCTGGGCCATCACTTCAGATAAAATATTTTTCTGTTGGACCTGACTGCTGGAATCTACAAGTTGAGGCCTGAACCCAGATATGAAAGTCTGAATCTCACTAGACTTCAGCTGACTTTGGCCCTGTGAGTTGGCCTTCTTTGGAGTTACTTGAGACCCTATTGTTCTTTTCTGTATTTTAATATCTGCTTGCTTCATGGCAGTTTGCAGGATAAAATCTCCTGGCGTTTGTGTACTAATCACCACAGCTGCAGCCTTTTTCCTAGTCAAGCTAACCGATGTCTGCATTCCTGTAGTAGACTTCAGCTTTTTCCTTCGTGGAGAACCTGGGTTCATGTCTCGTCCCCCAACACTTCTCCGCTTTATCTGTCCCTGTCGTCTTCCTGGTGATTTTACTGGTCTATCTATCACAGAGTACTGTTGTGGATTTGAAACATGGGGACTATTGCACGCATTAAAATTATCTGAATTACTATGATCATTTGTGGAGCTCAAATTCAAAGTTTCAACCCCATAAATATCTGTTTGAACAAGAGCATCATTTCTATCAGACAAAATGTTTGTATGGCTATTTTCTGGAATTGTCATTTTAGAAGACGAGGAATGGTCAACTTCTAAGATATTTCTTGAATTGTTTTGTTCAAAAGAAGTCTGTAAAGCGTTCGAGGGAATTACAATGATGGGTGTCTGGGTAATAGTGATAACTGCTGGACTACTTTCCTGTGGCTGATTCTTAGGTCTGTAAGTTAGAAAAACAAAGGACACTTTACAAGCCTTTAAAGTAAAAATCTTAATTGTTAAAAATGTGCACATCCATATGGCCCAGCACATTCAAATCAGATTATTTAATTCTTTATTCTTTTATTAAGAATTGCTCTATATTTATATAGATAGTGGTAAACATTGTATGTAATGACTAATGGATTTAGTGTATTTCAAAATAAAATACGATAAGATCATTTAAGAAACTATCTTTTATTTTTAGTATAATGCTTTTTGGAATCAAACCCACTTTTTTATATTGGCCTCCACCTTTTTCTGTCTCTGGTATTCAGCAGGGTAAACATGTTTCTCTGTCTTGCAGTGCATGAGGAGGGCCTCCTTTGTTGTGTAGTCCACAGAACAGGATCCACACTGGTACATTACCCCACACTTGGCCCAATGTTTCTGGAGGTCATAATCCTGACAGAAACTTGATGCACATTTTGTACAGACATAATTGCGCTCTGCATGCACTCTCCTGTAGTGCTGCAACGATATGATCATTTAAGAACATTAAAATACAATCTTTATTGATTATTCCATAGCAATTGTTACGGAATCAATAATGTAGGAAGGGATAGTCAGATAAATCAAATTATTATCATCAGCTGTCCTTGAGTATTGATTGTTTCAAGCAGGAGGATGTAAACATACCTGCTTTACAAGGGCAAATGTTGAAAAAAACTTTTTGGACCCCTTGTTGTAGACACAAGGATCGACTGGACAATTGTAGTGGACCAGACTGTCACCAGATGATGCTTTCCTTTTGTGAAACAGACGTCCATCACGTTCATTCTGTAAAAAAATCATTTATCTTAAGTAAATATATTATCATAATAGAAAACAGAAATGGCAACCTGCCAAATAACAAAAAGGTAATAAAAAGTGTATCTTTTGCAGGCTATTTTAATGAAAAAACCCATGTTTATGATCAGCAACATTAGCAAAATAAACTCTTCTTCAGTTTTTCCCGTCACGGACTTTTAAACCATGAACCTGGTTTATAGGTCCGTGTTGTCATGATTTGGTCTCTAGACAATGAAGGAAGTATGGAAACAAAAATATAAAACTGCTAACATGAATCTGCCGGTGTGATTTTGTTAAATGCATATGCAAAGCGCCAGTATGACAGAATATTTTGTTGCACCCGTCAACTGTGCATTTAACATCCTTAACTGTCGTCAAAAGTTGCCGAATAGTTGGAACAACTGTGACAACACTTTCTGTCATTTTCACTCTGAATCATACAAAACGCTTGCTTTACTAAGCGCCATCTGATAAAAATTTAGTCATAGCGGTAAACACGAAAACGGTCTCATTAAAGAGTCATGTTGAAGAAAAATTATATCTTTTAATGTGTATAAGATATAATTTTTCTTCAACATGACATCAAACAAACGTCGATACTGCATCGAATAAGCATGACCTTAAAGATGCACTCTTACTCCCAAATAAGATTTACCACAATGAATACAATTGTTTTAATATACCCAAAATAATGAAAAACTGTCGAAAACATTGGTTCTTATGAAGGATACCGAGTTTAATTTGAAAGAAAGATGCAGAAAACATGGCATTTCTACCTTATGAGACGATAGTAGATTACATTCAATCTTTTATCACTCACCAATCATTTAATATTTTTGCGTTTTCAGCTATTAAATACACGGTTACAATTTTGTTATCAGTAATCAATATTTTCCATAAATGCATTATTAAGTAAGTAGTTAAAGGTTCATCACTCAAGATTTATGTTTGTTATACATGTGTATGTATTGATTTTTGATAAGAGTGTTATTTTAATAAATAAACTAATTAGTATATGTCGGAAAATAGCTCCTTGACTCATGTTTCTTGTAATCATATACTGACAATACCCGACTTTAAATACAGATTCTTATTTCTTGTAACAACACAATGACGACGATGGCCATTTCTACTTCGTACATGTCAAGTTTTGTTCTGTTTTTTGAGTGTATGACAATCTGCCCGTGCTTGTGGGGTTTGACCCCGCCGTGACGCCATCGAGAATCAGATTGTGTTTTAATGCTATAATTGACATAAAATAGAAGTAAACGCAATTCCCAGTCAAATCCAGATACTAGCAGAGGTGCGCGGTGTAACGCACCGATACACGGTATACAACTTTCCTGGGTTAAACGTGTACTGGGTGTACTATTTTCCATGTACTACCATTTTAATGCCAATCGCTATACAAGGAAGCTACTAGTTCCATATTCGAACGTCTTTCTTTTTGACGCGGCGGGGTTTTTAACCCACGACTTTTCGCACCAAAGCGAGCCATCTACTACTTAGCTATCAGGGCTGCCAGTACATGTATGTTCTAAGGCCGACGCACTAAAACCTTCTTTGCCAACATACATATTTCTGAGTATCCAATACTAAGTTTCAATAAATCATTTAGACACCGATTAAGTGCATCTTTAAGATTGCGTGAAGTATCTGCATTTCACAATGTATTATGGTAACAGGTAGCAATTTTAAAGCAAACACAACAAGCAATGCATGGTGAGTTCATTTTTTTTCACAAAATAGTAAAAACGTGTATAAAATCAAATTTGCCATAACTATTTGTAAATGTCTTTTGACTGGTATGTAATACACATTCTGTACATGTATGGATCTATGCAAGGTATATCTCTCTCAGCATACAATACCGTATTTACATCATAAGCTATTGTGTCTATTCCAGAAAGTAAACAATACGTATTCACTAGCGGATTCAGTGAATACAACGCGTCAAAATCGTCCAAAATTACTTTTAATTTCAAAAGAGGAGACAAATAGGATTCAAAGTAAATGCGCACAAAATGCACCATTTAGGACTGGATATTGTTAATAAAAATGGAGGAGTACCCCCAAATCCCCGTACCAACACTTTGAACCATATATATTTCGATTTAAGATAAGGGAGGGGTGCAGGTCAAAATGTTACGCCCCTCAGTTACGCCCCTCTAACGTCAAAATCCTGGATCCTTCCCTGGGCTATTTAAAATTTCGTTATAAAGGTGACAGTTCTATTTACAAGAAACTTGTAACATAATAAAAAGAAATAACATAACATGACTGCATGATTATACAATCGCCGTAATGTCAATAAAAAAAATCTCATTTAAAAAACTTTCGAAAAATGTCTAATATATGAAAGTCAGTGTTTTCGTTTTTCAATTATAATCTTAAAGTTTTCTGGGGCCCAAGTTAACCCTAAGGACCCATTCATATCAGGAGAAAACCCTTCTTTTACTGGCAGAATTTTGAAATGCTGCACAAGCGTAACGAGAAATATGAAAATCTCGACTCTGGCGATAGTTTCCCCGAGACATGACCGCGGCCCAACGGAGAATGGAATGAAATGTTTGGGCACGATGACCTCATCCAGAGCTTCGTTCAGAAACCTCTCCGGGTGGAAGAGATCCGGGTCCTGCCAGAGGTTTGAATCCACGTTAACGGAGTGTAGGTTCGTCATGACCGTGCAGTTCTCTGGAAACAGGAAGCCGTCTATAATCGCGTCGCGTCTCACCGAGTGAGGTACACCGAGCGGTGCGACGGTTCGACATCTCAAAACCTCGAGCTGTACCGCGTGAGAGTACGGTAGCTGGTTTCGAACAGCATACGACGGCTGCTTGTTTCCTAGGACGCCGGATATCTCATGGAACATGCGCTCCTGCACGTCCAGGTTCTGTGTGAGGTAGAGCAGACCCCAACGGATCGTATTAGCGGAAGTCTCCGTACCAGCACCAAACATGTCGAAAAGGGTTATCTCCATCTGCTGGTGCGTGAAAGTATTCTTTCTGCCATCCCGCACGCACTCCACTACCTTATCCAGGTACATGTTCGCTACGGTCGGTTCACCCTTTGTCTCTTCTTCCTCTGATTTGGGGAGAAATTGTCTCAAATAGTCCACAACCTTGTGGTACCGTACGATAATTTTCTTTGCACCAACGATATCGAACGGTAGTTTACCTAGAGCGGGGAAACAGTTACATAACGTGGTGACAGTCATTGTATCTTCCGTACTGTCACGTAATGTCGACATTGCGCGCAAAATCCCACTGTCCCCAAAATTGAACCTCGTACCATAAAGAAATGTGCAGGTCACGTTAGCTATTGCAACATTTATGAAATCTTTAATATCAAACTGGCCGTCGATTTCTCCAATTTCTTCAACAAGAGCGTCCACCTCCCTATGCACTAAATTCTCAAGAGCCTCCCCGCTGTTGTTCATGCACACCCGATGGATAGCTGCTTGTATGAACTGTCTTTGTTCTTTCCACAGCTGGTCATGTGCCATGATGATTCCCGGGTTTTTCACGACCAGTGCATCAAATCCCGACCGCGGACGTGCGTTAAACAGAGTCCCGTTCTTAACCAACGTCTTGTATAACGCATCGTAGCCGTTCAAGAATATTGTTAATTCACTGCCTACATACAATGCGAAAATGTCCCCATATGTTTTACGGAATCCATTCAGCCGACCTAGGACGTCTCTGGAGGCCAGCTGCGGAAGGTTTCCCACGATCGGAAAAAGCGGGGGCCCCGGCGGAACGCCGCGCCGCCGCCTGGTGGCCAGGTACGCAAGCAGGAAGGTAACAAGGAATACCAACACGGTAGTTATGTCCTGAACGTCCATGCCTCACTGCCAGTATCGAATCCTCTCTGAAGACACTATATATAAAGACTTGAGTTCACTCCTCCGGGTAAACGCATTGTAAAGTTATAAATTTACAATGATCGTCGTAAAGAATATAAACAGCAGTTTTATAATACCAATGTGCACTCCATATTATGATCGCACTTATTTCACCTATTTTAAAATAGTTCGCATGTATTTCAATACATTATTATGTACTTGTGGACCTGTTTGTGAATAGAGCTGTAAACATTTCATATGTGTTTTCATGCGGAACTTCTTTATGCTTAGGCAGACTATAGAAGTATTGATTATCAGAAAATGTCGTTGTCAAAAAGCGTGCTACCATGGTGACGCATCATTTCCATCAACATCACTCTCTAATGTCATACTGGTGAAAACAAGTATGAGGAATGTGATGAGACGCCAGGGTTCTATAATATATTTGTTAGCTTAAATGTGATGGAGTACGCATGCAGATGTCAGCAGCTCATAAACAGAAAGAATCTTATATATGGTTGAAATAACAACAAGTACAAGTTTTTATTGGCAAATCGGCATCTTACCATTGGCCATTCAACAACAACAACAACAACAACAACAGCAGCAACAACAATAACAACAAGAAACTGCTGACCGTTCGCCTCGGGCAAGCAGATCTGGCATAAAATACATATTAAAATAGTCCATGAAATGATAACAATTCTACTACTTTAAACCATTATATGTATACATACTCGGTGTACACATCCATAGTACTATTTGAAGTCTATGATGATAAATTTTCTTATAACACTTTTGGTCATGTTTGAAAAAACAACAACATACAGATTGTGATCCTACATGTTGTCCTAATTCATTAACATACATATATTAAACAAATAAAAATACATATAATAACCCCCTGATAGACACAGGACCAGGGGATACATGTCTATGTCTAGAAAGGATATTTCGTATTATTAATATCCCGCACAGGCATATTAAAATGCGCGGGCCGGAATAAAAAATACACCAACAACAGCATAATGATAAAAATAAAATCCCAATACGAATTAGCATTGATTTCTCTCTATATGTGTACATGAACATTAAATTAACATGTAGTGAAAACAAATAATGTCAACGCACCCTCTAGTCTTAAAGATGTTCCAATATTTAAATAATAAGGCAATAGTCGGGCATCGACATCAAATTGGTCAGTTCATATATATATGAGCAAGACTCGTGGTCAGTTCATTGGCAATAAAGTGTTGCGAGTCAATGAACTGACCGCGAGTCTTGTTCATCCTTTAAAACATACCATTCTAACATGTTAACGGTTTCTCGAATACATTTTATATCAAATATCTAAATTATAACTAGTTTGGACTAGATTAATATTGCATCAAACTGATGGGGGTAAAACTCCCTTTATGGCTTCCAATTTTTTTTGAGACTTGGGGATGTGACGGGGTCAAGCCATTATACCACAGCCATTATGAGGCCAGGACAGACCTTTATAAACTCAACAACATCACCATCCACAAACTGTTAGCGTCTTTCCACACACAGCACCATAATGTTTAATGTCAGACGTTAGATATACCCTTATACGGAACATCGAGTATTGATACATCTATATAATTATGATGTTAACTCAGTACAATAAGACGCCTTTGGTACATTTAATGATATTATGTATTGAACTGTCTACGTATCTTACTAGTGGCAACGCAATTGTTATGCAAGGGCTTCAATGTCATCCGTTTGTATAGCATCAGGCGTACAAAATAGCATGTTTGTTTCCGGTTATATGCCAAAGAAATAATGTAGGTGGGTCAGAAAATATTTTTTATTCGTTTATTAGGCAAATGTTTCTTGACATTTTTAAGTTACAAAAGGACTACAGTCTATGAATTATATGCTAAAAATATAATATAAGATTATCTACACAATCAGTATAAGCATCACCGGTATTGTTAAAAGCCCAAAAAAAATCACCATACTCGTATACCATCACCATACTTGTATACCATCACCATACTTGTATACCATCACCATACTCGTATACCATCACCATACTCGTATACCATCACCATACTTGTATACCATCACCATACTTGTATACCATCACCATACTTGTATACCATCACCATACTTGTATACCATCACCATACTTGTATACCATCACCATACTTGTATACCATCACCATACTCGTATACCATCACCATACTCGTATACCATCACCATACTTGTATACCATCACCATACTTGTATAGCATAACAATACTTGTATACCATCACCATACTTGTATACCATCACCATACTTGTATAGCATAACAATACTTGTATACCATCACCATACTTGTAAACAAATCATCGTTATACATATTGTGATTGAAAATAATTAATGTAAACAAATTTTATCTGTAATGGAGCTTTTCTCTATATCTTCGAATGTGGAGTTAAATATCATAAACAAAAGTTCCAGATTTCAATTAAAATCAGACTCTGAAAAATACCTGAAATAATGCTTGTATAATAGAGTTTGTAATATTTAGCTGTGTGAAAATAGCGAAACATACATCATTGGACATTGGACACTCAAGAATGAAAGTCGTGCCAGCGACTTTGGACATTGGACATTGGGCTTTCAAAATGAATGTCGTGCCAGCACGACATTGGACATTCAAAAATGAATGTCGTGCCAGCACGAGATTGGACATGGACATTTAAAAATGAATGTCGTGCCCATCGTCTAAATTCGTATGTTTATCTAAACTTCACACAGCTGTAATGTTTTACGTATATTAACAGCAAAACGCACGAATAAAACACGGATAAGAAAGGGAATCCTCCTATAAACTGGAAAACTTCTTGAAGTTCTGGGGCCATAATTACCAACAGTCTCAAGTCCAAGTCCAGACCCAGAAAAACATTTATATTAAGGAACAAAAATTCATATTTATTCTATTTCTTTTACAAAAATATAAGTAAATAATAGGACAACATTCAAATAGTAATATATTTCAGCATAGTTCACCATGACCTAGAAGGAAAGTTTTACAATAAAATAAAGTTTTGCCATATGGAGTCTGGAGTCTGAACTCAGACTTGAGACTGTTCGTAATCACTACCTGGTTTTGATCTCATAGGAACAAACTAGAAGTAGTTCGTTAATTTTTTAATTATATTATTAATTAAATTTAGTTTTTAGGCTTGTATTTATTGATCTAAGTTTAAATTGATTGCCAGTGAAGTGTATTATTGCAAACATAATTAAGATTCCCAGGAGTTAAGTCATTAAGTTTAACTGCTAACTTAAATTACTACGCGATCTACTCGCAACGGACTTAAACGTACCAATTTCTGAGTATGTAAACCGTCCATATATATCCGAGGTTGTTTTCGATAAAAATGGGCAAGGAGTTCCGAATGATTCTGCTGCTCATGGAATACTGTACGTCGAATCAGAGTGCGGGTTAAGTACGCTATATTCCCAATATATGAAGACAGTAGTGTCACAGGTATATTTTATAAGGGTCATGTTCTCTTTGCTGTTATTGTCCTCTTCTTAACCAAGCGACCACGTACCGGAATGCGCGGTGTCAAGTTGTTGCACCAGAGTACCCATGCATAACAGACTGTTTGCAACAGCACATTTCAGTTTGGTTTGCAATACTGTACCCATCATCCAGTCGAGACCTGCCTATTACCTTGTGAACTCTCGCTGAATCCTCGCAGTTTCGAGACGCGCAGTGCCGTTGGAGCTGTCTCATACTTAATGGTTTGAAAGAAGAGTTTGGAACGCCATTTTCAGCTCATAGAGCACGTGAATGGGGACAGTACTTTGAGGGGTTACATACACAAACTATGATCGTAACGTACCGGTGTTGTCTCTCCTTATTAAAGCGCTCCTCGTGTATTGTAGATAAGGCACAAGGAGGCAAGCATGCACATTTATGAAGTTTGTAAAGTCTGTCATGCCGAAAGACAAAATGTTAAGGATATCATAAATATTGACAATATTTAGGCGCCTTTTTTAACTGGGATATTTGTGGCTATGTAGCTATAATTAAAAAAACCCATTTATAATGGTTAATATTCTTTTATATGTTCAAAAATCATTTGCTTTTTCTGTTTTAATCATTAAAGTCAAATCAGTAAAACATAAAAATGCATTAAAATTATAACGTTCCTTTTGTGCGTCTGTCATAAACTTTGTAACAATCAATTGATATAAACCGCAGAAGGCCTATAAATATAGTAGCGCATTTTATATTGGCTAAGAAGGGCATTACGAAACGCAGGAAACAAATACACAGAAGGTATTGGAAACGCAGATAACATACACACAGAAGGTATTGGAAAATGCAGATAACATACACACAGAAGGTATTGGAAACGCTGATTACACTCAGAAAGTATTGAAAACGCAGATAAAATACACACAGAAGGTATTGGAAACGCAGACAACATCCACACAGAAGGTATTGGAAACGCAGACAACATCCACACAGAAGGTATTCGAAACGTAGACAACACACACAGAAGGTATTGGAAACGCAGACGACATCCACACAGAAGGTAATGAAAACGCAGACAACATCCACACAAAAGGTATTGGAAACGCAGATCACATCGACACAGAAGGTATTGGAAACGCAGATCACATCCACACAGAAGGTATTGGAAACGCAGATCACATCCACATAGAAGGTATTGGAAACGCATATCACATCCACACAGCAGGTATTGGAAACGCAGACAACATATACACAGAAGCTAGTGGAAAAGCAAACAACATACACACAGAAGGTAATGGAAACGCAGACAACATACAAACAGAAGGTAATGGAAACGCAGACAACATATACACAGAAGCTAGTGGAAAAGCAAACAACATACACACAGAAGGTATTGGAAATGCGGATAACATACACACAGAAGGTAATGGAAACGCAGACAACATTCACACAGAAGGTATTGGAAACGCAGACAACATACACACAGAAGGTAATGGAAACGCAGATCACATCCACACAGAAGGTAATGGAAACGCAGACAACATATACACAGAAGCTAGTGGAAAAGCAAACAACATACACACAGAAGGTAATGGAAACGCAGACAACATATACACAGAAGGTAATGGAAACGCAGACAACATATACACAGAAGCTAGTGGAAAAGCAAACAACATACACACAGAAGGTAATGGAAACGCATACAACATACAAACAGAAGGTAATGGAAACGCAGACAACATATACACAGAAGCTAGTGGAAAAGCAAACAACATACACACAGAAGGTAATGGAAACGCAAACAACATACACACAGAAGGTAATGGAAACGCAGACAACATACACACTAGACACAGCACCGTGCGGCATGAGCGATTGTTTGTACGCCCAAGATGTTAGTCCTGAATACTGAATGTTTTACGAGAATGTCAAAGTTTTCTTTAATATATAGTCTTCACATTGAATAAATGTCATTTCCATTCATCACTTACGTCTCCCACTTATGTGCGAACTTGTCATGGCTAGCCCCTCTCTATTCAGGACCAATATGTTTACAAACTCGTTTATATGACATTGATTATATAAAAACACCTTTGCATTACTACATGTATGTAAGAGATATACTCTTATTCTCTCAAAATCATGTACAACATGAAAACATTGAGGTGCATATTAAAAGAAAAGAAATATAGAGGCTCGTATCAGTTATAATATAAAAAGATATTGGTGATAACGTTTTACCTTTATAATCTTGAACATAAATATTTAAGAGTTGATACTTATAAGAAGTTAAAGAGCATATTGTTATGTAATGTAATTTAATTCAATTATATTAATAATAATTTAAAACAATGGGAGATTTACTTATTTAGTAAAGTACAAAAACAAAAAAAAAGCATTGAGCATTGTAGCATAGTATATATGTTGGATATGTTGGAATAAATGCATTTACTTACAGATATATCAATACTAGATATAACTAGAAATGTAAACATCAAAAATAACATTACAACATACCGCGCTTACCTATTTTGTCTGAGGTTAACTTTTGCCATTTTGCACAGATTTATGAAATATTTTTATTAGCATTATTTAACAATAATGATGTCTGTAAAAATATGGTCTCATTAACTCTTTACGTTCATTATCAAAATTGAATTTCTTAAGAGACTAAATGTGGCTCGTGTTGTCTGCACTGCAACATGTTTTTTGAATAAAAAGACCCCGTTCTACTAAACAAAACTCCTCGATACTTGTATTCATTTACAGTTTCAAGCGGTTGATTATTGAGTGTGAAAAATAATATTTGATGGCCTACCCTTTGAGAACACTATGATTTAAATTTAGACTTTGTTGTGTTTATAGTTAGCTTCCTGTTAGTACAATTACTGTTATAAGCACCCAAAGCAGTTTGCAAATATGTTGCTGTTTCCGTCATAATAACTCTATCATCCGCATATAACATAATGAAAAGTTTGAAATATTGAGAATAACATTTAGAATAACCGAAATTCCGTTAACTGTGGGTACTGACTGTAGGTAACTGTAAAAATCATTATGTAAAATAAAAGAGGCGAACGATTTCCCCTCAGAATCTGAATACTTTGATGTAGTTGAGGAGAATACACATGGCTTAATACTGCTGTACATATTCACTATAACGTTGGTTAAACATTTACCATCAATATTGCAAGTTTGCACTTTTTCCAACGATCCTTCTCTCCAAACTTTGTCCAAAGCTTATTGAAGGTCTATAAATGATATTTTTGGGATGGTTTAGGTTTGCAATTAATTGCTGTAAAATAAACATATTATCTGTTGTTATGAATCCATTTCTAAAACCGGTTTTGCAGTTGTTAATTATTTGATTGTTCTCTTTATAGTTTGTAGTTCTGTTATTTAATACACAAGTAAATAATTTACCTAAACAACTCGAAGTGTGATTAGACGATCATTTTCAGGTTAAGTGGAATCTACATTTTTATAATTTGGATTTATTATTCCAGTTGTCCAAACTTCTGGTACAAAGCTGTTATTAAATATAGTGTTAAACAATTTTGCATAGACATGTTTCATTATCTGGTAAGTATATTTAGTATGCTCCTTTACACTTTTATCGATGCCATTGGCTTTATTATTCTTTAAACAACTTCATATAGCCTTTTTTTTTTTTTATTTCTTCCTGGTTAATTCTTGAATTTACATTTTCAGTATTATTAATAGAATTAGAACCTTTATCTCCATTTGTTACATTGTTATTATACTTTTTATGAATGTCATTATAACTATTTTCCAAAACTCCCTAGGATTACTTCCCTTATTTTTCATTAATTGTGTTACCTAATTATTTGTATACAATGATTGTATTAATTTTATGCTTTTTACTTTCACCTTTAAGTATATTTATAAGTGTAAGTCAAATTTCTGTTCAACTTCTGTTCGCGTAAGCGAGTGAAGTGATCGACAAACTGCGACGACATAGTACTGGTCATACAATATTTTTGAATCCAGGTCCCAATTTCTCGAAACTTCTTAAGTCTCTTATAACAGGATTAAGCTTAACCCATTATTTTTGTCTTTCAATATTTTGCGTTTTGAATACTCCTTTAACTGGTTTAATACTTAAGATAGGAATTATCGTAACGATTATCACTATAAACCATTTTTCATTTATACAAATTCACTATAAATATGTATTTTGGCTGATTGAAATAAGCAACTTAAGCCTGTTAAGCTTAAGAAGTTTCGAGAAATTGTGGCCATATAATTTAACTTACATTTCCTGTCACGCGTAAGAACTTCGTAATTTAGCAGTAGTGACGTCTTCAGCTGTTAAATTGATTCACAAAAAAACAAATATGTTGAAAATGTTGAACTTTTTAATATCGCGAACGCCCTAATAGGTCAGTATTAAAGTTAAAGCCCGCAAACAATGTTTAAATACCATCATTTGATTGAAAACAACCACAAAAAGACAATGTAACTAATGACCTCGTTAATACAGAATAAAATTAAACATACACATTAATAAAGATAATTAAGTCAGTGTTTAGGCGATTAAATTCCTTATTATTGCGTTAGTTAGGTTGTTTCATGTTTTATTTCCCATTTAAATTTTAATGAGGCACATTCAGTGGTGATTATGATGATACATATTAATGGCATTACAAATTTACATTTTACAACCGAGAGTTAGTTTGAACATTTCGACGAAGTGATCTACAAATGCATTTTATTTTTTATTGACATAACCGTATTTCATCATTTTAAGAGTGTTTTTTTTCCACGTAGAGATTTCTTGACTTATTTCTCTGATAAATTTTTTAACCATTGTCATTTTTTGTTACATTTGTAGGATTTGGTCGAAACAAAGAATGCATAAAACTGACTTCTTGGTAAGGTTATATTCCATCGCATTTTGTTTCGGTAAATGTGTCCGTGTAGTGCCGATCGCGCAAAAAATAATTATTCTTATGTAGGTTTTGGCTAGGCCACTTGACAAATTGGTGTTCTCTGACCACCAAACTGTCCGTGACATCGGCGATAACACGGCTCACCGCTGCCTTGTCGCGGCCAGTTGAATCGCCAACTACCTGAAAGAGTTTGTAAAAACAAGTCTATCAAATGAACATGACTGAAGTCAAGTAATTAAGTGATGTTTCAAACGAGTTGATAAAATAACGATAAATCTTAAATAGTTTTGAAATATATATATACCTGCATAAATGAGCCAGAAGCATAGTATCTCAGGGCCAGGAATATAAATATCTATCATGTGTTTCCGGTACGGAAAGAAAAAATCCGACCCGAGGGCACGCGCGTAAGCCGGTAACGAGGCTTGCATGGTTGATATTTTTTCTTGCATACCTACAATTATGAATTTGTTGAAAAATTGACGTAGAAAACGACTTTTGTACATTTCACCAAAAAGCGCGTGCGATGTTGTGTACTGCCGTCATAAAGCGCAATAAATTTAAATCACTATCGCCGTCAAATAGTTTCTCTAAAATCGCGTTTTAACGATTATTTATTTTCAATTCTAATTAAAAGTCTTGCATATTTATATATTTGATTGCGCTTTATTGAAATAGCATAATATACTTTTCATAAACCATACAATAAAAGAAATAAGAAGTGGCACGTTGTTGCGCGTGACTCATCTTACATGGGGTATGTAAGACGGGTTTTTCCAGCACTGGTCACATGACCGGCAACACACGTTCGGAATGCAAGAAAACATGTTCCCGAACTGTCAGGGCTCTTGAGCGACTCGTATTCCGCTCCTGCTCATTTCATCTCCTTACTCATTATTACAGTTGAGTAATAAGGTCAATACCATTGGGTCCAAATCTGTACCGCCTACGCATTTCTATTTCATCAATCATGTTGATGGTAAAATTTCTATAAATCCGTTCTTTTCTGCGATTGTTGACCATTGCTCCTATTATTGCGGCCATTATTAACGTCAACAACTTTTTTAACGTCTGAGCTAACGTTGGTTCAGACCAACGGTAGAAGAGTCGTAAAGTTAACGCCTACTTTTAACGATGACAGCGTAACATTAAACGATGATAGTTAACGTTAAATCCTTAACGACACTTTGAACAACCGGGCCTTAATGTCCACATGAGTGTATGCATTGGGTATAAGAGCAATGCTTTTAAGGTTATTTAAGTAAAGAATGTGAATATATCAAGTGAAACATTGATATATCAACAACACATAATCACTTTCATACAAACGCCAAGATT
The DNA here is from genome assembly GCF_026914265.1 of Mya arenaria. Classification (NCBI taxonomy): domain Eukaryota; kingdom Metazoa; phylum Mollusca; class Bivalvia; order Myida; family Myidae; genus Mya; species Mya arenaria. The sequence continues at coordinate 62,160,648 of NC_069129.1, read as the reverse complement.
ACACTACGATCTACAGTCCGTTATAGCAGTACCAAAATAACTTTCCATTGTGGCACAAAAATTCAACGCTTTCAATTCAAAACTATTTGAATTAATTCGGAAGCAACATAGTCTTTGCGCATTTAAATTTTGATTCATAAGCATGCAAAATAGTGACAAGTTGTAAGTCAACGGTACAATTAAAACAGCATATTGCAACTCTGTTGTGTTTGTTTGTATTTTTACTGGCTGATTATATTATTACCCCATTAAGTACATAATTTTAATGATAAATAATTAACAATGTAGTATAAAAAATAAGGTCATTTTCCCAATAAACAATTTGTCTCAGCTTACTATAACATTGACGGCGACCTATGAGCAGTGTTATTTTCTTGTTGGTTTTTACCTACTAGTATTTCAAATAGTTAATATATAAATACGAGTATATTTGGCCACAACGTTGACGCTTTCGCGGTGATATTTCGAACATTGTAAAGATGAGTTGTGATTCGGTGACTCAAATGACCATCAACTCATATGTGCGGTTTCGTATTCTAACTATATTCACAAATTACAATTTATAACATTTTGATATGCATTGATCGTAATTGATTCTCCATATCTTTAACATGTACATAATGACAATCTTCATACATTTCAAAATACCGTACGTTCTTATCAGCCTACAAGGTGTATGAGCTTAGATCCTGATGATCTAATAGTATTTTATGTCATTTAGCAAAGTTACTCGATGAAATTTAATTTTATCAACCAAATCGTAGTTTATCATGCTTAGTCTTTTACAGAAGGAGTTTGCGTCGCAAAAATGAGAAATAATTATGATGCGCATTTTTGCCCAGCGCAATTTCCGACATTTGGCGTATTTTCACTTTCGAAAATATAAAAAATACGACAAGTATCGGTGCAGACATGCGCAGCGTAGCGAGGCGAAAATGCGCCGCATATTTATTTATCATTTTTGACCTGCTACGTGGCACATTTTAGACCCTTACTTTGGGATTTTCGCAATTTGTCCCGCCACGTGGCACATTTTAGACCCATACTTTGGTATTTTCGCATTTTTGACCCGCCACGTGGCACATTTTAGACCCATTCTTTGGGGTTTTCGCATTTTGGGCTGGCTACGTGACACATTTAAGACCCATTCTTTGGGATTTTCGTATTTTTGGCCCGCCACGTCGCACATTTCAGGCCCTTACTTTGGGATTTTCGCATTTTTGTCCCGCCACATGGCACATTTCAGGCCCTTCCTTTGGGATTTTTGCATTTTGTCCCGCTCCGCTAAAGGGAGATAACTCTTGCGTTGTGTAGAACTTCACATCGGTTTAACTGTTTCAACCAATTGACTCCCAATGGCGGCACATTTTTAAATAGATCAAATGGATACATATTCATTTTATGCAAGAACGACCATTTAGAATAAAAGTTGTATGGATTATCGCCACTGTTGAAGGATTACTTCTAACCTTAAAATAAGCATGTTAATTTGTAAAGCGTACCGATTAAAAAATGTTGGCCTTATTTAGCAGAGAAAAGTTCACGTTAACAACAGCATATACACAATTCACGTTACAACATCATTTCTTGAAAATTCGATATTCATTGCTAGAACTAAAACACAATTTATAAACAATTCGTTTCATGAAAGTTATGAACAAAACATAACTTTTTAACGCATGTCTGACTTCTTAAAAGTTTCGTTTTTTTCCTGGTGGCAGTGAGCTTACAATGACAATCCACTGGCAATTATTATGACAATCTTTCTGAACTGTTACATATAGTTTGTAATTTTGTTTGTTCATGAATGTTTCCATCGTTACAAAAAAATCTTTCAAACGACAGCATATGATTTATAAGTTGGTTTCTTCCCTCTTATTTAATCCTTACCCAATGTTTGTATTGAGGACTCGCACGGTTACTAAGGGTGTTAAATATTTGTTGAGCAATCTACTCAATGGAGTATGATAAATATTTTTGTATTTTGTAATTTGAGAGTTCATCATAATTTAAAGGCCGACACCCAGGACTCTATTGACCCAATTGGCGTGACAATGTAATTATTACATGCGGACTCTTCCCTTCCATTTTATCTACTAGAAATACACGTTACGTTAGTTTAAAAAACAGTACATTGTTGTATCAATTCACGCGGCTCTAAATATTGCATTCATATTGTTGACGTGAGCCGTCAACGTCAGAGTGTTAGTGGTTTGTTCGTTGAGTCATGTAGCCAAAAAACGGTTATAACTAAAGCAGTTTGTAGAAAATGTAAGTTACGCTTTGTCCATGGATAAAAAGCCATGTTTATCAAAATACTTTTGAATATTCATGTTTATTTAGACTAGATTAGATGACTCTCAGTCAATCGTGAAACGGCTAAAAGACATCTCTGGAAATTCTCTTCTTCAAGTTTTTGGGTGGATCTTGAATCATACATAAGCCCATTTTTAACACAGCTGTCCTCTTTCTTTCATTTTAAACCACGCAATTCAAGGGCTTGATTGTTTCTTTTACGAGTGGTGCTTGCAACGCACTAACACTGAGAACACATCATAAAATTGGCTTTGCTGTTTTTTTTATGGATATGGATATTTGGTGAGTTTTGACGCCAGACTCACCAAATGTGGGCTTGACGTTGTGAACTATTTCACCTACGTATTAGTTTTCATTTCATTTTCCCAAAATGTAAAACACTTTATTTGTGACTGATACTTGATTTGCAATCTTGATCTTTTTGTCGCGTATATTACACAAATGTATGATTAGTTGGGGAATAATAAGAGTTACAAGTGATACCGGTCGGCTTAAAGGGACTGTACTCAGTATGATGAAACAGCGAAAAAAAGAAGAACATTGTCGAAAACGTACATAAATTTGGTATCGATGTGTTCAATGCATTGGAACTTACTTATTGAAGTACCACATAGTTTAAAATTAATTCATTTTCGCAGTTTATTCGTAATTTTCCATTAAAACAGATTGCTAGGTATGTCTACCTAGTAGAATTCATTCCTTACGCGTGATTGGCTAGTCGATATTATCACGTGATATGACCATGTTAGGTATATAGCTTAAACATTCCAACTACTCAGGGTAAGCCTTCGTAGCACAGTGGATACAACACTGGACTGCAATTTTGGCGACAACGTTTCGAAGCCGGTCTCCGATTTTTTTTTTACATTTTGGTATGTTTTTTTTACAATTATGATATCAAAGAGTAAAACATTTTATTAAACTGTCCTGAGATTCGTTACAGAAAAAAAACTTTTATTGGTGCCAATCTGGTGTACAGTCCCTTCGACGCGGAAAAGAATACACATGTGATGTTACTTTTTATTTTATAAAAAAAGTAACTTCACATGGGTATTCTTTCTGTGATATGTGTTTTTGCAGTACACTTAAATGTGAACATCTCTCTTTAAGACAAAGCGATGTCGAAATATGGACAGGTATGTCCTATATAAAAGGGATGATAAGCATTATTTCACATACACTGAACGGAAAGGGGTACACTAAAATGGCGCAATTAAGAAATGTTTTGTTTTTGTGCGCTTTTGTTGACTGGATATGCTTGTCTAGCACTTATAGTACGCTATCTTAACCATATTTATTAAGTGATGTAAAACAAAATCATACTCGTTTGTTTAAATATTGTATGAGTTAGTGAAACTGTATTTGGATTTGCGGATATAGTTATCATAATTAATAAAGTGTCTTCCCCTGTTGCCATGTGTTGCCTCATCGTCGGCAACCACTGTACTTAATTCTGTTATATTTCATAAATAGTGTATTCATGTATCGTCGTTGTCCGACGATGCCGTAGCTCAATTGTTGATGTTTTGTTCTTGGCATGTAAGCATATTTCTGTTAACTTATAAAAACGCTATGCTAAAGCGGGTCCATGGCTACAGCTATACTAAGTCAATTTTTCGACCAGTGAGAGATTATGCTGTGTGTATATAGTCCTCGCTTATTTGTTGCAGAATGCCCGCAGTGTCAGCACGTAGGCATTAACACGATGAACATCCCAGAACCGGACCAGACGTTTCCGGGGGTAGGAGTCTTGGAAGACGCCGCGTGTCGCGACGACCTCACCGCGGCCACAGAGTGCACCTCGAACTTTGAAGACGCTTGTGAGACCATGTACATGTCCCTTGTGGCCACAGGCATGAAAAAGGGTTCCCCGGGTAAGGAAATATATCAATTGTACATGTACGCGTATATACGGTCTATGCGGGAACTTGCTGACGAAAGATATCTGAAATGTTAATGTATCCCCATTGTAACGTTGTCCTCATTTACACGTCTATACGGGGTGAAAGGAAACGGCCATCCCGCAATGGGATATGTATCGATTTATCTTCATGCCCTATGGTGGCATTTAACTGCAGTAAATGGCCAACTCGCAATGGGATATGTATCGATTTATCTTCATGCCCTATGGTGGCATTTAACTGCCGTAAGATTACCTGATAGCGTTCGCGAATTGTTTCGTGTTGACCACTTAATTTTCGCGATAATTATCTTACTATCTAGTTAATATTCGCGTTACCTTTTTGGTAAGATAAATATCATAAGACTAAAAACAGACTTGACAGTGCCCAGAAATGCCATGAATAACCTTCTTTAACTGAACAACAATATCAGGTAAACTAGTTATGGTTTGCAAATTCCACTTAATAAGGAACATACTAACCAGATAAAAGGGACTATACACCAGATTGGCATTTTTTCTGTATCGAATCTCAGGACAATTATTTAATAGAATGTGTTACGCTTTGATATCATAATTGTAAAAAAATACCAAAATGTAAAAAAAAATGTGTCGGAGACCGGGTTCGAACCCGTGTCGCCAAAATTGCAGTCCAGGCCCCAATTTCTCGAAACTTCTTAAGTCTCTTATAACAGGATTAAGCTAAACCCACTATTTTTGTCTTTCAATATTTTGCGTTTTATATACTCCTTTAAAAGTTTAATACTTTAGATAAAAGTTATCATTACGATTATCGCAATACACCATTCTTCATTAAAAAAAAATCACTATAACTATGTATTTTGGCTTATCGAAATAAGCAGCTTAAGCCTTTTAAGCTTAAGCAGTTTCGAGAAATTGGGGCCAGTGTCGTATCCACTAAACTACGAGGGCTTAATCTAATAGGATACCATAATTAAGCTATACTCATAACTCGGTAATATCACGTGATAACACCGACTAGCCAATCACGCCTAAGGAATGAATTCTACTAGGTAGATATACCTAGTAATCTTTTTTAATGGAAAAATACGAAAGAACTGCTAAACTTAAATAAATTGTAAACTTTGTGGTACTTCAGTTAGTAAGTTCAAATGCATTGTACACAATAATACCAAGTTTATGTCAGTTTTCGACAAAAAAAAATCATGCAAATTGATATTCTGGCCCCGATTTCTCGAAACTTCGAAAACTTCGACTTAAGTCCCTTAGAACAGGATTAAGCTAACCTCACTATTTTTGTTTTACAACAAATTGCGTAATATTAACTTCTTTAAGAGTTTTTATACTTTGGATAGGAATTATCATTACTCAAATCACATTAAACCATTTTTCATTTATTAAGATTCAATTTAAGTATGTATTTTGGCTAATTAAAATAAGCTACTTAAGCGTGTTGAGCATAAGAAGTTACGAGAAATTGAGGCCTGGTGCACAGTTGCTTTAACGTAATAAGATTTGTGTTACCAACATACAAAATAGCCACTTTGGTTCAAAACGAGTTATTGTTGAAATCCTATCTGACGTTATTGTCGCATATGAACAAGTATGTTTTTGAAAATGAAAAAAATCATATCGTGGATGTACCGATATTACCGGTGTATTAAGAAACTATCCAATGGAATTTTGGCCAGGTAACATGCAAGTTTCTTAAAATTTCACTCATATTTAAAAAAAAAATCATTTTGCCACCAGTAACAGTAAGTTTTGTATACCAGGGAACACCATTTTCGATTTCTGGTTGCCTTTTGTTTACCGACCGTGGCTGCCATCTTGGATTTTTCAGTTACCAATTACCGGTGAAATCATGGAACATGTAGATACTGCATTAAACTTCCATTCAGTAAGCTTAAATTATTATGTCAGCAATGTCAGGGTATAGAATTGTAGTACACCTTGCAGAAATGAAATCTATATTAAACAAAATATTCCTCTAAAGAAAATTTGGAGGAGCATAGAACACTTTACATTTATCTAATGTAGCAATACAGTGTCATTCATGGGAGTGTATATAGGTTGTTAAATTAAAAGTATGGAAAAAATAACAATAATAAAATAATGCTTAAATTTTCCCCATTTTTACCAAAACAATGTTATTTTACCCCTATCAAAGGATGCCACCCCCATTTTCTGGAATTCAATATTGGCATCTTTATTCAACATTAAAAAGTCAAAAGTTTAGTCGGGTAGCAGTGCTCCGAAAAAGCACATGTTCAGTGATGACGATATCAACAAGATGGATGCCGAATTATCAAATTTGTTTGTGAATTATTTAAAAATTATTAATGGACTGTAACATATATGCATAGAAAAAAAATGTTTCCAATGAATTTTGATGTAATTAATGTGTTTTTTTAACCCTCGGGAACTACATATTTATAGATACTCGATTTTAAAACTAAAATATTTTTTAAAAAGGACGTTTATCCATTTTATGTCTTTGTTTGGTCTGTTGAATTTATTTTTGGAAACTAACAACTAAGGATTTTATGACTATTGTATGTCGTTTTTACACTTCCAAATGTCGTTGTTACTCTTCAATCGCTGTCGATTACACTCCTGTCATCGTTTGCGACGCTGTCACTCTTCGCGGTTCAAATTTTGTCGCCGTTATTTACCACTGAAATTAACGTTTTCAACAACCCTGTCGTCCATAGTCCATAATCGTGCACCCCGTGTTTTTCCGTCGCGGAAGTGTATAACATGCGCTCGAATATTCGTGCAATTTTAGTTTTTATTGCGGATAATATTAGGCCCGTCATTTCAACGAGCGAATCGTTCGATCTTTAATTTCGAATCGATCTTTTTACTATAAAGTATGAATATAATTGCCAAAGAGGCTGTTTCATAATGAAATATGCTTTGTCTTTATACAAGATAATGGCTCACGCCATACCTCTAACGAATATTTATGAAGCAAATGCGAAGGAAAATGATTAATATAAAATATATTTTACAATCATCTTACAAATATGCTGTGCACCGAACGCGTATTGATATAAACGCTTTAAACCGAAACCGGTATTTCAGAAACTGTAGGCAGCGCAGATGTAAATTAAATTACAAACATCACATGGATGTATACATTTACACAGTATTTGTATTTTTTAAGGCGGTGCAGTGGAGTCAAAGACAATCGTGAGGATGTGCACGTACATGATACACAACACCACAATGAACACGTGCGAGCGAGTTGATATGTCCAACAGCACCGAACCCTCTATCGTTCAGATGTTTAAGGTCCTGCGCATACAGTTCGAGAATGTGAACATGACGGCTGACACGTGCACAGGCGCCGCTGCAAAACCCGCGTGGTATGACGTGGACCACCTGAAGGATATTCAACCAAACTCTGCGGACCGTCCTGCCGTCCGTCTGCTTGTGTGTCTATTCATTCCAATGTTGGCACTATTTCTGTGATCTTTGTTTATTAACTGATTTATAATTTGGTAAACAATGTAAAGTCGTATGGTTATGTTAAGTGAAATTAGTTAGTGTCACATGAACTGTAACATTTAGTGGCATGCGACCTAAACGTATGTATCTGTCTTCGTGAACCTTCTACCATTACATAACTATGAACTTGATATTAAGATCTCAATTAATAGGTGTTCTTTATATTAGATATACCCATTAAACGTGTTAAGACAACATTTAACTTCATGACATACTTCTCAAGACTAAGTCAACCCGTACATATACAAGTGGTGTCGTGCAATCTCTCTAACATATTAGTGGCGTCGTGCAACCTCTCTAATATACAAGTGGCGTCGTGCAACCTCACTTACATACAAGTGGCGTCGTGCAACCGTTCTAATATACCAGTGGCGTCCTTCAACTTCTCTAATAAACCAGTGGCGTCATGCAACCTCTCTAACATACAAGTGGCGTCGTGCAACTTCTCTAATATACCAGTGGCGTCCTTCAACTTCTGTAATAAACCAGTGGCGTCATGCAACCTCTCTAACATACAAGTGGCGTCCTTCAACTTCTCTAATATACCAGTGGCGTCCTTCAACTTCTCTAATATACCAGTGGCGTCGTGCAACCTCTCTAACATACAAGTGGCGTCATGCAACCTCTTTTATATACCAGTGGCGTCCTTCAACTTCTCTAATATACCAGTGGCGTCGTGCAACCTCTCTAACATACAAGTGGCGTCGTGCAACCTCTTTTATATACCAGTGGCGTCCTTCAACTTCTCTAATATACCAGTGGCGTCGTGCAACCTCTCTAACATACAAGTGGCGTCGTGCAACCTCTCTAATATACCAGTGCCGTCGTGCAACCTAACTCACATACAAGTGGCGTCGTGCAAACTCTCTAACATACAAGTGGCGTCATGCAACTTCTCTAATATACAAGTGGCGTCGTGCAACCTCTCTAACATACAAGTGGCGTCGTGCAACCTCTCTAACATACAAGTGGCGTCATGCAACCTCTTTTATATACCAGTGGCGTCCTTCAACTTCTCTAATATACCAGTGGCGTCATGCAACCTCTCTAACATACAAGTGGCGTCCTTCAACTTCTCTAATATACCAGTGGCGTCCTTCAACTTCTGTAATAAACCAGTGGCGTCATGCAACCTCTCTAACATACAAGTGGCGTCCTTCAACTTCTCTAATATACCAGTGGCGTCCTTCAACTTCTCTAATATACCAGTGGCGTCGTGCAACCTCTCTAACATACAAGTGGCGTCATGCAACCTCTCTAACATACAAGTGGCGTCCTTCAACTTCTCTAATATACCAGTGGCGTCGTGCAACCTCTCTAACATACAAGTGGCGTCGTGCAACCTCTTTAATATACCAGTGGCGTCCTTCAACTTCTCTAATATACCAGTGGCGTCGTGCAACCTCCCTAACATACAAGTGGCGTAGTGCAACCTCTCTAATATACCAGTGCCGTCGTGCAACCTAACTCACATACAAGTGGCGTCTCTAATATACCAGTGGCGTCGTGCAACCTCTCTAACATACAAGTGGCGTCCTTCAACTTCTCTAATATACCAGTGGCGTCGTGCAACCTCTCTAACATACAAGTGGCGTCATGCAACCTCTCTAACATACAAGTGGCGTCATGCAACCTCTTTAATATACCAGTGGCGTCCTTCAACTTCTCTAATATACCAGTGGCGTCGTGCAACCTCCCTAACATACAAGTGGCGTCGTGCAACCTCTCTAATATACCAGTGCCGTCGTGCAACCTAACTCACATACAAGTGGCGTCGTGCAACCTCTCTTACATACAAGTTGCGTCGTGCAACCTCTCTAATATACCAGTGGCGTCCTTCAACTTCTCTAATATACCAGTGGCGTCATGCAACCTCTCTAACATACAAGTGGCGTCCTTCAACTTCTCTAATATACCAGTGGCGTCATGCAACCTCTCTAACATACAAGTGGCGTCATGCAACTTCTCTTATACATCAGTGGCGTCATGCAACTTCTCTAATATACCAGTGGCGTCATGCAACCTCTCTAGCATACAAGTGGCGTCCTTCAACTTCTCTAATATACCAGTGGCGTCCTTCAACTTCTCTAACATACCAGTGGCGTCATGCAACCTCTCTAACATACAAGTGGCGTCATGCAACCTCTTTTATATACCAGTGGCGTCCTTCAACTTCTCTAATATACAAGTGGCGTCGTGCAACCTCTCTAACATACAAGTGGCGTCATGCAACCTCTCTAACATACAAGACATAGTGGCGTCGTGCAACCTCTCAAATATACCAGTGCCGTCGTGCAACCTAACTTACATACAAATGGCGTCGTGCAACCTCTCAAATATACCAGTGCCGTCGTGCAACCTAACTTACATACAAATGGCGTCGTGCAACCTCTCAAATATACCAGTGCCGTCATGCAACCTAACTTACATACAAGTGGCGTCGTACAACCTCTCAAATATACCAGTGCCGTCGTGCAACTTAACTTACATACAAGTGGCGTCGTGCAACCTCTCAAATATACCAGTGCCGTCGTGCAACCTAACTTACATACAAATGGCGTCGTGCAATCTCTCAAATATACCAGTGCCGTCGTGCAACCTAACGTACATACAAATGGCGTCGTGCAACCTCTCTTACATACAAGTTGCGTCGTGTAACCTCTCTAATATAAGGTGATGTACTCATCAGCCTTCAATGTGAATGAGCTTATTCATCGACCAAACATTTGATGATAAGACAGTGGTCTTAAGCCCCGATTATAACGGATTGTTCAAAGTGTAAACGATTAAGACCCATAACAATATTTCTCGTGGCCAGATCTTTCAACATGCTCGAAATATATCTCTAGTGTTCATAAGGGATACTGTGAGGATTGGAGTGTGACAATCGTAAGATTGTTTGGCTAAAAATATTCTTCTGTACCCACGACAATATATTCATCGCAGGTTATGCACCAATCAATTGTAACCACGGCCCCCAGGTCCGGGGGTATACCGGGGATAGCAGGGGAAATGGACCGTGTTTTTACCTTTTAGGCGGCCCCGCAGTGCCGGGTGAATGCGGTAGTTTTGTCTTCGTTTTAAATATAGCGAGGAATGGGCCTTACCTATGGTCCCTGGGGTGTGGGGGGATTTGGCGGGGATTTTACCATCTGTTGGTCCCCCGCAGGGAGGGGATTTTAGCCGGGGTTGGTTGGACCGTAAGTCAAAGTCCCCGCTATTCCCCGGACCTGGGGGGAACGTGGTTACAATTGACTGGTGCATTAGTCGCAATGGTGTCGTAGGACAGACTGACGACAGCTACAAGCCACAGATATGACAAGATATCGCAGAACACAACAGGTGCATGTGTAATTTTGCCTCACGACGGCAAGTCTACGTCTCGATGCTCAAAATGTCGTAGTACTGCATTGCGACGACCCTCGATGACCCACGATTCGCCCAAATTTTCTGCCCTGTCGTTGCACAGTTAGACTTTTGGTCTCAACTTTGAATAACATTAACGGCATTCTTTGAACAGTGTATTTTTGTTTTGTTTTCTACCTTATATATTTTCAAATAGTTAATGTCTCATCTCGCCCCTATAAATTTCACAGACCCCCTATGTTCTGTAGTGGGTCAGTAACAGACCAAATAACTGATTTAATTCATCGACCGCCTCTCAACAGCAAAAGTGGTTTTGAAGGAAGAATCGATGAATGGCGGCCATTTTTGTCGACTATTGACTTTACTGACCCACTATAGAAAAAAGTGGGTCACCATGTGACTTCTCTTATCCAATGAAAAGGTCAGAAACTAGTGGGAGGTGAAATAAATAAATATGTTTATTACTTTATACTTATAGCAGGCGACATGCCGCTATCACGGTGGTATTTTATATAAAATATCTTAAAACTAAGTTGTGTTAGCGGTACAAATGTTATCAAATCACATGTGTGTTATTTGTATTACGACAATATTTACAAATTGCAATTGATAATATTTTGATCATTTTTATAATAATTTATAATTCGTATCTCCCTGATATATATTGAACTCAAATGTTTCACAATATAAGACGTACTATTTCGAAATACCGTAACGTTTAGTAGGCTCTTATCAGCCTTGAATGTGTTTGAGCTTATTCATAGATTAGTATATACATTACCCCTGATCAATTTTTGAAATACCGTAAGCGTAGGAATTAAGTAGCATATGCCATTCAGCAAAATTTCTTGCTAGACCTACACATATTTAATCATGATCAGTTTAAAAATAAGTTCAAATATGATTACCAGTAAGCGTCACTCAAGTTTTTATTAAGAGAAGGACTTGGAGTGGTAAAACTGAATAAAAAGTAATAATCATGTGGCGCATTTTCACTCCGCCATTTGGCGTATTTTGGTCTTGCCACTTGGTTTATTTTGTCCCTTTTTAAAAGGCTAAGATGCGACAAGTGGCGAGGCAAAAATGCGGAAATGCGCCAATTGGCGGGGCGAAACGCTCCGCATGAAAATTTTTCATTATCGCCCCGAAAATTAGCACATTTAAAACTCTCGCGACAATTGGTGGGGCAAACAATATGGAAATACCTCAAATGTCTGGGCGAAATGCGCCGAATGATGATGCTTCATTTCGACCAACCACTGAGCACAACTAAGACCGTCCACGTTGGGCATTTGCACAGAGGAAGATAACATGCAGTTATAAGACCAAAGTAAACAATTGTGGCAATGTGCACCAATTCATTTCGTCAGTCTTTGGGTAATAACCTGGACAAACATTGTTATTTAAAATGAGTAAAAAGGGGAAATTACCGTAAACAAAGTGTCCCACAGTTATCCTACTTGATGGTGCATAACTTTGCATTGCCATCTATCAATTATCCAAGTATCAATCATATAACATCAGTAGTCCGGAAAAAAAATGATTTTAGATATAAAAACAGAAAATGAACCCCCGCACTCGAAAACTGATCCCTACACTGGAACAAAGTTCATCGGTCCATTATTGCGTTAAATAAAATTGTCCTCATGCCAATATTCTTCCGCTGTTAACAGCAATAACTATTGAAAGTTTAATTCCACCCTACCAGAAGGTTCCAAGTTATATATGTTGTACAAAATCTTTACAAGACTATTCAAGGTACAAAGGGATATAACTCTGTAAAAATATGACCAAGATTATTCATTGGCTTTACACTATTTGATAATGTCAAATGTGCATGTTAAAAGTTTCAATTACGTCATGTAATTCCTTTGGCTAGTTTTCGAGTAATGACCTTGACAAAGCTTATCTGTATTTCAAGTTTCAAGCAATTCCTTAAACTCGTTCTGCTTCTCTCTTCTCTGGAATAAGCACATATAATGCAGAAAATGGTGTAAATCGCCGGTGGCCTCATCACAATTTTCGTACATCATTTCTACAATTTACGAGGTCTACGCCGAAGCCTGCCGTTGTTCTGCCGCTGTGCAACATTCATGGTTGCGTATCACGGTAGTCATGATGGTGCAGTACAGTTCTCGTGGTGGTGTAGTACAGTAGTAGTAGTGGTGGAGTAGTACACTACTAATGGTGATTCAGTACAGTATCCGTGATGGTGTATTACGGTAGTCGTGGTGGTCCAGTACAGTACTCGTGGTGGTGTAGTACAGTAGTAGTAGTGGTGGAGTAGTACACTACTAGTGGTGATTCAGTACAGTATCCGTGATGGTGTATTACGGTAGTCGTGGTGGTCCAGTACAGTTCTCGTGGTGGTGTAGTACAGTAGTAGTAGTAGTAGTGGTGGAGTAGTACACTACTAGTGGTGATTCAGTACAGTATCCGTGATGGTGTATTACGGTAGTCGTGGTGGTCCAGTACAGTACTCGTGGTGGTGTAGTACAGTAGTAGTAGTGGTGGAGTAGTACACTACTAGTGGTGATTCAGTACAGTATCCGTGATGGTGTATTACGGTAGTCGTGGTGTTGCAGTAGAGTACTCGTGGTGGTGTAGTACAGTACTAGTGGTGGTGTAGTACAGTACTAGTGGTGGTGTAGTACAGAACTTGTGGTGATTCAGTACAGTATTCGTGACGGTGTAGTACAGTGGTCATTGTGTTGTAGTACTGAAGTCGTGATATTGTAGAAAGGCAATCGTGGTTTTGTACTACAGCAGTTGTTTTGTTGTAGTAAGGCAGTCGTTGTGTTGCAGAACGGCAGTCGTGGTTTGTACTACAGCAGTCGTTATGTTGTAGTAAGGCAGCCGTTGTGTTGCAGAACGGCAGTCGTGGTTTTGTACTACAGCAGTTGTTTTGTTGTAGTAAGGCAGTCGTTGTGTTGCAGAACGGCAGTCGTGGTTTTGTACTACAGCTGTCGTTATGTTGTAGTAAGGCAGTCGTTGTGTTGCACAACGGCAGTCGTGGTTTTGTACTACAGCTGTCGTTATGTTGTAGTATGGCAGTCGTTGTGTTGCAGAACGGCAGTAGTGGTTTTGTACTACAGCTGTCGTTATGTTGTAGTAAGGCAGTCGTTGTGTTGCAGAACGGCAGTCGTGGTTTTGTACTACAGCTGTCGTTATGTTGTAGTAAGGCAGTCGTTGTGTTGCAGAACGGCAGTCGTGGTTTTGTACTACAGCAGTCGTTATGTTGTAGTAAGGCAGTCGTTGTGTTGCAGAACGGCAGTCGTGGTTTTGTACTACAGCTGTCGTTATGTTGTAGTAAGGCAGTCGTTGTGTTGCAGAGCGGCAGTCGTGGTTTTGTACTACAGCTGTCGTTATGTTGTAGTAAGGCAGTCGTTGTGTTGCAGAACGCAGGCGTGGTTTGTACTACAGCTGTCGTTATGTTGTAGTAAGGCAGTCGTTGTGTTGCAGAACGGCAGTCGTGGTTTGTACTACAGCTGTCGTTATGTTGTAGTAAGGCAGTCGTTGTGTTGCAGAACGGCAGTCGTGGTTTTGTACTACAGCTGTCGTTATGTTGTAGTAAGGCAGTCGTTGTGTTGCAGAACGGCAATAGTGGTTTGTACTACAGCAGTTTTTTATTGTAGGAAAGCAGTCGTTGTGGTGTAGAACAGAAGTCGTGATAGTGATGTAGGGCAGTCGTGGTGGTGTAGTACAGACGTAAGGTGGAAGAGTAAAGTATTCGTGATGGTGTAGTACTTGAGTCGCTGTGGTGTAGATCGGCAGTCTTAGTGTAGTACAGTAATGTCGGTGTAGAATAGGAGTCGTGGTAGTGAAGTACGGTAGTCGTGGTGTTCTAATACAATAGTCGTGGTGGCGCTGTACTATAGTCGTGATGGTGTAGTACATTAGTCGTGGTGGTGTAGTACGGTAGTCGTGGTGTTCTAGTACAATAGTCGTGGTGGTCTAGTACAATAGTCGTGATGGCGCTGTACTATAGTCGTGATGATGTAGTACAATAGTCGTGGTGGTGTAGTACGATAGTCGTGGTGGCGCAGTACATAAGTCGTGGTGGTGTAGTTCTGTAGTCGTGGTGGCGCAGTACATTAGTCGTGGTGGTGTAGTACTGTAGTCGTGATGGTGTAGTACAATAGTCGTGGTGGTGTTGTACGGTATTCGTGGTGGTGCAGTACACTAGTCGTGATAGTGTAGTACGTTTGTCGTGGTGGTCCAATACAATAATCCTGGTGGTGTAGTACAGTAGTCGTTGTGGTATACTACAGTGGTCGTTGTGGTGAGGTACGGCATTCGTGGTGGCGTAGAATGGTAGGCGTTCTGGTGTTTACAGGCAGTAATAATGATATATTAAATACGGCAGTCGTTGTTGTTTAGTGCAGTAGTCTTTGTGATGAAGTACAATAGTCGTGATGGCGCAGTACAGTTGTGATCGTGGTGTTATACAGAAGTCGTGTTCGTGTAGAACGGCAACCGTGGTGTTGTGTGGTACAGTAGTTGTGGTGCTGCAGCACTGAGATGTTCAATACGGACGGGGAAAGGGTGGCGAACTAAGATGCCACTAATTCAAACAAACCATCATTTCTGGTAAAAGTGCATACGTATCCGAGTGTCTTTGAAAAGGGCAAAGTGATTGATAATTGGCTTAATCAGGCTTAATCAGTTAGGGTGTTTAATATTTGTTCAAACCACTCAATGGGGTATGCTAGATAATTTGGTATTTTGTAATCTGAGAGGCCATCAGCATTTAAAGGTCGTCACCCAGGGCTCTCTCGACGTATTTGACTGTGACATTGTAATTATTTGCACACACGACTTTGTTTTTGTATTTGCATTCCAAAAGGTTCTTATAAAATATTACTGTTGTATCAATACATACAATGATATAAATTTTCGGCCAAACAATTATTGCGACATTGTAAAATAATCTGTATTTTTTCCAGTCCGTTTTTGCTTATAATATATGATATATAAACGAAAATTGTTATCCAGTTACGCTGCTAATAAATCCGAAATTAGTTATTGTAAATGGCATGGTGCTGCATTCCCCACAGGGGTAAGACATTTAAAGCCTAAAACAGCCCTCTCTTTTACAAGTATATTGAAAAGCCCCAAAACAACCTCTCTTTATTATTGAAAAGCCCCATAACAGCCCTCTCTTTGTCGATGAGAAACCCCAAAACAGGCCCCTGTTAGCTAGTGAAAAGTCCCAAAACAGCCCAATCTTTGTCGATGAGAAACCCCAAAACAGGCCCCTGTTAGCTAGTGAAAAGTCCCAAAACAGCCCAATCTTTGTTAATGAAAATCCCTAAACAGCCTCCTTTTTGTCAGTGAAAATCCCCAAAACAGCTCACTCTTTGTCAGTGAACAATCCACAAACAGCCCTCTCTTCGTCAGTGAACAATCCACAAACAGCCCTCTCTTCGTCAGTGAGCAATCCACAAACAGCCCTCTCTTCGTCAGTGAACAATCCACAAACAGCCCTCTCTTCGTCAGTGAACAATCCACAAACAGCCCTCTCTTCGTCAGTGAACAATCCACAAACAGCTCACTCTTTGTCAGTGAACAATCCACAAACAGCCCTCTCTTCGTCAGTGAACAATCCACAAACAGACCTCTCTTCGTCAGTGAACAATCCACAAACAGCTCACTCTTTGTCAGTGAACAATCCACAAACAGCCCTCTCTTCGTCAGTGAACAATCCACAAACAGACCTCTCTTCGTCAGTGAACAATCCACAAACAGCTCACTCTTTGTCAGTGAACAATCCACAAACAGCCCTCTCTTCGTCAGTGAACAATCCACAAACAGACCTCTCTTCGTCAGTGAACAATCCACAAACAGCTCACTCTTCGTCAGTGAACAATCCACAAACAGCCCTCTCTTCGTCAGTGAACAATCCACAAACAGCTCTCTCTTCGTCAGTGAACAATCCACAAACAGCCCTCTCTTCGTCAGTGAACAATCCACAAACAGCCCACTCTTCGTCAGTGAACAATCCACAAACAGCCCTCTCTTCGTCAGTGAACAATCCACAAACAGCTCACTCTTTGTCAGTGAACAATCCAAAACAGCCCTCTCTTCGTCAGTGAACAATCCACAAACAGCTCACTCTTCGTCAGTGAACAATCCACAAACAGCCCTCTCTTCGTCAGTGAACAATCCACAAATAGCTCACTCTTTGTCAGTGAACAATCCACAAACAGCTCACTCTTCGTCAGTGAACAATCCACAAACAGCCCTCTCTTCGTCAGTGAACAATCTACAAACAGCTCACTCTTCGTCAGTGAACAATCCACAAACAGCCCTCTCTTCGTCAGTGAACAATCCACAAACAGCCCTCTCTTCGTCAGTGAACAATCCACAAACAGCTCTCTCATTGTCAAGAATATCATTTCACCTACATATAAGTTTACCTTTTATTTTCCCAAAATGTATAACACTTTTTTTCTGATAATTACTTATTTTGATATATCGTTTTTTGGCCGCGAATAATATTTATGTGTATGATGGTCAGGAGAATAATTAGTACTTTGATTGTGTGCCAATTAAGTTTGCTGGTCAAAAGCTTTGATAAGATATATGGTATACATTTGAATTTGAACATATCTCTTTAAAACAAAGCGATGTCGAAATATTGACATGTATGTCCTATATAAATATATAAATGAGTGATATGAGTTTATATTGAACGGAGAGGGGTACACTAAAATGGCGCAATTAAGAAATGTTTTGTTTTTGTGCGCTTTTGTTGGCTGGATATGCTTGTCTAGCACTTTAAGTATGGCATCTTAATAATAAATATTAGTTATGTAAAACAAAATCATACTTGTTTTTTTTAAATATTGTAAGAGGTAGTGAAACTGTATTTGGATTTGCGGATATAGTAATTATAATTAACAAAGTGGCATCCCCTGTTTCCTCATCGTCGGCAACCACACGTAAATATTGTATGAAGCCTTAAAACTGCATTTAGAGAAGAAATATTAACAATTTGTCATCTCTGTAACCGAAGTTAGTGATTTTTTTTTCTTTTTCAAGTCAACAGTTTTTCTTAAATTATTAAAACGCTACGCTAACCAACACTTCACCTTCACTCAGGACAAACATTTGACCAGTAAGGGAATACTCAGTGTGAAATTTACTCCTCACTTTGTTGTTTCAGGATGCCCGCAGTGTCAGCACGTGGGGCTTCACACGAAGAACATCCCAAGCACGGACCAAACGTTCGCGGCGGCAGGAGCCATGGCGGACCCCGCGTGCCGCGACAACCTTAAGCCGGCAACAGAGTGCACCTCGAGCTATGAAAACATGTGTGAGACAATGTACATGTCCCTCGTGGCCACAGGCATGAAAACAGGTTACCCTGGTAAGAATAAACTAATTCTTTATGCACGTGTATATATGGTCTATGATATTACATGCTGACGGCTGTTGTCTGAATGATAGTTAATTCCCATGGCAACATTACCTTCATTTATATGTATTTACAACGCAACCTCCTTTTCTTAAATAGAAGGCCTTTCGGCAATTGCGGATATCATCCGATTAACGAAACATCTTCGGAGATGTTCGGGTCGCCAATTATCGCATAACAATATACATATACAAAAAAATAGACGTGACAATTATTGATCTTGTATTTTTTTGTATTGTGTTAGCAGGTCTCGTAAAAATAAATCAACATTTTCGAAAGAGTTAATTTATGAAAACTACTAGTATATAAGTTATCGGGGTATGGACGCAATTTGGGGTGGTTAAAGTGTGTTGAGTCCGAAATACTTTGACCAGCCCTATTGCGTTCACACCCCGATGATGACATCAATCCCACACATTCACTTTAGTATGAGACGATACGGTCATCCCGCGATAGGATTTGTACAAATGCCGATACGACATTTTATGTAAATACTTAAATTCAAATATCAGAGAAACACACGCCAGAGAAACCAGAATGGGTATATGTACAGCCATTTTGGTTCAAAACTAGCAACTGCTGATATACTACCTGATATGATTGTCACATATGAACAAGTATGTGTTTGAAAAGGTAAAATCATACAGCAATAGATTTTCGTTTTGTGACTAGAATACAATTTGGAAATACAAGGACGTTTATTGATTTTATGTCTGTTTGGTCTGTTGATTTTATTTATGGAATCCTTACATTACGTTTTTTTATAACTGCTTTACGTCGTAACACTCCAAATGTCATTGTTTCCCTCTAATCGCTGTTAATGACACTCCTGTCATCGTTTGTTACGCTGTTTACATTTTGTCGCCGTAATTAACGACCCAGGGCGGGGGGTGGTGATGGGAGGGGGCGTTTCAATAATGGCTTTTAGTCGTAACTGCAATTACTTAAACTCAATTGAACATCAAAATGACTGGTCAGTCAGATTTGTTTTCCCTCAACTTCGTGTTCATTTTCAAGGTTGGCTCAATATCAATCCACACAAATGCGTGACACAGAAATGACACAATGGCAAAATGGCACTATGGTCGTTTTTTTTTTTGATTTACGACTAAAATCGACTAAGATAATTACTGAAACGCTCCCCTGCCGCTGTTGCTACACCTCAAAGCAACGTTGTTTAAAAGCCTGTTGTCGTTTTACTCGCCCCTTCGTTTACACACGTCTCCCTACAGTTTTTGTTCATGATCGCGGTAGTATAAACGCTTTCTCACTAGAGTGATGATGCTATGTGTTCAAGGTTCAAGCATCTGATGAATGAGAATACATGTATATATACGATGCGCACGAATTTTCGAAACGCTTTCGGAAGGCGTCCGCTTTTTAGATTTTAGTGCAAATAATATTGGGCCGATCAATTAACCACCGATTGGTCGGATCGATTTTTTTCCAAATCGGTCCTTTACTATAAAGTATGAGTATTATAGACATCGAATATTATCGAATTCGGTGTTCCAGACACTGCAAGAAAAGCAGATGTAAATTAAATTAAATTCATCATTTACGTCGAACATCAATGTAAACATTTTACACATATTGTTTTTGCAAAGGCGGCGCAGTTGAGTCGAAGACGACTATGCGGATGTGCTCGTTCAGGACACAAAACACCACAATGAACACATGTGAGCCAATTGATTTGTCCAACCTTCCGGTGCCATCCGTTGACCAGATGTTGAAGGTCCTGCGCTTGCAGTTCAAAAACGTGAACATAACTGGGGTCACTTGCACAGGCGCCGCTTCAAAACCCGCGTGGTATGACGTGGACCACCTGAAGGATATTCCACCAAACTCTGCGGACCGTCCTGCCGTCCGTCTGCTTGTGTGTCTGTTTCTACCAGTGTTGGCATTGTTTCTGTGATCTTTGTATATTAACTGATATAAAAGTGTTGTAAATGATGAACGGTATGGCAATGATAAGTGAAACAAAAGTATTATGTGAAATTCAGATGGGAATGAACTCCTATTATTTCATTTAGTGATTCATGAAATATAACATTTAGTGGCATGTGACCTAGACCTATGTCTTTAAACCTATTACAATGGTCTACAATTACATAACTATGAGCTTTAGCATTTCAGGAATGTCCGCCGGTCAGAAAATGCTAAATCTCGTTAAAGACTTGCCCTGTTAGACTTTTGGCAATGTTCTGACACTCGTACAATGCAATAGTTCAAAGTTATTTTTGGAGTGACTGCTTGATTTAATCTGAAGAAAAATGCATTATTTTGAGTTAATTCAAGCCGGATAACATTTCCTCCTTAGCCATTGGACCTGTGAACACAGTAAATTTGTAAGTTTCGTTTTTTTTCTTTTATTTACACCTTGACAACATCATGTTAAATAGTTAATGTTCATTTATGCATATGGAGGTAAGACGTCATTTAATAAATTTTTTAAGTCAAAAGACGAAATTGCAGGCAAGATAACACTGATTTCTAGTCCTTCACGACACTAACAAAATGTATGTAGAGAAAGCTCCACTAGTTTACTAAACGCTAAACAACGTTTGGAAAAATGTGTGTTTCTCCTTAGAGAAATAAAATAAATAAAATTGGTTGAACGTAACCAATGTGTATTTCTGACGGCCACATCAGATGTACGAGAACAAACAACGCGTTGAAAGTGTAAACAATAAAAATAGTAGATCAAGTAGATCAGCATGTTCAGCCTGTTTTAAAAATCTCAAACCATTCAGCTTTAAAACATATGAATATAAGATGGTTTAACCATGCGTTGATTCACATTCATGTGTTTATTCAAAAGGCGTGTAAAAACCCATCCGCTTCCGAGTTTGTTTATTTTGCCCTGTATATGAATTAAAGTATATATAATAAAACGTGTACAAGATGGTTATGTCCTGAAATTAGGTGGCCAGTGTTTTGACAACACTTAACTTTATAACGCACTTGTCAAGATAAAGTCAACCCGTACATATACTACTGGCGTCGTACAAAATCTGTAATAAAAAAGTAGTGACGTGCAACCTCTTTTATGAGTCCACATGATTATCGACTATATACATATACAAGTAGCGACGTGTAACCTCTCTTATGAGTCCACATGATCATCGACTATATACATGTACAAGTAGCGACGTGTATCCTCTCTTACGAGTCCACATGATCATCGACTATATACATATACAAGTAGCGACGTGTAACCTTTCTTATGAGTCCACATGATCATCGACTATATACATAGACAAGAAGCGACGTGTAACCTCTCTTATGACTCCACATGATCATCGACCATATACATATACAAGTAGTGACGTGTAACCTTTCTAATGAGTCCACATGATCATCGACTGTATACATATACAATCATCGACATTATGCATATAAAAGTAGCGACGTGTAAACCTTTCTTAAGAGTCCACATTATCATCGACTATATACATGTAAAAGCAGCGTCGTACAACCTCTTTTACGAGTCCACAAGATCATCGACCATATACATGTACAATCAACATCTTGTAACCTTTCTTAAGAGTCCACATGATCATCGACTATATATATATATATATACAAGTAGCGTCGTAAAACCTCTTTAATTAGTCCACATGATCATCGACCATATGCATATACAAGTAGCGACGTGTAACCTTTCTTATGAGACCACATGGTCATCGACTATATACATATATATATACAGGTAGTGACGTGTAACCTCTCTTATGAGTCCACATGATCATCGACTGTATACATATACAAGTAGTGACGTGTAACCTTTCTAATGAGTCCACATGATCATCGAATATATACATATACAAGTAGCTTCGTGCAACCTCTCTTATGAGTCCACATGATCATCGACTAAATACATATACAAGTAGCGTCGTGCAACCTCTCTTATGAGTCCACATGATCATCGACTATATATATATATACAAGTAGCGTCGTAAAACCTCTTTAATTAGTCCACATGATCATCGACCATATGCATATACAAGTAGCGACGTGTAACCTTTCTTATGAGACCACATGGTCATCGACTATATACATATATATATATACAAGTAGTGACGTGTAACCTCTCTTATGAGTCCAGATGATCATCGACTGAATACATATACAAGTAGTGACGTGCAACCTTTCTAATGAGTCCACATGATCATCGACTGAATACATATACAAGTAGTGACGTGTAACCTTTCTAATGAGTCCAGATGATCATCGAATATATACATATACAAGTAGCGACGTGTAACCTTTCTAATGAGTCCAGATGATCATCGACTGAATACATATACAAGTAGCGTCGTGCAACCTTTCTAATGAGTCCACATGATCATCGACTGTATACATATACAAGTAGTGACGTGTAACCTTTCTAATGAGTCCAGATGATCATCGAATATATACATATACAAGTAGCGTCGTGCAACCTTTCTAATGAGTCCAGATGATCATCGACTGAATACATATACAAGTAGTGACGTGCAACCTTTCTAATGAGTCCAGATGATCATCGACTGAATACATATACAAGTATCGTCGTGCAACCTTTCTAATGAGTCCACATGATCATCGACTGTATACATATACAAGTAGCGTCGTGCAACCTTTCTAATGAGTCCACATGATCATCGACTGTATACATATACAAGTAGTGACGTGCAACCTTTCTAATGAGTCCAGATGATCATCGACTGAATACATATACAAGTAGCGTCGTGTAACCTTTCTAATGAGTCCACATGATCATCGACTGAATACATATACAAGTAGCGTCGTGCAACCTTTCTAATGAGTCCACATGATCATCGACTGAATACATATACAAGTAGCGACGTGCAACCTTTCTAATGAGTCCACATGATCATCGACTGTATACATATACAAGTAGCGTCGTGCAACCTTTCTAATGAGTCCACATGATCATCGACTGAATACATATACAAGTAGCGACGTGTAACCTTTCTAATGAGTCCACATGATCATCGACTGTATACATATACAAGTAGCGTCGTGTAACCTTTCTAATGAGTCCACATGATCATCGACTGTATACATATACAAGTAGCGTCGTGCAACCTTTCTAATGAGTCCACATGATCATCGACTGTATACATATACAAGTAGCGACGTGTAACCTTTCTAATGAGTCCACATGATCATCGACTGTATACATATACAAGTAGCGTCGTGTAACCTTTCTAATGAGTCCACATGATCATCGACTGTATACATATACAAGTAGCGTCGTGTAACCTTTCTTATGAGTCCACATGATCATCGACTATATACATATACAAGTAGCGACGTGTAACCTTTCTAATGAGTCCACATGATCATCGAATATATACATATACAAGTAGCGTCGTGCAACCTCTCTTATGAGTCCACATGATTATCGACTATATACATATATACAAGTAGTGACGTGTAACCTTTCTAATGAGTCCACATGATCATCGAATATATACATATACAAGTAGCGTCGTGCAACCTCTCTTATGAGTCCACATGATCATCGACTAAATACATATACAAGTAGCGTCGTGCAACCTCTCTTATGAGTCCACATGATCATCGACTAAATACATATACAAGTAGCGTCGTGCAACCTCTCTTATGAGTCCACATGATCATCGACTAAATACATATACAAGTAGTGACGTGTAACCTCTCTTATGAGCCCACATGATCATCGACTAAATACATGTACAAGTAGTGACGTGTATCCTCTCTTATGAGTCCACATGATCATCGACTGAATACATGTAGTGACCCTCACTGTATCAACGAACGTTAGTGGAGGTATCGTGATATGATTTTCATACTGATATAACTTGAATTATTGAAATCAATATAATTTCAGCTAGGGGTTAACTTGCGATACTTAGCACAAGGTAGATGGCTTGGGTTTAGTCGAGTCTAATACGGCAAAATATGTGACGTATTGAGTATACGTATTTTAGTTCAAATGCCTAACCTTATATAAAACAGCACATCATAACATCATTTAGATTTAAGAATAATATATACAACGTATCATCATATAAAACTCATTAATTTATTGATCATAAATGTTCAGCTACACACACAAAGAATGTATAATATTCAATTACAATAACTTGCAATATGTATCATATCAGTATCCCTAACTACGGTAAAGAAGAAAAGTCATTTCAGTACATATTATATATTTCAACATTGATACTTCGATAACATTGTCTCTTTGTTTAGATGCTTTGATAATATACAGTGCCACTTTATGTAAGAGCTGTTTTTCCTACATCATGCAGTTGGATAGATTTGTAGAATACATTTGTCAACGCTGGTTCTGACGACTACAAGGGTAATGTTTACTTGGATAATATCGAAAGAAAAAAAATGTTGTTTCTCATTTTTTTAAGTTAATCCTTAATTGTGTCGATTAGGACTTATAACCAGAGGATAAAACTAAAATCACAACGACTTACGGATTGGTGATAGATGTATTTCAAAATATCGCAATAAGTTAATTTACTTTCTTATCAGCTTAAATGCGAATGAGGTGAATCATTGAGCAAATGATTGATGATAAACAGTAGCCTTAAGTCCCGGTTACAATGATCATTCGGAGATATGTCGCTTGAGACCCATGAAATATTTCTCGTGGTCAGATATTTCAACATGTTCAAATCATATCTCCTGTTGTCACAAAGGTTGCGACACATTAACGATGGTTTGGCGGTATGGTCACGACAAAAAAGAAATGTCGTGGGTGTTTCGCAAGTCAGGCTTGCGACAGTCATGGGGCCATCGTGAGGTATTATAGTGTCGAAGGGGCTGTTTTACACGTGATCAAGTCGTGAGACTGTCGCACAACAGTAACTCACGTGACACTCGCGCGTCCGCGTCCAGATCATATTATGTGACCCGGTCTCTTGCCTGCCATATGCCCGCGAGATTATTTCAGTGGAACATCAGGGGTCGGTCCTATATTTTAGAGTGGTCACTTTATTTGATTCAACGTTTGTATCAAGGATGCCTCCAAAGAAAACCAAGAAGAGAAAGGATGCAGTGGCTGATGTGCTTAGGTAGAATAGCAATCATCCATCAGCGCCGTCAGACGCCATCAGGGGTATATACCTCTCAAGAAAAGATAATGAATTGCCAGACTTACGCAAAGCGTCATTTTACAAGTGAACCATTGTTCTCAACTTTATATAAGATTGACGGCGACATTTGAACAGTGTAATTTTGATTTGTTTTCTACCTTATGTATTTCTTAAGGTTATTATCAATATGGCTACTGCCTTATAGCAGGTCAGATGCAGTTATCGCTATCGCATATTTGCCTGCTAAAAGGCAGTAGCCATATTGACATAATATGTTGATCATTCTAAATACTAATTTATCATTCGTGTTTTCCTACTTTTACATGTAAAAGTTTTAAACGTACATACAAACAAGCTGTGATAGGCTATTGAACTCAAATGATTCACACTACTATTAAGGCGTACTATTTCGAAATACCGTAAGGTTTAGCACGTTTATATCAGCCTAATAAAAGTATGGCGTTAGTAAAACATACGTCTATATATCCGTTATCAATATTCGAAATACCACAAGCGCACGGATTAAGTAGCATATGTCACCCAGCAAAATTACTTGTTTGACCCTTGATTTTATCAACCAAAACATAGTTAACTATGATCATCTTAAAAATAAGTTCAAATTTAATTACCACTCCCTACAAACCAGTCTATAACCTCCTATAGAAAACAACAAAATAATTTTCCCTTTTATGCTATTATTTTGAAACTTTCAGTGAAGCACTTAGAAACCGATAAACATAACCAGCATAAACTTGCAACATGAGCCAAGTATGTCTAGGTAACAACATGCTAGGCAAAAATGGAACACTTTGATGTGGTTGACTGCCCGACGAAAAACTGAGATAAAACCCTCCTTCTGGGGAAAGCTCAGAAACATCTGCCCGTTTGTCATCCAGAATTACAGGATGTATCTTGTACCACAAGCAAGATGTCGGGCCTCATCACTCATAACCTCCTTAACAATTCAGTATAAAACAACAACAATATTATTTACACGATTCATGTTTTCGTGATGGTTTAGTAAGGTTGTCGTGGTGGTGTAGTACTGTAGTTTTAGGGAGATGAACGGCATTCGTGGTTGTGTGGTATAGTAGTCGTTGTGGTGTAGTACTTAAGACGTGGTGATGTAGTACAGTAGTCGTTGTGGTGTAGTACTTAAGTCGTGGTGATGTAGTACAGTAGTAGTCGTTGTGGTGTAGTACTTAAGCCGTGGTGATGTACTACAGTAGTCGTTATAATGTAGTACTTAAGCCGTGGTGATTGAGTACAGTAGTCGTTGTGGTGTAGTACTTAAGCAGTGGTGATGTACTACAGTAGTCGTTTTGATGTAGCACTTAAGCCGTGGTGATGTAGTACAATAGTCGTTGTGGTGTAGTACTTAAGCCGTGGTGATGTAGTACAGTAGTTGTTTTGATGTAGTACTTAAGCCGTGGTGATGTAGTACAGTTGTCGTTGTGGTGTAGTACTTAAGCCGTGGTGATGTACTACAGTAATCGTTTTGATGTAGCACTTAAGCCGTGGTGATGTAGTACAGTAGTCGTTGTGGTGTAGAACTTAAGCCGTGGTGATGTAGTACAGTAGTTGTTTTGATGTAGTACTTAAGCCGTGGTGATGTTGTACAGTAGTCGTTGTGGTGTAGTACTTAAGCCGTGGTGATGTAGTACAGTAGTTGTTTTGATGTAGTACTTAAGCCGTGGTAATGTAGTACAGTTGTTGTTTTGATGTAGTACTTAAGCCGTGGTCATGTAGTACAGTAGTCGTTGTGGTGTAGTACATAAGCCGTGGTGATGTACTACAGTAGTCGTTTTGATGTAGTGCTTAAGCCGTGGTGATGTAGTACAGTAGTCGTTGTGGTGTAGTACTTAAGCCGTGGTGATGTAGTACAGAAGTCGTTTTGATGTAGTACTTAAGCCGTGGTGATGAAGTACAGTAGTCGTTATGGTGTAGTACTTAAGCAGTGGTGATGTAGTACAGTAGTCGTTTTGATGTAGCACTTACGCCGTGGTGATGTAGTACAGTAGTCGTTGTGGTGTAGTACTTAAGCCGTGGTGATGCAGTACAGTAGGTTGTGGTGTAGTACTTAAGCCGTGGTGATGTAGTACAGTGGTCGTTGTGGTGTAGTACTTAAGTCGTGGTAGTACAGTTATAAACCTTGGTGGCGCATTACAGTAGTCGTACAGGCGCAGTACATTATTCGTGTTGGCGCAGTACAGAAGTCATGTTGGCGCAGTACAGTAGTGGTGTTCGCGCAGTACAGTAATCGTGTTGGCGCAGTACAGTAGTCGTGGTGGCACAGTACAGTAATCGTGTTGGCGCAGTACAGTAATCGTGGTGGCGGAGTACAGTAGTCGTGGTGGCGCAGTACAGTAGTCGTGGTGGCGCAGTACAGTAGTCATATTGGCGCAGTACAGTAGTCGTGGTGGCGCAGTACAGTAGTCATGGTAGCGCAGTACAGTAGTCGTGGTGGCGTAGTACAGTAGTCGTGTTGGCGCAGTACAGTAGTCATGTTGGCACAGTACAGTAGTCGTGGTGGCGCAGTACAGAAGTCGTGTTGGCCCAGCTCAGTAGTCGTTTTAGTGCAGTACAGTAGTGGTGTTGGCGCAGTACAGTAGTAGTGTTGGCCCAGTTCAGTAGTCATGTTGGCGCAGTACAGTAGTCGTGGTGGCGAAGTACAGTAGTCGTGTTGGCCCAGTTCAGTTGTCGTGGTGACGCACTACAGTAGTCGTGTTGGCGCAGTACAGTAGTAGTGTTGGCGCAGTACAGTAGTCGTGGTGGCGAAAGACGGTAGTCGTGCTGGCCCAGTTCAGTGGTCGTGGTTACGCAGTATAGTAGTCATGGTAGCGCAGTACAGTAGTCGTGGTGGCGCAGTACAGCAGTCGTGGTGACGCAGTACAGTAGTCATGTTGGCGCAGTACAGTAGTCGTGGTGGCGCAGTACAGTAGTCGTGTTGACCCAGTTTAGTAGTCGTGGTGGCGCAGTACAGTAGTGGTGTTCGCGAAGTACAGTAGTCGTGTTAGCGCAGTACAGTAGTGGTGTTGGCGCAGTACAGTAGTCATGTTGGCGCAGTACAGTAGTCGTGGTGGCGCAGTACAGTAGTAGTGTTGGCCTAGTTCAGTAGTCATGTTGGCGCAGTACAGTAGTGGTGTTCGCGCAGTACAGTAATGATGTTGGCGCAGTAAAGTAGTGGTGTTGGCGCAGTACAGTAGTCATGTTGGCGCAGTACAGTAGTCGTGGTGGCGCAGTACAGTAGTAGTGTTGGCCTAGTTCAGTAGTCATGTTGGCGCAGTACAGTAGTCGTGGTGGCGCAGTACAGTAGTCGTGGTGGCGCAGTACAGTAGTAGTGTTGGCCCAGTTCAGTAGTCATGTTGGCGCAGTACAGTAGTCGTGGTGGCAAAGTACAGTAGTCGTGTTGGCCCATTTCAGTGGTCGTGGTGACGCAGTACAGTAGTCGTGTTGGCGCAGTACTGTGGTCGTGTTGGCGCAGTACAGTAGTCGTGTTGGCGCAGTACAGTAGTCGTGGTGGCGCAGAGTCGTGTTGGCGCAGTACAGTAGTCGTGGTGGCGCAGAGTCGTGGTGGCGCAGTACAGTAGTCGTATTGGCGCAGTACAGTAGTCGTGTTGGCGCAGTACTGTGGTCGTGTTGGCACAGTACAGTAGTCGTGTGGCGCAGAGTCGTGTTGGCGCAGTACAGTAGTCGTGTTGGCGCAGTACATTAGTCGTGTTGGCCAAGTTCAGTAGTCGTGGTGACGCAGTACAGTAGTCGTGGTGGCGCAGAGTCGTGGTGGCGCAGTACAGTATTAGTATTGGCGCAGTACAGTAGTCGTGTTGGCGCAGTACAGTAGTCGTGATGGCGCAGTATCGTCGTCGTGTTGGCGCAGTACAGTAGTCGTGGTGGCGCAGTACAGTAGTCGTGGTGGCGCAGTACAGTAGTCGTGTTGGCGCAGTACAGTGGTCGTGTTCGCGCAGTACAGTAGTCGCGGTGTCGCAGTACAATAGTGGTGTTGGCGTAGTACAGTAGTCGCGGTGTCCGCAGTATTGTAGTTGTATTGGCGCAGTACAGTAGACATGGTGGTGCAGAGCAGTAGTCGTGATGGCGCAGTACAGTAGTCTTAGAGGCGCAGAACAGTAGTCATGGTGGCGCATGACAGTAATCGTGATGGAGCAGAACAGTAGTCGTGGTGGTGCAGTACAGTAGTCGTGGTGGTGTAGTACAGTAGTCGTGGTGGTACAGTACAGTAGTCGTGTGGGTGCAGTACAGTAGTCGTGGTGGCGCAGTACAGTAGTCGTAATGGCGCAGTACAGTAGTCGTGTTGGCGCAGTACAGTAGTCGTGGTGGCGCAGTACAGTAGTCGTAATGGCGCAGTATAGTAGTCGTGGTGGCACAGTACAGTAGTCGTGTTGGCGCAGTACAGTAGTGTTAATTTTGCTGTACTGAAGTCGTGTTGGCGCATTACAGTAGTCGTGTTGGCGCATAGCAGTAGTCGTGTTGGCGCAGTACATTAGTGTTAATGTTGTTGTACTGTAGTCGTTTTAGTGCAGTACAGTAGTCGTGGTGACGCATTACAGTTGTCGTGGTGGCGGAGTACAGTAGTAGTGGTGGCGCATTACAGTAGTCGTGGTGGCGCATAACAGTAGTTGTTGGCGCAGTACAGTAGTCTTAATGTTACTGTACTGTATTCGTGTTGGCGCAGTACAGTAGTCGTGGTGGTGCATTACAGTAGTCGTGGTGGCGCAGTACAGTAGTCGTGTTGGCGCAGTACAGTAGTCGTGTTGGCGCAGTACAGTAGTCGTGGTGGCGCAGTACAGTATTAGTATTGGCGCAGTACAGTAGTCGTGTTGGCGCATTACAGTAGTCGTGGTGGCGCAGTATCGTCGTCGTGTTGGCGCAGTACAGTATTCGTGGTTGCGCAGTACAGTATTCGTGTTGGCGCAGTACAGTGTATTTATGGTGGCACAGTACAGTAGTCTTAGTGATGCAGTGCAATTCAAACAACCAATTATTTCTTGGAGAAGTGCACACGTATCCGAGTGCCATCAAAAAGGGCACAGTGATTGCATTGGCATATTCAGTAAGGTTGTTGAACCTTTGTTGCGTAAACCACTCAATGGGGTATGCTAGATATTTTGGTATTTCATAATCTGGGAGGTCATCAGCATTTAAATGTCGTCACCCAGGGCTCTCTGGATGTATTTGACTGGACACTGTAATTATTTTCAGACACCACATTTGTATTCCAAAAGTTTGTTTTAAAATAATTATGTTGTTTCAATACAATTAATGATATAAATTTTCGGCCAAACAAGTATTGCGACATTGTGTATGTAATCCAGTCCGTTTTTTTTTCTCATAAAATATGACATAGAAATAAAGATTGTTTACCAGAAACGCGGTAACCGAAGTGAATGATTGTAAATAACATGATGCATCATTCCTCTAAAACTAATGGACAATACATAAAAAGCATCCTTCTCTTTGTCAATGAAAAGCCCCAAAAACAACCCTCTCTTTGTTAATGAAAATCCCCAAAACAGCCATGTCTTTGTAAATGAGAAACCTCCAAACAACCCTCTCTTGTCAATGAGAAGCTCAAAGGTAGCCCTCTCTTTGTCGATGAAAATCCTCCAAACAGCCCTGTCTTTGTCAATGAAAAGCCCCTAATCAGCTCTCCCCTTTTCAATAAAAAGCCCCCAATCAGTCCTCTCTTTGGCAATGAAAAGCCTCCAAACAGCCCCCTCTTTGTCAATGAAAAGCCCCCAAACAGCCCTCTCTTTGTCAATTAATAGCCCCAAAACAGCCCTCTCTTCGTCCATGAAAAGTCCCAAAAACATCCATGTCTTTTTCAATAAAAAAGCCCCTATATAGTTCTCCCTTTGTGCGATTTTGTACGGTGGGATTTTGTCCGCCTCCCACCCTCTTTTTGTCAATGAAAAGCCCCTAAACAGCCCTCCCTGTGTCAATAAAAAGCCCCACAGACAGCCCTCTCTCTGCCAATGTCAAATAAAAAAAATAAAGTCCAATCCATAGCACATATAATTCAAATTAATGACGTGGCTCTTATATTTGCATTCATTACGACGAAGTATGACGTGAACGTCCTTCAACGTCAGTTTGTAAGTGGTTTTTACATTGAGACACGTAGCCTAATAAAATGACGTTTATTAGTAAAAAAATACAATTTATACACCCTCTGTCCGTAGGTAAATAGCCATGATAATCCAACCTGCTTGGTTTCTACGCTATAGGTTGGTTCACTCTCTGTCAATCGTTTGAATGAAATGACGAATAGCAAGCGCCTGGGCCCGGTCTGACAATTGTTCCGGATTGCGTGTAGCAGCACTGATTAACATGAAGTTATCTTCTGCAAGACTTTGACCATAGATAAGCCCGTTTTAACACAACTGTCCACTTTATTTTATTTAAACCGAGCAATGAGGCCCCGAATATGTAGTTCCATTACGTATGCTGCTTGCGACGCATTACCACTTGAGGAACATTGCATACATTCAACGTACGTCAGGCAAATTACTAACGTCTTATTTCAGGTTTAGAGTTTCTGTTTAATATTTGATGATCCATAACTTAACAACGATGAGTTGTTTTTTGAAATATGGCGTTCCTGTTTTTATTTTCTTTAATGGTATCTTTCATAAGAACCATTGTTTTTTTCGGCATTTATTCATCCGTTTTAGAATATAAACATAATATTATTAATTATGGTAAATCTCTTTGGGAGTAAGAGTGCATCCCCAATTAATCCCCATTGTAACGTTGCCTTCATTTACATACACCGACATATTACGGGATGAGACAATACGGTCATCCCGCGATAGGTTTGTATCGATAAGGTCATCCCGCGATAGGTTTGTATCGATAAGGTCATCCCGCGATAGGTTTGTACCGCGATAGGTTTGTATCGATACGGTCATCCCGCGATAGGTTTTTATCGATACGGTCATCCCGCGATAGGTTTGTATCGATAAGGTCATCCCGCGATAGGTTTGTACCGCGATAGGTTTGTATCGATACGGTCATCCCGCGATAGGTTTTTATCGATACGGTCATCCCGCGATAGGTTTGTATCGATAGGTCATCCCGCGATAGGTTTGTATCGATAGGTCATCCCGCGATAGGTTTGTATCGATAGGTCATCCCGCGATAGGTTTGTATCGATAAGGTCATCCCGCGATAGGTTTGTACCGCCATAGGTTTGTATCGATACGGTCATCCCGCGATAGGTTTGTATCGATACGGTCATCCCGCGATAGGTTTGTATCGATACGGTCATCCCGCGATAGGTTTGTATCGATACGGTCATCCCGCGATAGGTTTGTATCGATACAACTACATGCCGATACGATAGTTTCCAGTATCATACAAATACTTGAAGAAAAATACTTAGTATAAGAAATATATCATAATACAGAATCCAGAATGTTTTTTGTATTCATTTTGTTTCCAAAACGTAACTGGTTAAATATTTTATGACAACATTGTCACTATATACAAGAACAAAAAAGAAGAAGTATTTGTTTGAAAAAAGAAAATCTTACAGGAATAGATTCTCATTGTTTAACTCTTTCTAAAATCATATTATATAACATGCTTAAATGTATCTGTGCTATTTGCGACTATTTCTGACTAGAAAACATTTTCAATATACAAACATGTTTGTCTTTTACTAGTATATGTCTTTGTATGGTCTATTGAAATTGTAATTGTTTTGGAATTCGTACTTCAACTTTTGTATGACGCTGTTCCTCTCCACTCGGTTTTAATTACACTCCTGTTACCGCTGCTATACTCATTCACTCTTGGGCAGTTTCTGTCCGTGCCATCGCCAAAATTATGTTCCCTACGTTGTTTATTTCAACTGCCGTCGACGTGAACATCCCTTGTCGGCCTCGTATCGTTTACCTCGTGGTTGTTGTTTCGTCACCTGTGGTCGTTGTTAATAATCATGAGATCGCCGCTGTTGATATTCATGTCGCCGTTTACTTACTAACTACGCCGTCGCCATTAGTTGCTTCCCGTCATTGTTTCAAGAGACGCGGTCGTAACAACACTTCCGGTTCCGTTAGTGGCGCTTTCACCGTCACTGCTCCTTTATCGTCTTTGTCAGTCACCAATCAATGTGTTGTTACTTTGTTTTTGGTGTTTTGTTTTGATTGATCGTCAATACAACTTTGCGTTTGTACATGATGTATGATGTATTTATTTCGTTTAATATTAAAGAAATGTTCAAATAATTGAAAATGAAAGGTTCGCTTAACAAAGCCATAATACGGTTTCGTTCACGTTTGTGACTTGCAAACACCTGGCATGTGGTTTAACAATAACGCAAATAGACGATAATCGTGCACAAAATCCGTTGTTTTTTCGCATATAAAAGATACGCGCAAAAATCCTTAGCTTTGTCATATGGCTATTTATATCTTTAATGCTGATTATGAGCGTACAAAAGGCAAACGTGTTTTTTTTGGAAATTCATGATATTAATTGAAAACATTAATTTGCTTCTATAAAACAGACATTAACAAACAAAAATGGTTTAAGATTGATAACACACGCGCTAGACAGCTAGTCATAACTCCCTGTCCTAAAACCGCGCGATGTCTCATTTAATCGTATTGTTTCATACATGATCAATATATGACGCCGAACAAAACAACTTTTAAGATCTGTTTCGAAAATAGCAGAAAATATGAAACGCCCTTTTTTTTAAAAAAAAGAATAAGTTTCTCGATCGTTTTTTATATGTCCATGTCGCAAAATTATGGTCGCGTGTGACTGTTTGGATTGCGTCACTGATGACGTCACTGAAGACTGTGGCTCCCGGTGCTTGCGCGAGGAACACGTGCGAGCGAATTGATTATTCCAACCTCCCCGTGCAGTCCGTTGACCAGATATTGAAGGTCATGCGATTGCAGTTCAAAAACGTAAACATGACCGGGGTCACGTGCACAGGCGCCGCGCCAAAAACCGCGTGGTATGACGTGGACCACCTGAATGATATTCAACCAAATTCTGCGGACCGTCCGGCCGTCCGTCTGATTGTGGTCTGCTACTACCTGTGTTGGCATTGTTTCTGTGATCTTTGTTTGTTGTCAATATTTTTCAAAGTCTGACTCCATTGTCATGTGGCCCTACTTCGCATGGCAATGTCGCATTACAACAAACGTCGAAAGGCTGATACTGTCAACATAACAACTTAACTGCTCAACGAAACGCCAAACACGCCCGTACTGAATTATTGTTGTATGAATTCCTCGTTAAGAGTCAGTTTCCAAGTGAGCTATATGGTGAACTCCTTTTATTTTATTTAGTGTCACATGACCTGTAAAGTTAAGTGACATGTGACCTAAAACAGTGATTTTTTGTATTTAGTTCACTCCTTGGTGAAATGAATTAAAACATTTAAAGATTGTCAGCCTGTATCTCGAAATACCTCATACAACAATCTTGAATATTATTAGTCTGAGATTCTTAAAGTGCTATAGTTCATATGTATTCATAATGAGAGACCAGTTGTCTGAATCGGAAGAAAGAATGCACTATTTTAAGATAAGTGTTACTTAATTGCACATAATTGAACAGGTCATATGTGCCACAATGAATTAGCAGGGTTTGAAAAGTGTAGATATTTGTGTTCGTTTATTTTATTTCTTACTTAGAATTATATCAATTAGTAAGTGTCAATATAAGTATGAGAATGAAAGTGTATATAAGATGAAGATGATAGCTATGTCCTGCTTCTAGGTGGTCATTCGACTCGAGTGTATGATCCTCATGCGTGGCGTTCATATAGAGGATCAATTTTTAATCACGTTTTAATCACATTATATATTTCGAACAGTATATCAATATTTTTGACTCACTATCAAGTATTAGGTCCTAATTCTCGATTTCACTGTTATATCAATACCGGAACTTTCTGAATGTTAGAATATTGTTCCGTTTGGTATAATAATCGGGATTTAAGGAACGGTTGTGAACCAGTAGTTATACATGTGCCTCACAAAATACGTCCAAAATGCACTATTTCGGACTAGAAACTGATAAATTTTTCTTCCCCCACCCAACATTTTAAACAAATATTTTCGGTTCTGAGTGAGGGGCGCATGCCCCTAAGTTACGCCCCTCTAACATCGAATCCTGGATCCGCACCTGGATGTGCTTAGATATCAACGTCACGAATCACTGTTTGAACGGCTTGCTGACACTTCTTGCGACTATTGAACATGGAATAATAGTAGTTTCACAACGATGTTGCGCAGGTTATATTTCAAAATATCGTAAGATTATGTACTTAGCCTGCAATGTGAATGAGCTGATTCATTGATCAAACAATTGATGATAAGCAGTAGTTATACCATCGAGAACTTCACCCTTTTTTTATAAGGCACGTGTGAGCTGTGTCTGCTTTAGCAACACAGACATATGGACTATAAACAACATAAAAAAAACTTACAAACTTTAAGCAAACCTTTTCATCATCATTGTTTGCATTATATATGAAGCGATTATCTTAGTAAACTTAAAACAAATTCGTTTTACGTTTGTATCTAGAAGTCGACTAGAGATGAAAATATTTGTTGTTTATTTTATAATTTTGAGCACAAAAAACAAAAACAATTATAAACATCCTGCCACGGCAATTACAAAATAATGGAATGTAAATAACAAAATAGCAACCATTATGCAATTAATCACAATGTAAATGATGATGGGAATATGTAACAATGGTTATATCACAAATGTAAAATGTACATTAACATCAAACACACGAACGATAAACTTATTTGAGATGAACCACTTCGCTCGGATGTACCATTGATCTTTTTAATTTGACCATCAGTCGTCTGTTCAGTAGGAATGGCCTTGGTTGTGATCGTGGTTGGGATCGTGGTTGTGGTTGGGATCGTGGTTGTGGTTGGGATTGGGGTTGTGGTTGGGATTGGAGTTGTGGTTGGGATTGGAGTTGTGGTTGGGATTGGAGTTGTGGTTGGGATTGGAGTTTTGGTTGGGATTGGGGTTGTTGTTGGGATTGGGGTTGTGGTTGGGATTGGGGTTGTGGTTGGGATTGGAGTTGTGGTTGGGATTGGAGTTGTGGCTGGGATTGGAGTTGTGGTTAGGATTGGAGTTTTGGTTGGGATTGGGGTTGTTGTTGGGATTGGGGTTATGGTTGGGATTGGGTTTGTGGTTGGGATTGGAGTTGTGGCTGGGATTGGAGTTGTGGTTGGGATTGGAGTTGTGGCTGGGATTGGAGTTTTGGTTGGGATTGGAGTTGTGGTTGGGATTGGAGTTGTGGTTGGGATTGGAGTTGTGGTTGGGATTGGAGTTTTGGTTGGGATTTGGGTTGTTGTTGGGATTGGGGTTGTGGTTGTGATCGTGGTTGTGGTTGGGATCGTGGTTGTGGTTGTGATCGTGGTTGTGGTTGGGATTGGGGTTGTGGTTGGGATCGTGGTTGTGATTGGGATCGTGGTTGTGGTTGTGATCGTGGTTGTGGTTGGGATTGAGGTTGTGGTTGGGATTGGAGTTGTGGTTGTGATAGTGGTTGTGGTTGGGATCGTGGTTGTGGTTGTGATCGTGGTTGTGGTTGGGATTGGGGTTGTGGTTGGGATCGTGGTTGTGATTGGGATCGTGGTTGTGGTTGTGATCGTGGTTGTGGTTTGGATTGAGGTTGTGGTTGGGATTGGAGTTGTGGTTGTGATAGTGGTTGTGGTTGGGATCGTTGTTGTGGTTGTGATCGTGGTTGTGGTTGGGATTGGAGTTGTGGTTGGGATTGGGGTTGTGGTTGGGATTGGAGTTGTGGTTGGGATTGGAGTTGTGGTTGTGATCGTGGTTGTGATCGTGGTTGTGGTTGAGATTGGGGTTGTGGTTGGGATTGGAGTTGGGTTTGTGATCGTGGTTGTGGTTGTGATCGTGGTTGTGGTTGGGATTGTGGTTGTGGTTGGGATTGGGGTTGGGTTTGGGATTGGGTTTGTGGTTGGGATTGGGGTTGTGGTTGGGATTGGAGTTGTGGTTGGGATTGGAGTTGTGGTTGGGATCGTGATTGTGGTTTTGATCGTGATTGTGGTTGGGATTGGGGTTGGGTTTGGGATTGGGTTTGTGGTTGGGATTGGGGTTGTGGTTGGGATTGGAGTTGTGGTTGGGATTGGAGTTGTGGTTGGGATCGTGATTGTGGTTTTGATCGTGATTGTGGTTGGGATTGGGGTTGTGATTGGGGTTGTGGTTGTGATTGGGGTTGTGGTTGGGATTGGGGTTGTGGTTGGGATTGGGGTTGTGGTTGGGATTGGAGTTGTGGTTGGGATCGTGATTGTGGTTGTGATCGTGATTGTGGTTGGGATTGGGGTTGTGATTGGGGTTGTGGTTGTGATTGGGGTTGTGGTTGTGATTGGGGTTGTGGTTGGGATTGGGGTTGTGGTTGGGATTGTGGTTGTGGTTGGGATTGGGGTTGTGGTTGGGATTGTGGTTGTGGTTGGGATTGGGGTTGTGGTTGGGGTTGTGGTTGGGATTGGGGTTGTGGTTGGGATTGTGGTTGTGGTTGGGATTGGGGTTGTGGTTGGGATTGGGGTTGTGGTTGGGATTGGGGTTGTGGTTGTGATCGTGGTTGTGGTTGGGATTGGGGTTGGGGTTGGGATTGGGGTTGGGGTTGGGATTGGGGTTGTGATTGGGATTGGGGTTGTGGTTGTGATCGTGGTTGTGGTTGGGATTGGGGTTGGGGTTGGGATTGGGGTTGTGGTTGTGATTGTGTTTGTGGTTGTGATTGGGGTTGTGGTTGGGATTGGGGTTGTGGTTGGGATTGGGGTTGTGGTTGGGATTGGAGTTGGTTTCACAGTTGGAGCTTTGGAGCCCACTGGATACAAACAGGAAGTACCATTGTGCGTGACCTTGTCAAACATGTCGGACATCTGCTTGATGCTGGTCATCACTTGCGCCATGGAGGCTGCGTCAAAGGCCTTCGGTACGGGAGAGCAGCCGTCCGCGGCCTCTGTCACAGGTACCGCCACGCATGCACGCACTATCACGTCCATGTGTATCTCCGCATCTGACAAAAACGACAGAAGATTAAAATACTAAAACAAAATTTTATTAATCCTCTAAGTGTAAGTGTACGTGCCTCGTAAATATATTGCACCAGTCGATCGTAACCACGGCCCCCTAGGTCCGGGGAATAGTGGGGACTTTCGGTCCAGACAAAGGTAAAATCATCACCCTGCGGGCACAAACTGCTGGTAAAATGCCCGCCAAATGCACCCGCACCCCGGCATACATAGGTATTTCCAGCTATTTTCGACGCAAATCTGAACCACCGCATTCACTCGGCACTGCCGGGCCACCTAGAAAATAACAACACGGCCCATTTCCCCCGATATCCCCGGTATACCCCCCGACCTTTAGGGAGGACGTGTTTAACCATCTTTTCAGAACGGAAAAAACTGTTGCTAAATTCAGATGTTATCTTCTTAAGAGCGATTTTAATATGTTTGTTATTACAATTGACTATGCAAATTTGTTCATGAAAATTAACATAATCAACGTCTATCTTCGGCTGTTCTTCAGCATACCTTGCGTTTATTTTCAACCAAGAGACGACCCAAACTGAAGTTTGTGATTTTTACCTGGTATGACGCCTGTCATTCCAACGGCGTGGACGCTGTACGCGACGTCGTGGCATTTGTTGATTGTGCCGGGGAAGGCGGCCAAACAGGTGCTGGGCGGGACAGTGTTGTTCGCACATGCGCGGTTTGTTAGGTTCATGGATTTCAGTATGGTTGTCATCATTTGCGTGGCTAATGCGGCATGTTCTTGGTCTGCATGCCGATATGGAAGCACTCAGAGCAACCTGTAACCATCAAGTAATAATAAAGACACTATTCAAGCAACTTAAGTACTGAATTCATTCATTAGCATTACTGACTTTAATTAAAATTTATCGCCTATTATATGCAATGAATTTTAGGTCGGACTGAAAACACGATGATATGTTTTACTGACTGTTCGTTAAGCTTCTCTCAGACGTCAAAAACGTTAAAGGCCTAGTTTAAGGAATGTTTGGCATGACAATCCCCTGCTGTGTATCTCCTGCTAATTGCACTGATGTAACAGTAGGGGTCAATTTCCTGGTTATTTGTTTATTGGCTCAGGGCCATTAAGGGTCCATTTCTATAATAAAACCTCAAAATCTGCAAAACAGGCCTTAAAGTGTAATACTGTTTATTATAAGGGCAAATAAATCTTACCTTGAGCATCGGTCGACATTGTCACCGCTGTATATTAGGGGCGGTGGTGGTGCTTGTGGCAACAGGAACAGCGGTGGTGCTTGCCGCCGTTTCTGAACCATTGGCGCTTGTAAAGCACTGCTCCCCGGTGTAGTTGACAGTGTTGAGGCGCGATGTCATCCGAGCGAGGACGGCCCCAAGTTCAGGATTGGAGGCACTCATGTCTTTCACATCCATGCACGTGTCCGCCTCCGCCACCGGACGCTCTGCGCAGCTCCGTGACACGACATTCACAGCCATACCAGCGGCTACGTTTAGATATTTTAATATTTAAATACGAACCAAAAGGAGTTCGAAATAAGTCACCTAATTTTGCTTTTAAAGCTGATTGATGTTCTTTCTCAATGTCTGGCATAATTTAAATGGATTGTTTACCATCCCAAAGAGTTAAACAGTGAACACAACATATAGTACATTACACTGAACAGTATACCATGGATGTTTTATGTTAGGACCCTACCTGCTGAACCCATAGACCCTAGAGTGTTTTTACCCTAGATAAAAACAAATCCGGTTATCCGAGTTTCAGATGTTTTTAATCATTTGTATTGATTACAATGTTTTGACTGGACTTACAAAACAACAACAACAACAACAACAACAATAACAACAACAACAACAACAACATTAAATCTTACTTACTATTCCTAACATTTTGAGACCGTTTTCCCTAAATGTAGATATTTGTTCAATGGCCTTTACAATACTATCAAGAATTTCAATTTGTACTTACTCGGTAGGATGGTTGAGAAACCGACCCCTATCGCCTTGAAGACGAAGGTCTCACACTTGGAGCGGTTACCGGCCCCGGGGGCGGGACAGGGGTCGGGCAGCAGGGTGTTATACTGGCACTCGGGGTTAGAGAGGTTGAGGGAGGCAAGCAGTCCGCCGATAATGCTCTCGTACACAGATGGCATGTTAGTGAACGTGTGGTCCATGTGCATACACTGGGGGCATTCTGTAGGCGAGGCAGATAGAGTGGTGGAATTAGTGAAAAGACATTCAGAAACTATTTAGTAAATAAGAACGCAATTATTAAGTACATTTAAATTTATAACAAGAGAAAAACAAAATTGTGAACAAAATAACAAAGGAACTAACGAACGAACGGACGAACACTCAAATAAACGACAATAAATAAATAAATAAATAAATAAATAAATAAATAAATAAATAAATAAATAAATAAATAAATAAGTAAATAAATAAAAATAAATAAATAAATAAATAAATAAATAAATAAATAAATAAATAAATAAATAAATAAATAAATAAATAAATAAATAAATAAATAAATAAATAAACGAAATTGATAGGATATTTACGTACGTATGTTCTCACTGCTGACAAGAATTAATGCAAGCACAGATGCAAACATGATGCTATACACTCGAATATCCATTTTAACTTATAACGTATAACGTGCTTTTGTTTTAAAAATAATCAATCCAGAACT
The DNA here is from genome assembly GCF_026914265.1 of Mya arenaria. NCBI lineage: Eukaryota > Metazoa > Mollusca > Bivalvia > Myida > Myidae > Mya > Mya arenaria. The sequence goes on along the minus strand of NC_069129.1, from coordinate 62,119,307 downwards.
CCTCGAATTGTCTTAAGTCCGCTTGTCTTAAGTATACAGTGTAAACTGTTGTTTTCCTACTTCAACTCTCCTTATATATACATCTATCAACACACAGCGGTCATGGTGATTTCTAAATCACAGGTCTAAGAAACGGTGTTGCACCTTGATTTTGAATACGTAGCATTGCGAAACGTAACGCTGACGGAACAAGCCATGCGTGGATGCAAACACTGACAGTTGATAGTTGCGTAACAAGCTATAAGGAATGACGTCACCATTACGTCATATGTACTTCCGTTGTGTGGAAAATTCTCAATAAAAAAAAAAGTTCTTATGATTGATAGACATGTTTTCACATGCTCAATACACTGTAAATCAAAACTATCATCATTCCTGAAACTTTTATACCTTAAGTATCTATTCTTGCTTGATTTATCATTTAAAGTAGAGATTAAAGCATAAACCGCTGACCTATAGTTGAAAGGTCATTTTGGAAGATCTGTCATGGCGGACGGTGCAATTTTTAGAGTTTGTTTTTCAAGTGGAGTGATTTTTCTTAGGAATAACTTGACCCCCCTTTTTTATTGGCTTAAAAGGTAATTTAAAGCTTGTACTTTAAGAATATATGTGGTTATCATAGCCTGCATTCGCTCGAAATGCCTTTAAATGTTGTCTGAAAATTATAATTTTACATTGAATTATATAGGGAATAACAATGTTGGTGTATAAGCATAAGCCGGGGAATTTCACCCAGCCTTACTGTAGGTAGATTGTCTATTATCACGTAACCCTGCCGGGGATTCGCTTTTATTGTTTCCCAATCGTAGAATGACTTGTATCATAGTAACCTGTCGGGGATTGTCTATAACAACGTTACCCTGTTGGAAAATTGCTTTTACCATGTTACCCTGTCGGGGAATAGCCTTTACAATGTTACCCTGTTGGAAAATTGCTTTTACCATGTTACCCTGTCGGGGAATAGCTTTTAAAATGTTACCCTGTTGGAAAATTGCTTTTACCATGTTACCCTGTCGGGGAATAGCCTTTACCATGTTACCCTGTTGGAAAATTGCTTTTACCATGATACCCTGTCGGGGAATGGCTTTTACCATGTTATCATGTCGGGGAATGGCTTTTACCATGTTACCCTGTCGGGGAATGGTTTTTACCATGATACCCTGTCGGGGAATAGCTTTAACCATGTTACCCTGTCGGGGAATAGCTTTTACCATGTTAACCTGTCGGTGAATAGCTTTTACCACGTTAGCCTGTCGGGGAATAGCTTTTACCATGTTACCCTGTCAGGGAATAGCTTTTACCACGTTAGCCTGTCGGGAAATAGCTTTTACCATGTTACCCTGTCGGGGAATGGTTTTTACCATGTTACCCTGTCGGGGAATAGCTTTTACCATGATACCCTGTCGTGGAATAGCCTTTACCAGGTTACTATGTAGGGGGAATGGTTTTTACCACGTTAGCCTGTCGGGAATGGCTGTTCAGATGTAAGTATTTGGGGAAACGGCTTTTACGACGTTGGCCTGTCGGGGAACGGCTTTTACCGCTTTATCCTGTCGGGAACGGCTTTTACCACGTAAGGATGTCAGGGAATGTCTTTTACCACGTTCGCCTGAGGGAAAATGACTTTACCACGTTCGCCTGTCGGGGAACGGCTAATATGAACTAAGGCGCTGCCTCTACGGGCTTGAAGTGTTATTGCCGGACACTTTAATTTTACTTAATGACTAAGTGAAACATACTAGGAGTAAAAAGGAAACGTTTTTTTTTGTATATGTTAATAAAACGTTTTAAATAACAAGCAGTTCTGTTGCTGTTAGCAATTTATTTAGTGAATACGCAACAATCTTCAATAATAGTGTATACATTATATATAATGCATTACTCTATATTTTATATGAAGTTTAGAGTTATTCTTCTTAATTAACTTAAATAAAGCTACTATGCATTTGAGATTAAGTACACAAACGCATTTGAAGAATATATTACAAACAGAAAATAAATAAAAAACAAGAGCTGTCACAGAGACAGCGCGCATGACTATTCCGCCGCTTTTCGGTGTATGGACTGAAAAGTTTTGGAGAAGCATGCATTGATCATTGTTATATTAGATTTCAATGCAATACATGATGTGCTGAGATATTTACATAAATTGAATTGGAAAATATTTGTGGTGGTAGGCAAACATTAACATAAATTGTAAGTTGAAAAAGGGGCATAATTTTGTCAAAATGCTTGATAGAGTTACTGCCTCCTGTGTACAGGTTTAGGGCATGAACAAGCGTGCAATGTTTCAAAGCCAGATGTCAATGGACTTTGGAAATATTTGAGGTGGTACCCAAACTTACTTATAAATTCTAAGTAAAAAATGGGCATAATTCTGTTGAAAATATTTGAGGTGGTACACAAACTTTAACATAAGTGGTAATGCTGACGCTGACACTCGGGTGACTAGGATAGCTCTCCTTATTCATCGAATAGTCAAGCTCAAAATGAAAACATATCAATAATGTTGCACTGAAATATATTACAAGCAGGGGTAATTATAATTTTATAATTTTAACTAGAATTGAACGGGCAAAAATCTATTTATATATTTAAATATGATGGTAAAACATGGCAAAACATTTAATCAATTACTTATAATTATGATTGTATATGAACAATATGTAGCCAAGCAGCTCTGGAAAATTGTCTGCAAAATATCTCAGTGAGAATACAGAATATATTCTTATTTGTTTGTTACAAAAACACACCACACCCCGCCAAAAAAAGTTGCAAAATGTTAATTATGAACAAATGTGTTGTTTAGATTTTAAGGGCGTTTACAATTCTGCTTTAATTACAGAATAATCTTAACGATGCTTTCAATAAACTTTAAAATAATTTGTGTTTGCAATGACAAATCTGACAAACATCATGTCTAATGATCAAAATTATTTAAATTTCAATAAATGAATATTATAAACAGCTTTGCTAAAATCAGGTATAAACCAAAAGACATGTGACAGTTAAATATGCAGCAATACATGTATTTTTACAGATCACCAACAGTGACCTTTTTGTCTTGCTTTTTGATAAAAAGGTTGTTGTTTTTTACATCTGGCGGGAAATAAAATTGTATGAATAAATTAATGTTAAAATTTTCTAACTTTTAAAGGCCTAATATGGTATGACCTCTTATGAGGTATATTCTAAATGAAGCATGAAAATAGTCAAAACCAATTGTTCATATCATGGGACTTTCAAGACCCAGTGTATTAAAGATTAAACTTATCAAGGTGTAATTACAAACAAATGACTTCTAACCCTCGCATAATGTTAAACCCACAGGGTGATCTAAAAAGAAATGATAAATTGCAATTACAATCAACATTTAACAGAGCTGAAAATATATTCTAAATTTAGCAACTATATAGAATATACAATAAAAGTAATCAAGTCAGTGATATTGTTGGAACACACCCAAATAAGAACCCAGTGAAAAACTGTCAGCTGAGCTCACTAAGCACTATTTCATATATTTTTTATATTTGTTGAGTGTACCAGCCAATAGAGCAAGACCAAATTTCAGTTCCAAAACCATTTATATATAAAATCATTGAAACAATTAAAATGATTATATTATATAATTTATACAGAATGACATCATGAGGCTATTAAACTATTCACATATGTTAATATGCACAAATTAAGGCTACAGTTATCTACTATTAATTTATATAGATTTGAAAAAATGCTTGCAATATGTACAGTGTCAAATTATGTTGATAAAATTCAGTGTTCTCAAAAGCACAATCAATGTTTTCTGTACTGACAGCTGGATCTTCAATGTTTTGAACATGTATATCAGTTCGGCAACATACAGTGATCTTAGATTCATTGAGAGTTAAAACACCATAACTACATTACACCAAACTGGTGTCTTCTTGAAAAAATCATGAATAAAAGAAACCGAACAAACCAGCAAAAACTGAAAAGTATCTGGTTTTAAATGCTAAATATGGCACAAAATTAACAGAACAGAGTTTTGCAATTGTCTATATGTTGCTCAATTCTTACATATTTGCTGTAAAGGTCACATTTTGTATTGTTCACACAAACAAGTTTGACAGGGGTGACTAACATCTACATTTTCTTGAAATATGGGATTCTGTGCTGCATCCAGTTTCAAATTGTTTGACCACTTCAAGCTCTGGCACATCAGAATCTGCAAATAACATAAATGCATTTTTTTTAACAGAATAAATGTACTAACTACTACTGTGAAGGTATATCAGTTAACAATCATTTGAGGCATACACACTTCTTTATGTAGTCATAAATTTGATATAGTCACATATGGTGATAATTAAAGAAGTCCAACTTTAACACAAATTATTTATTTATGAAACAACGTTTCGGCCATTCAGCCTTCATCAGGTTGTATGTATATAATGAACAGGAAATGACGTCAACATCAGATGACGTCAACATTGATAACGTTGATATAGTCACATAATGATAGTCATAGTGTAATTTGACGGATTCAAAGATCAAGACAAAATAGATGAAATATATTATGTTTGATATTTTGCAATGAGTATTAAACAACTCCAAGGTAAATGACTACAAAGAAGCATTTTGGAGTAGTCAGAAATGCACTTGTTTAGAATCTCTTCTTACTTGAAGACATTTTCCATTCTCTGGAGGTGGTATGGAATTCCAGACAGAACTATCTTGAACAGGATTTTTTGTCCATAAAGGTCCTCTCGAGCTTCAGCAACCAGGTGGCTATAAAAAAAGAACCAATACATTTGTGCTTTTACAGAATGTTGAAATGTATTAAGAAGTATTGAGGGATAAGTCAAAACCCTGAAATTTATAAAAAAGCAAACAAAATAGTTCATTAGAAAATGATATAATCTCATGGCCGTGGCCGGAAATAATTTACAACCAGCATGAAACAATGTTATTTAGGAATGAAACAAACAGAAAAGATAAACTTAAAAGATTCAAACCCGCTACAGTTTGGATACATTTTCATAAAGTGATTGTGAAATACTGATAATTTAGCGCATGATGTCTAATCCAATTTGAGTTCGGCTGGCTGGTCTGTCATCATCCCCATCTCCAACCTGTTGCGAACAATAACAAATTAATAATAAGTTATTAAGAAATTGGATTACTAAAAAATGTCCACTAAATCTGGTTGATGTTATTACTAAAAATCGTATTTTCATAAGGACATTCACTAAAGGCTTCGAGTTGGGTTGGTGAAGCTGGCATTTATGCACCAGTCAATTGTACCCCCCCCCCCAGGTCCGGGGAATAGCAGGGACTTTGACTTCCGGTCAAGCCAACCCCGGCTAAAATCTGCGCCCTGCGGGGACGAACAGATGGTAAAATCCCCGCCAAATGCCCCCGCACCCCTAGGTAAGGCCCATTCCCCGCTATATTTAAAGCCAAGACAAAACCACCGCATTCACCCGACACTGCGGGGCCACCTCGAAAGTAAAAACACTGCCCATTTCCCCGGCTATCCCCGGTATACCCCCAGACCTGGGGTGGGGGGGGGCGTGGTTTCAATTGACTGATGCATAATTTAAAGGAAATATAAAAATCTGCAATCAGATATTTTAGTAGCAATCTTTTATCATTGGTTTGCAGATATTTACGCAAAAATTTGCTCTTTCCAAGGCAAAAAAAAAAAAAAAAATGTAAAAACGGTAAATCTGTGAGAGTGCAGCTTTAAATTCAATCACTGAGAAATGAAAATGCCTGACATGAATAGGATCATAGCTCCACCTGCTAAATTGTCATTATTCATTGTGAGAATTTGAATTTATCCATTGAAGTAAAATTGAGACAGAAAAATGTACGACAATTGCAGGGCTGGAACCCGGGACCCCTTTGCTAACAGGGCGAGTTCTTCACCAACTGAGCTACTGAGATGCATTCACATTTTCTGACAATCTAAATAAAGAGGATGGTACCATGCCATAACCTATGTGCGATAACTTAAAGAAAGAATAGATAGTGAATTTGTTTTGTTTTAGTGTAAAATCCTGATGTACATGAATTTCACTGAGTGAGAATCAAAAGCTATATTTTAAGAGTAACGAACTGAAATATTTTGCGATCTATCACAAACATAATAATTTAATTTTAGATCCTAAAAGTGTATAAAATGGCATTCAATTATAATCATTGAAGTAGGGCAACAAATTATAATTTGTATACAAAGGTTACATTATTTTGGTAATGAAGTTGTTCAAATTGTGTCCCAGCCCTCTAGGCACTGGCATTCGATATATATTTGAGAGCTGGCTGAAATTTCAAACAGTAAAAAAATATCAATATGTTTGAAACAGTGAAAGATTGTTTTTCTATTGTTTATAAATGTCTATAAATCACCACAAAGCATATATATAATATAAATGTTTTGAATTTTCCTACGCCTATGCTTTACTATATTAGAGCTGGCATTGTAAATGTCTTGTTAATTTTACATGAACAATATCGCTTTTTAAGTAATTCATATAGATTGTGTTTGAAGAAAAAATTGAGAAGAAAATATTTCTCGACCATATTCTATCTCAAGTCGAAACAGCAGTTAGGAAGAGTAAATTGCACACTGCATGAAGAAAAATCACTAATCTACAAGCATGTAAACTTCTGAAAAATATTGCGAAAACCGCCACTGTTTTTGTGGTGGCGCAGTACAGTAGTCTTAGTGGCGCAGTACAGTAGTCATGGTGGCGCAGGACAGTAGTCGTGTTGATGCAGTACAGTAATCGTGATGGCGCAGTACAGTAGTCTTAGTGGCGCAGAACAGTAGTCATGGTGGCGCAGGACAGTAGTCGTGTTGGTACAGTAAAGTAATCGTGATGGCGCAGTACAGTAGTAGTGGTGGCGTAGTACAGTAGTCGTGTTGGCGCATTACAGTAGTCGTGGTGGCGCAGAACAGTAGTCGCATAGGTGCAGTACAATCGTCGTGTTGGTGCAGTACAGTAGTCGTGGTGGCGCAGTACAGTAGTAGTGGTGGTGCAGTACAGTATTCGTGGTGGCGCAGTACAGTAGTCATGGTGGCACAGTGCAGTAGTCGTGTTAGCGCAGTACAGTAGTCATGGTGGTGTAGAGCAGTAGTCGTGGTGGCACAGTACAGTAGTCTTAGTGGCGCAGTACAGTAGTCATGGTGACACAGTACAGTAGTCTTAGTGATGCAGTGTACTTCAAACAACCTATCGTTTCTTGGAGAAGTGCACACGTATCCGAGTGTCATCAAAAAGGGCACAGTGATTGAATTGGCATATTCAGTAAGTATGTTGAGTAAACCACTCAATAGGGTATGCTAGATATTTTGGTATTTCATAATCTGGGAGGTCATCAGCATTTAAAGGTCGTCACCCAGGGCTATCTGGATGTATTTGACTGGACACTGTAATTATTTGCAGACACTTTATTTGTATTCCAAAAGATTCTTTTAAAATGATAATGTTGTTTCAATACTATTAATGATATATATTTTCGGCCAGACAAGTATTGCGACATTGTGTTTTCCTGTCCGTTTTTTTCATATAAAATATGACATAAAAATAAAGATTATTCACCCGATACCCGGTAACCGAAATGAATGATTGTAAATAACATGATGCGTCATTCCTCAAAAACTTATGGATAAGACATGAAAAGCCCACAGGCATCCCACTCTTTGTCAATAAAAATCCTCCAAAAATCCCTCTCTTTGTCTTTGAAAAGCCTCCAAAAATCCCTCTCTTTGTCAATGAAAAGCCCTAAAACAGCCCTCTATTTGTCAATGAAAAGCCCTAAAACATCCATGTCTTTGTCAATAAAAAGCCCCTAAATAGTTCTCCATTTGTAAGTGAAAGGCCTTCAAATAGCTCTTCCTTTGTCAGTGAAAACCCCCCAAACAGCGCTCAAAAAACGCCCTATCTTTTTGTTAAAAAATCCCACAAAACAGCCCTTTCTTTGTCAATGAAAATCCTCCAAAACAGTCCTCTCTTTGTCAATGAAAATCCTCCATAACAGTCCTCTCTTTGTCAATGAAAATCCTCCATAAACAGCCCTCTCTTTGTCAGTGAAAAGCCCCAAAACAGCCCCCTCTTTGTGAATAAAAGCCTCCTAAACAGCCTTCTCTTTGTCAATTAAAAGCCTTCAAACAGCCCTCTTTGAGTGTAGTACAAAATCCATCCCACTCATTTTTGTATACGTGGACATAATCCTCCCATCAATTTATGGTTGCGGACATAATCCCTCCCATCAGTTTTACTTTTTGTCCGCCTTGAAGAATTGATGGGGGTTTATGTTCACCAATACAAACATGAGCGGGAGGGATTTTGTCCGGAGGGATTTTGTCCGCCTCCCACCCTCTTTTTGTCAATGAAAATTCCCTAAACAGCCCTCCCTGTGTCAATAAAAAGCCACACAGACAGTCCTCTCTTTGCCAATGTCAAATAAAAAAGTTAAGACCAATCCATAGCACATATAATTCAAATTAATGACGTGGCTCTTATATTTGCATTCCTTACGTCGAAGTATGACTTGAACGTCCTTCGACGTCAGTTTGTTAGTGGTTTGAGACACGTAGCCTAATAAAATGACGTTTATTAGTTTTATTAGGCTCTGTCCGTTGGTAATTAGCCATTTTAAACTCAAATGCTTGGTTCCACTTTCAACGCATTTTGCTTGACTCTCTGTTAATCGTTTGGAACCTGAATGAAACGACGAAGAGCAAGCGTCTGTACCCGGCCTGACAATTGATGATGTTCCGGGTTGTGTGTAGCAGCACTGACTAACACGGAGTTATCTTTTACAAGACCTTGGCCATAGATGAGCCGGTTTTAAACCCAACTGTCCACCTTATTTAATTTTCAAACCGAGCAATGAGGCCCCGAATATGTTCCATAACATATATCGCTTGCAACGCATTACCACTCGAGAAACATTGCATAAAATCAACGTACGTCAGGCAAATGACTGACGCCTTATTTCAGGTATAGAGTTTCTGTTTAATATTTGATGATCCATTACATGTCAATAACGTAACAACGATGAATTGTCTTTTGAAATTTGCGTTCCTGCTTATGTTTTCTTTAATGGAAAAAGCACATTTATCCTGTGACTGACTCCAGACACCTACCCATATTAAAAAATGTTTTAACGCTACATGTGACTGATAAATACTTACATGTATTTTAGTACGTCGATCTTCTTTTTGCCGCAAATAATACTAATATGTATGATGGTCCGGAGAATAATTAATAAATGTGTGCCAATTAAATTTGCTGGATGAAAGCTTTGATAAGATATAATATATGCTGGACATTTGTCTTTGTGCACTTTTGTTCGCTGGATATGCTTGTCTTGCAGTTTAAGTACGGTATCTTAATCAAAAATATTTTCTTTAAGTAAAACAAAATCATATTCATTTTTTTAGATATTGTATAAAGCAATGAAACTACATTTAAAGCAGAAATATTAAAAAAGTGTCACCCCTGTAACCGAAGTTAGTTATGATCTTATTTTCTTCTTCATGTAAGCATTTTTTGTTTAATTATTAAAGTGCTACGCTAATGCGGGTCCAAGACTATACAGCTAAAATCAGAACAAACATTAGACCAGTAAGAGATTACGTTGTGTGGATATAGTCCTCGCTTTGTTGTTGCTGGATGCTCGCATTGTCAGCACGTGGGCATTCACACGAAGAACATCCCAAGCACGGACCAAACGTTTGAGGCAGCAGGGGCCATGGTGGACCCCGCGTGTCGCGAAAACCTCGCGCCGGCCATGGAGTGCAACTCGAGCTTAGATAACGTGTGTGAGACCATGTACATGTCCTTTGTGACCACAGACATGAAAACGGGTTCCCCGGGTAAGGATATAACGAATAGTTTTAGCACGTGAATAAACGATCTATGCAGGTGTGGGGTGGTTGTCTTTCTGACGGCAGTTGCCTGAAGTCTGAATGTTAAAGTGACACTCTAATTTAAAAAAAAATACATACACATGTATAACAAACATAATTTTTGACTGATAAACCTTTAACTACGTACTAAATTATGCATTTATGGAAAATATTAATTACTGATAATAAGATTTTGTAACCGTGTATTTAATAGAAGAAAGCGCAAAACTATTAAAAAATGATTTGTCTTAAAGATATACTGTGGTCTACTCTAATCTCATAAGGTAGAAATCCCATTTCTTTGAAAGTAAACTTGGTATCCTTCATAACAACCATTATTTCGGCATTTATTTATCCGTTTTGGAATATTAACATAATATTATTAATTATGGTAAATCTCTTTGGGAGTAAGAGTGCATCCCAAATTAATTAATCCCCATTGTAACGCTGCCGTAATTCACATGTTATACGAAAAAACTACGAGATCAGACAATACGGTCATCCCGCGATAGGTTTGTATCGATAGGTCATCCCGCGATAGGTTTGTACCGCGATAGGTTTGTATCGATAGGTCATCCCGCGATAGGTTTGTATCGATAAGGTCAACCCACGATAGGTTTGTACCGCGATAGGTTTGAACCGCCATAGGTTTGTATCGATATGGTCTTCCCGCGATAGGTTTGTACCGCGATAGGTTTGAACCGCCATAGGTTTGTATCGATATGGTCATTTCATCCCGCGATAGGTTTGTACCGCGATAGGTTTGAACCGCCATCGGTTTGTATCGATATGGTCATCCCGCGATAGGTTTGTACCGCGATAGGTTTGAACCGCCATAGGTTTGTATCGATATGGTCATCCCGCGATAGGTTTGTACCGCGATAGGTTTGAACCGCCATAGGTTTGTATCGATATGGTCTTCCCGCGATAGGTTTGTACCGCCATAGGTTTGTATCGATATGGTCTGCCCGCGATTGGTTTGTACCGCCATAGGTTTGTATCGATATGGTATTCCCGCGATTGGTTTGTACCGCGAAAGTTTTTTTATCGATAAGGTCATCCCGCGATAGGTTTGTATCGATAAGGTCATCCCGCGATAGGTTTGTACCGCGATAGGTTTTTATCGATACGGTCATCCCGCGATAGGTTTGTATCGATAAGGTCATCCCGCGATAGGTTTGTACCGCGATAGGTTTGTATCGATACGGTCATCCCGCGATAGGTTTGTATCGATACAACTACATGCCGATACGATAGTTTCCAGTATCATACAAATACTTGAAGAAAAATACTTAGTATAAGAAATATATCATAATACAGAATCCAGAATGTTTTTTGTATTCATTTTGTTTCCAAAACGTAACTGGTTAAATATTTTATGACAACATTGTCACTATATACCAGAACAATTCAAAACGCGAGGCGCTGAAAGACTATCTGCGGGCAAATATGTGAGAGTTGCACATTTTATTTGAACTATGGGAATGGGGGAAGGGCACATAAATAAAAGTGAAAAATGTGCCGAGAGCGCTTGTGCCCACACTCGGCGAGAAAACAAACATATCTATATCTTTATAGCTTCTTGTGTCATTTTGTTTTTGTAAATGTCATTCAATCGTCGTAATCCCCAATCTCCATGTATTTAGTGTTACAAAGGCATGCCCCATTTCATTCGTTTCTAAAGGTTTTTCGTTGCTTTGATTAAATATCATACGATAGGAAAATACAATGCATCATATATATATATATATATATATATATATATATATATATATATATATATATATATATATATATATATATATATATATATATATATATATATATATATATATATATATATATATCATTTCCTTTTATTAACATACACGTTTGGTTTAGGGAAAATATTTTTTTTTAAAAACAACTTCAGCAATAATTCCCCATGTATTTGAAGTGACAATAAATGCTCTTTTCAATCGCGTCTAAAGGTTTTTCGGTGCTTTGATTAGATAGCATACGTTATGCAAGTTTTATGAACTTACACGTTTTAATTCTTTAAGGAAAATGATTCTATTTTTACGAGCAACTTTAGCAATAATACCTTTTAAAATGCAGAGGTTATCAGATGGTCGTTTTCCCGCGGTGAGGACAAATATGTGGTCAGTTAATGTATGTAGAAACTATGTTTAGAATATCTGTCAGTTAATGTAGTTGAAACTATTTTTAGATTATCAGAACTTGTATGTTTTATGAATGAGAATATGATTGTGCGTTTTAAAGTTTATTGATAAATTTAATGTTATTAATGTTTTATGTAAGTACCTGTGTAGAAATAGTACTAGTGCTGTTATGAATGCTTCGTACTCTGTGGATGTTAAACAGGTTTAATCCGAACTACTTTTCTTCACCAAACGTATGCATGACTCACTGTCATATCAGTGCATGTGTGCTTATATAAATTGAAAGCCTAATGTCTAAAACTATGCCAAGAATACACCGGAACGAAGCTTTTATACAAAAAAACGAAAACATCTCAATATAAACGCCTAAAATCATAGAATGAATAGTATCTTGTTATTGTGTCAGCAGGTAAATTACAATGTATAGTATTCAAAGCACTAGCAATGCGAAACCTGAGATACAACTATTTTAACACTAAGACAATCATTTTTGTTTCTTATCTCATAAAAGTCAAATAAAAAGCACCATTACAAATAAGCGTGTTCAGGGTCACGCCAATAACAAATCCTGCAGGCGATGGGACACTTGCGGTCGGTAATAATTTCTGAAACAGCATGGGCTAAACTAAGAGTGAATATAAATGTGTTATCATCCTACCAGAGCCTCCATTATCTTGACCCTCATTAATCTGATAAATATAACGATATAAAAATATCAATATTCTGCTAAAAATAAAACGCCGGGATACATAATTACGGCGAGGAAATAGCCGAACAAGCAAAAACTCATACTCGGACTATTTGTATGGTGTCGACGTCATTCTGCTAAACATAGAGCACATTGAGACAAAAAATTGGGTTAAAACGACATGAATAGAAGTAGTTCTTTGGAGTTTGTGGTCTTAAGACTACCTGCGCGCATGCGCAGATAGTCTAAACAGAAGAAGTATTTGTTTGAAAAAGAATATCTTACAGGAATAGATTCTCATTGTTGAACTCTTTCTAAAATCACATTATATAACATGCTGTACTATTTGCGACTATTTGTGATCAGAAAACATTTTTTATATACAAACATGTTTATCTATTACTAATATATGTCTTTATATGGTCTATTGGAATTGTATTTGTTTTGGAATTCGTACTTCAACTTTTGTATGACGCTGTTCCTCTCCACTCGGTTTTGATTACACTCCTGTTATCGTTGCTATACTCATTCACTCTTGGGCAGTTTCTGTTCGTGCCATTGCCAAAATTATGTTCCCTACGTCGTTTATTTTAACTGCCGTCGACGTGAACATCCTTTGTCGGCCTTATATTTTTTACCTCGCAGGTGTTGTTTAGTCACCTGTGGTCGTTGTTAATAGACATTCAGTCACTGTTGCCATTCATGTCGCCGTTTACTTACTACCTGCGCCGTCGCTGTTAGTTGCTATCCCGTCACAAAACTTCCTGTTCCGTTCGTGGCACTTCCGCTGTCGCCGTCACTCTCCTCTATCGTCTTTGTCAGTCACCAATCAATGTGTCAAACCTTGTTTTTTGGTGTTTTGTTTTGATTGATCGTCGATACAGGTTTGCGTTTGTACATGATGTATGTTGTTTTTATTTCGTTGAATATTAAAGAAATGTTCAAATAATTGAAAGTGAAAGGTTCGCTTAACAAATTCATAATAGAATTTCGTTCACGTTTGTGACTTGCAAACACTTGGCATGTGGTTTAACAATAACACAAATAGACGATAATCGTGCACAAAATCCGTTGTTTTTGCGCATAAAAGATTATAATGCGCAAAAATCCTTAGCTTTGTCATATGGCTTTTTATATCTTTAATGCTGATTATGAGCGTACAAAAGGCAAACGTGTTTTTTTTGGAAATTCATGATATTAATTGAAAACATTAATTTTCTTTTTTTAAAACAGACATTAACAAACAAAAATGATTATGAGCGAACAAAAGGCAAGCGTGTTTTTTTTGGAAATTCATGATATTAATTGAAAACATTATTTTTTTCTATAAGACAGACATTAACAAACAAAAATGGTTTAAGATTGATAACACAAGCGCTAGACTGCTAGTCATACGAACTCCTTGTCCTAAAACCGCGCGATGTCTCATTTAATCGTATTGTTTCATACTTGATCAATATGTGACGCCGGAGAAAACAACTTTAAGATCTGTTTCGAAAATAGCGGAAGATATGAAACGCCCCTTTTTAAAAAAAATAAATAAGTTTCTCGATCGTTTGTCCGTGTCGCAAGATTATGGTCGCGTGTGACTGTTCGGATTGCGTCACTGATGGCTGTGGCTCCCGGTGCTTGATACAATTTAGCAAATAAAGCGTTTACAAATGATAGCAAACCGGTATAAAGTAATACCGAATAACAGGACTGTATAATAGCCATTTTAATAGAGACGACGTTCGACTAACTCGTATCGTGAGGTCTTGTCGGGCTTGTGTATTGGTACGCATCGGATCACATATATCGATAGTGTACCGATGTTTTATCCAACCTCAGATTATAAGTTTCTTGAATGGCCGAGAGTGTAAGACAGGTTCATCCCGACCCGAGAGTAGGATGTTTTGCGGAAACGAGGTTTACCGATATTCCGCAAAACACACTGCGCGAGGGTTGGGATGAACCTATCTTACACCTCAGATAAGTAGATCCAAAAATTTTACCATACTATAAATTCTTATCTTTCCCACGGATAGAGATAAAACGCCCGTATGGAACACCTATTTAATGGTCAGCACATTGTAATTACCTCAAAGAAACCTGGTCTTGTTGCAATATTTAGAATGCTTATTAATTATTTCTCGTTCAAATGTCACCATAAAAAAGTTTTACTCTCCTCAGAACGATTTAAAACCCGAGTTCACTATTAACATAATCCGAATCACTGCGCGCATATCCAGAATAATTGTTTCTTTCAGTGTAAGATCGAAATATATTTTACCAAATGAGCATTAAGATAATAATCATGAGTTTACACGAGTTGAAATATTGTTCGATCGTACACTTTTACAAACATTTTGTTTTCCTTTTTATTATACGTCGAAAATAAACATAGTTGAAAATGTGTCCCAGCCCTGTGCGCGTTGATGTTTGATTGTGACTTGAGAACGGGCTTAATTTTAAAAACAGTGAAAACTATATTTTTTCTATACAAACCACCAGAAAGCATATAACAGGTAAAACTATTCGTTTTTACTCTTCATACAACGGGATATGTCATTGTTATTTTTGTTTGTATAGATGATGGAAACTGTTCCTTTAGAAACGGTGGACAGTACCACAGGAGATCGTCACATAGCTTGGTCACTAAAATTTGACACTTTAGTCCTTTGATATTGTTTAAAAAAAAATATTTATTTTTTTCAAATGTGGCAATTACCAACAATTAAAATTGATAAAATGACGTCATTAAAACCATAAAAGTCGATGATAGCCGTCTATATTTTAGTGACCAAGCTATGTGACTATCACCTATGGACAGTACGGATACTCTGGAATTAAGCATTGAACCAAACATAATTCGCGCATATTCCGATGTCGTTCGTGATTAATGCAGACATCATACACTTTATTTATATTTTATAAAGGTGGTGCAAATGAGTCAAAGACAACCATGAGGATATGTACGTATAATTCGCAAAACTCCACGAGGAACACGTGCCAGCCAATTAACTATCCCCCCCCCCCCGTGCCGTCCTTTGACCAGATATTGAAGGTACTGCGATTGCAGTCCGAGAACATAAACATGACGGAAGGCACATGCCCAGGCGCAGCGCCAAAACCCGCGTGGTATGACATGGACCACCTGAAGGATATTCAGCCAATCTCTGCGGACCGTCCGGCCGTCCGTCTGATTGTGGTCTGCTACTACCAGTGTTGGCATTGTCAACATAACAACTTAACTGCTCAACGTAACGCCAAGCACGCCTGTACTGAATTATTGTTGTATGAATTCCTCGTAATTGCGTAAGAGTCAGTTTCCAAGTTAGCCATATGGTGAACTCCTTTTATTTTATTTAGTGTCACATGACCTGTGAATTAAGTGACATGTGACCTAAAACAGTGATTTTTGCCTTTAGTCGGATTCACTCCTTAGTGAAATGAAATAGCTCTGGATTGAAGCATTTAAAGAATGTCAGCCTGTATCTCGAAATACCTCATATAACAAGTCTTGAATATTATATTAGTCTGACATTCTTAAAGTGTCATACATGTAGTTCATATGTAGTCATAAGGAGAGACCAGTTGTCTGAATCGGAAGAAAGAATGCACCTTTTTAAGATAAATGTCACTTAATTGCACTTAATTGTACAGGTCATGTATGTCACTTAATAAATTAGCAGGGTTTGAAAAGTGTAGATATTTGTGTTCGTTAATTTTGTTTCTTACTAAGAATTATATCAATGAGTAAGTATCAATATAAGTATAAGAATGAAAGTGTACATAATATGAAGATGATACGGGCTTGAAGACAAACGCGAAGCCTTTGTCTGTACAAGCCCTCTTACGGTTTGTACGTGTATGCAAGGGACTACTTCTTTTTTGCCGGAGTGATAGGCATTAAAAAATTTGGGCACCACTGAACCGTGAAAATGAGAACCAGAAAAGCTCGTCATACATTGTTCATATAAAGCGCGTGCATGCCGGCAAGCAAATTGTACATGTTTAGGGCGGGGTTCGACCTCCGTTAACCAATGAAAATCAATACGGAAATACCCGAGGTACATGTACAATCCACCTTCGGCACTTCCATAAAAGGAGTGGATAACACATAGTATGCATACACGTCTAAAGAGTACTTCATTTGACCGGAAAATATATTTCATAACTTTGCAATAATAATACAAAACGAACAGGGTTTGTCATAACAATTGTGTTTTTTTACTCTACATCTTAAAAAATACCGTTTAAACTGGATTTCTAAATAATTAAGTTAAATGTATTTGTGCGCATTTTACGACAGCTGATGTAAACGATGATTTGCATATCTATAGGCACATTGCAGGTGCGCGTGACGTCTTCCTTCAATGTGTCTATTATTTAAAGTATTATATAGAAACTTTCATCATGATGTAATAACACGGATTTAACGTTGCTTTCACGGTGAGTTGTACAAAGAATTATACTTGTTATTGTAAATTCAATCGTTCATACGTTGCTGTTTGGACAGCTCCTGATGGCTGTCAGACTTTTCAACCCCTTTCTCATCTGTGAAATCAAAGACTTTTCAACCCCTTTGTCATTTCAACCCCTAAAAGTGCTAAGACTTTTCAACCCCACATTAAACAAAGACTTTTCAACCCCTTAATTTCTCACCTTTTTGAGAAAATAACTACAACAGTAAACAATTTATTTTGAAATTTCTTTTAAAAATCAAGAATATCTTAAGACTAAAAATATAACAAACAAAAAATATGCAATACATACACAATATACATACTTGAAACACATGATATTACAATAATTCATTAAATTTAAAAATGCTCGACTGTCCATTTAGCTATTTAGTCACTTAGCCATAAATCTTCCCTATCTCCCTGAGGAAATCCTCACACAATATATTATGTGCATGGTACTGCTCCATCAATTAATTGAAACAGCGTTTGTTTTTCTTTTAGTTTTTTTTAAAAAAATATTAAAACATTTTGTCATCAATAAAAAAGACAATAAAATGAGTTGAACTTTAAATAAAATTCTTCATAATATTTCAAAATATCATGATTTAGCAGACAATGTTTAAGAAATACAAAAGTATACATTGAGTTCAAAGATGTTAAAAATGTATAATACTTATAGATTGAGTTCCAAATGCTTTCAAATTACGTAAGTGTAACATAAGATTTTATTAACGTTTTTTATTTCTCAGTTTAAAAAAGTAAGGACATTCTATTATAAAGTGGTATATATGTAAAACAAATGTTATTAGCATTGTATTGTCTTTTCATATATGCAATTAAAGAATGGAATGAAGATCGCACATTCATTAATGGGCAACAATTATTGTGTGACATGGTCATAAATTCCTAAGGGATTAAGGGGCTTCATAACACATTTAATTGAGGTTATAGTAACTTGAAAGTGACAGTTTATTAAGGTTCTAATATCATGGCCATCATTCCAAACTATGGCCAGCTTGATATATTTTGTGTATGATTTTCAGGATTTAAAACCAAACAAAAATATATTTTATTTATTTATACCCGCAAACTCTGAATTTTTAGATAATACATTATCAAGAATTAAAATCAAACTGTACTGAAATAGCAATATGGTACTACAAAAAAAGTTTCCACTGTTGACCTTTTTTAAAAGCAATGAAAGTTTTATAAATGTTCAAGTTCAGGTTTTTATTGGTATTCTACAGGCACAAAAAGGAGAATGTTCCGTAAATTCTTCTTTGCATTCATTTTCTTTTGCAATTATTCAAATGTGTTATTTAAAGAACACAATTATGGTAATAACATTGTACATAATATATGTGAATTCGCTGAGATATGTAATATCCTTCAGAATAATACAACAATTCCCTGTTCGGAGTAACCAGGCACCAAAATCTTACTTTACCGAACCATTGTTAATGTTCGGAATATTATTTTGAAAAAAACTTAACCATCAAGTGCTTAGTAAATCAAGGCAAAGCCTTTGTAAATTTCATCCAATACTTTGGAGAAAAGTGTAACAAATAAGCCAAACAAATCTCTAATCGTATTTCAATAACAACTGGTAAAGTTTCTTGCCAAACAATGAAAAAGACAACACCTGACTGACAAAAATAATAGGGGCTGAAAAGTCTTTGATATAGTGGTTGAAAAGTCTTCAATATGGCTATCAAAATATTTCAACTTGGGGTTGAAAAGTCTTTGATTTAGGGGTTGAAAAGTCTAAACAGGTAGGGGTTGAACAGTCTTTAAAATAGGGGTTGAAAAATCTAAGGGTTGAAAAGTCTTCATTTTGAGAAGGGGTTGAAAAATCTTGGTGTTGAAAAGTCCTGCTCCCAAACGTTGGTTTTTACGGATAATGAACAAGCTAAATTGATGCAATCGGTATCCAGATATGACCTTCAGGTCATAATTTATGACTCATCACTATACATGCCAAACTAACTGTTAACTGTGCGATTGTGTACTTCGTTTATTGTATTGTAAAATTAAAGTAATTAATAAAAATGTTAAAACTTAAGTAGTGAAAATAAATCTAAAAAAACATTCCTTTTTCATTAAAAATCATTGTGCATGCTTATGGTAAACCTGAGAAGAAAAGTGAGCCTGGTGTGGGGCTCAGACTCACGACCGTAGGAACACTAGCATGGCGCTCTTGCCAACTGAGTTAAATGGGCAGCTGGTTTCAACTCACACAGACTAGATTCGTCCGCCCATTAAAGAGATATTTCATATTTTTCCATTAAAAAAGATTACCAGGTATAATTCATTCATTATGCGTGATTAGCTAGTGGGCGTCCTGAGATTCGTTACAGAAAAAACTTTTTTTGGTGCTTATAGATCTGTAACACAGTCCCTTTAACCATTAGGCCGACATGTAGGCACTTCTGCTCTTTTACTGCTGCCACGATTGTGGGTAACCTGAGTGTAATTATGCCCAGTGAGGTGATTAAACACAACACCGCAGCCGGAACTCTATATAGCTACTCAGAGCTAACTCGGCGGCTGGTCCTAACCCAAACACACTTCAACCCAGTTTAAAAAATAAATAAATGTTTATTGAATAAAAATTGTTGTCATGGCAGAGTGGGGCAGATGACTCGCGAATACTTTAAGCGATAAAGATGTATGAATGAAATTACAGAAAAAACACTTCAGCACAAATAATGAAATCAAATGTTTAGTAATTCATTATTTGTTTTAGAGGGGAGGGTTTGGGAGGGGTTTCCCCTCCCGACAACCATCAAATTTGGCATGTTTGACCTGGTTTCAACAAGCATTATAATGTGAGTATTATAGATTATGAATCCAGGGGAGGTTTCAGCATAAAAGACAGTGTTTCTTTTTTGGCAGAATTACATGATAACACATGATAACACTAGTGCTACAGTGTCTTACTGGTGATTTTTTACAAAGGTTTTCAGAAGGATATCTTTAGGCGAGATGAAATGTATTGACATGTCGTGCTTAAACTGGCACATATTTCCGCACAGAATTTCTAACTTTAAGTTAACCTCTTTTCAAAATTATTCAGCTGAAGGCATGTATAAGCATGCAAGACAGTTTTAGACAAACTCTTTCCTACAAAGTAAAAAAAATACAGTTATTAATTATGTAAATGGGGACAAGCAATGTTAATAAAACCTTAGTTCTCCTGCATATAATCAGAAAATGCGGGGTCATCAGTTCAGCACAAAAACAGTGGCGGTTTTTGCAATATTTTTCAGAAGTTTTTAACATGCTTGTAGGTGTGCAATTTTCTCTTCCTAACAGCTGTTTTGACTTGAGATAGAATATGGTAGAGAAATATTTTCTTCTCAATTTTTTCTTAAAACAGTCTATATGAATTACTAAAAAAGCAATATTATTCATGTAAAATTAACAAGACATTTACAATGCCAGCTCTAATATAGTAAAGCATAGGCATAGAAAAATTCAAAACATTTTTATTATATATGCTTTGTGCTGATTTATAGACATTTATAAACAATAAAAACAATATTTCACTGTTTCAAACATTGATATATTTTTTACTGCTTGAAATTAAAGCAAGCTCTCAAATAGATATTGAATCCCATCAATTTAAACTGGTATGCCAGAAATGTGTTGATTGAGTATGTTGTATAGGCTATAAGGGTGTCAATGATTGTATGTTTGAGTAGGTGTTGTGCGGTTATTTATTTTCATTTCTTATCATTTTAAACAGACCCGGGAGGAAACGATGATGAACCAACTGAAGTATAAAGTGAGTAAGTTTGGTCATATAAGACCATTGATACTGTTTGTTGCATTCCTAATGAATTCCTTTCATGTTGTTTGTCAATCATTTCTGGTGCGGCTTTGATAATTATAAATAATATTATTTTCTTTTTCTAATGAAATTGCTGACTTGTATTAGTCTTTGGTCTGTATTGTGCATCTATTCGCACATTTTGTTTGCTCTTTTAAGCAATCATTACATTAATTGCAAATTCTATAAGCCATTAATCAAAACTTACTACACTTAAAATGATTTGATGCAGCATGATGTTTTCTTCATGCACCAGTCAATTGTTACCACGCCCCACCCCAAGGGCCAGGGAATAGCTGCGACTTTGACTATTGGTCCAGCCAACCCCGGTAAAATCCCGGCCTGCGGGGACAAACTGGTTTAACCCCGGCCAAATGCCCCCGCACCCCAGAGATTCTATATTTGGCCCAATCTCCGCGGTCACCCGGCCTTGCGGGCCACCTGGAAAGTAAAAGACACAGCCATTTTCCCCGGTATACTCCAAGACCTGAGGGGCCGTGGTTACAATTGACTGGTGCATTAGTGTGCATATGATTTTCAGCTTATGGACAAGAACACGTCTACTTCAACAATCACAGCAACACAATGAGATCCCTATTTTAAAGAAATAATGCCACCTTTCATTAATTCATATATATTCATTCATTTATTCAGTTTATACATTTAAAAACTTGCCATTTCTCAAGGCAAAAGAAATAAAAAAAGTGAGCCGCTTTCATAAAGATTATAGCCTTTTCCCTTCATGCATTTAAAAAGACAACCTTAATACATTATAAATGTCTTAAAAACCCTAATTGATTGCTTATTTCAATAGCCAGCCTGGTTGCTGTAGCCACAGAGGAGTTTCAAGGACAAGAACCAGTTTGGGTCAAAATGTGGTCTCGTGTGTTTTCCATACCGGTTCTCGGCAAGGATTTCCGAGAAAGGAATACCGTCTCCAAGTAAGAAGAAATTCTAAGCATGTCTGGTTTTAATGCTTTCAAAATGCATCTGGGTACTCAATACGATGAGATTAACCTTTGAGTTGTTAATAACTGATTGCAAAATGTCCAAAAGACTATATATTTCATAAAATTGTCCTGAAAATCCTTGAATTCATTAACTTTTCTGCATATTTAACACATTTAGAATTCATAAAAAATGTGTATGCCTCAAATGAGTGTTTACAGGCCTTTTTCAAACTTTAACAGTAGCGGCAGATAGTTTTATTAGTGTAAAACATTGCTTTTGTGTCTTGCTTGCAGATCATGATGTGCCAATAAGCTCCAGTTCGCTGCAGCTTCCCCCCCCCCCCCCGGCGGTAGTCCTGCAATCTAAATCCAGGAGATGCAGCTCTGAATCCAGTATTTCAGAAGAATGAAGATGTTAGTCATTTCTGTAGTACTTTTTTATGTGTAAATGATTCCAAAGAGTGAGATTTATAGCAAATCAGCAGCCAATTGTATAAACAGATTTACCCAGGGTAATATTTTACCGGCGGTAATTTTTCTGGTAAATTGGCGGTAAGCAATTGTATAAAACAAAATTAAGATTTTACCAAGCTATTTACCGCGGTAATATTTACCCTCCTCCAATAGGTGGGTAAATTGATTTACCGTCTCAGTTACCAGAATCAAGATGGCCGACCAGACAAACAAACGCTCGATTCACAACTCATTTTGTCGATTTTAAAGACAAATTGAAACTTCGTGAATAGAAAACTGTTCCATTACATCCATATCAATAGAAGACAGGAATACAGAGGTAAGAAATCGCCAATAACCACTGTGTGAACAAATTAATGCATTAAAAATATTCCCACGAACACGTCATGTACAAAAACAGTGACACAAGAAATCTGAAATTTGAGAATGTAATTACCTTGTTTCGCGTTTAAATAATTCCAAAATCTTTCAAAATTCATTGCAATGGTTCGAGACCAACACTTGATTGCAGGTCTCGACCTTACTTTGTTGAAATGTATCCCACTTTGCACATATTTTGAGTATTTTGCACATAAATATTTACAATCAAATTGAACCGCCTGTAAACATTGAACAGTAAATTACAGCTATGACGTCATTTTCTAAGAAAAATACCTCAGTCTATAGTCTATTTCTACAGTTTTCTTTTACATAGAGGCACACAATGGGGTGATTGCTAACCAAATACTGTATTTTAAAGTGCATTGATAATATAAAAGTTTACTGTATATTTGACAAAAACAACAGCTGTGGTACTACAACATACCCAAGGATGATATTATGAGTTTGTTAAAATGTATATAAATTATACTGTTACATATACAGTTCTTTGATAAACATGTTTATGTTCAATTGCACACAACCATTTCATAATTGTGATAATGAATAAAAAATAACCATTTTAGGCTTTTCATCAGCGAAAGCCAGCAGAGCCAATGTGATGTTAGAACATATAAAAGGCACATGATTAAAGACACCAAGAGCAGTGAGGTAATAATAAGATGTTGTTTTTTTCTTCTGTAAATTATCAGAATACTGTCATTATAGTGAAAGCAAAATATTAATAACTGGTTTGTTTATTGTGAAAGCCATCATCTCTTACCGACGCTCTTGTTAACTTACCTTTCAAATTTATAGAAACATTGGCCTCTGGGGAACGCCGTCACCCCCCCCCCCCAAAAAAAAAAAAAAAATTAAATAAATAAATAAATAAAAAAATAATAATAATAATAAAAATAAAAAATAAAAAAAGAGCATATTTCCATATCCGCGCCCAATATTCATTAATCAGCCATTTATGATATGAAGCTGATTTTCACAGACTTAATGACTACAAAATAATTTTGCTTTTCTTTAGATTGTTACCAGTGGAGGACCAAGGTTATATGACAAATGTGCCGTCAAGAAAACATCACAAAATGAACTTCATGGAGCCGCTAGTGTATATATGCTGTTTAACATTGCTGATTCTGGTTATTGGTATCTACATAAGAACTCACTTTGATTTTGAATTTAAGACCATTTATAGTTAAATGAAAATAGAAAATAAATGTTACTCTCCTTGTGTATTGACTTTATGCTCCTGTAAAATAAAAATATGGTAACTATATGAGTAAGTACTTCTAACCCTTAAATTTGACATCCACAATGGGACAGCTTAGTTTTTAAATAGTTAAAAAATAGTAATAAATAGTGCTGACAATAACTGAAGAGATCATGTTTCATTCTATTTTAAATAGAAACAATGAAGGCATAAATAAGCAGACACTAAAAATAATTTCATTAAGTTTATATACATTATTGCACTTTTAATGCCAAGTTGAGGCTACTGCAAGCCTATGGGTAGGAACATAATTATACAAACATATATATATACTACAAACAAGATCAAAGAAAAAGATTCAAGATCATTATGTCATTAATAATAGGTCATTAATAATAAACATAACTGATATACAAATGTAGTTTAATAAGCTTATGTATTTTCAAATACTGAAACAATGGTACATATTAGATTAAAGATATGAATTATTGATCACTTGAATGAGAATCAATTCTATGAAACTCAGTGCATCATTTCTATTACAAGTTGAAACTGACTATAAATTCCATAGGTGTCAGCGTGAGAAAAATGGACGATGCCATTAAATTTTATTCAAAGATATATTTTTTTTGTATTTTGTGTAAGTATTATTTCTTGTTAGTTAATTTCTGTTTTAAAATTATTCAGATATATTGTGTCATTATGACTTGCAATAATGTTCGCATTTTTCTGCGGTATTCGTAGGTGGAAATAAGCAACTTATAGACAATGGTGAAGTGCTGTACTCTGAATTAATAATGCCAAATCTAGCCTTCAAAACAGATTCTTAAAGTATTTTTTTTTTTAAATGGGCATAATAATGCTATCTCTGCATTTTCTACATCATGAAGCCATCTCATACATGAAAACACTAGCAGTTGTCATGAATCTTTCAGTTTAGGTGTTTTTTTTTGCCATTTCCTTTGTTGCGCCATTTGTCCCAGAAGCATACAATTTGGCATATAGTGGTGTTTAAACTGTCTATAAACACATAATCACTAAATTTCTTTTGTTAAACTGAACAGTTCTGTTACCTTTGTATATAAGTGGACCAGAAAAGCAAAATTTTGACAAGTTGAAGCATTTCAGTTTGGCTCTTTGTTGTTTTTATATAAAGCACTAAGCCGATGAAATGGAAAAACCTTATTTTGCTTAGAAAAAAACCCTTAAAAGAGTAGGCAGGCCATTTATTTGTGGTCTGTCCTATAGACACTATTGAAAGCTACAAGGAAAACTTTACTTGGTCAAATTATTCCAATGCATAAGGAAATAATAGCTCTTCAAAGGTTTGCGGCTTACCATTTGAGGGAAATGGCTGTTTCTGCTTTTTAGCTCTACTGGCCAAAGGCCAGAAGAGCTTATGCGATGGTAATGTGTACGTAGTATGTGCGTCCGTGCGTTCGTGCGTCTGTAAACAATTGCTTGTGAACACGATACAATCTTCAGTTTTGATTGTATCTCGATGAAACTTGTACAGTATCTAGATATCCATTAGAGCTCGGATTATTGCCTAGATTATGGGCCATGAAAGTTTTAAAGAAATGCTTTCTATTTTTAGCCAGGTCTGCATGAGCGATTTCTATTTTTAGCCAAGTTTACATGTACATGTAAATTCAAGTCTAGAGTTAAGGGAGGCAATTTGCAAGTCTATGATTTTGAGAGACAATTTGCTTTTTGCTTCTGCAGTTGATTTTGTGAATTACTACTCTGCCTTGTTCATGTTGAAAGCCCAAATGCCATTTTTAGCTTTAAGTTCTGTAGTTTGTGCATTCATCTTGACAAAATTGGTTGTGAATGTTTAAGTTATGCACCTGGTGTCATTACTGGCCACACCCAGGGTCCACAGGTTTGGTAAACATAAATCTGGAAAGGTTTGAACATCTTTTTGTGTGTTCGTGCATCCATCTCAGCACAATTGATTGTGAATGTTTGTTCAAATTGATCAATGTTGTCCTAGGATGCCCTTGACTTTGACCTTTTGACCAACTTTTTTTTAACTTTTAAAACTACATAAATTTTTACTATGAGTACAGTTTTGAAAGTATTATTTTTGTCAGATGATGTTTACTTGGCACATATTAAAATAGTTCATGCATCTAATCTGCTTACAATACTTTCTGGGCTCAGATGTTGAACGCGCCACGTTTTCAGGTAACCCAAACACAAAACATAAACTATATGTCTGTTGCCTTTTACCTATACATATATGCTCTGGATTGAGATGACCACAAAAGCCATGCCAGTAGAGCATAGGCCCTTTTAGGCCTCTTGTGAAAATACCACAGGTGCTAATACTTGTCTCATTCATTTAGTGTTTAATATATCATTGTTTAACTTTCAGTATGTGTTGCATATAGCCTGCATATAGCCTGAAGTTGAACTATAGGAGTTTTGAAGTATGTTTCTGAAAAAATGTTTCTTCAATAGGCTCAAGACCACAGTTATCTGCTCCCCATTGACCAAAATCTGGATGTGAATACAGAAAAAGAGTGCTTGTGTTCAAGTATCAATATTTTATTAAAGTTGAATGAAAGAGAAGAAACAGGTGGCATAGAGCTCAACATAATTTGACACTGTATTGCAAAAACAAATAGTTTTCAGTGTAAAATTTGGAAAAATCATTGCCTGTGGAACTATGAAAATTGCTTACATGTATTAAAATGTATTGTGAATCTGGTTACAACCGGTGTTTGCCTTATTTCTAAACGACATTTCCAAAAAATGACAGCTAATGTAAACAAACAATAATTACAGAATGAATTGATTAAACTTGAAAGTTGTGTTATGGTCAAAATCTTATATGTATATAAATGTAACTGTGTTCGGTATAATAAAATAAATATTGCATGGCTTCCAGTGTGACAGTACATATTGTCAACATTCGGGTAAATACTGTACTGTCACACTGGAAGCCATACAATATTTATATAATGTCATATTTTGGGATATTACTTAGAACAAAAACATCATGAAGACTTTATATCAAAGTAATAGCACTTTTTTATCATAGTTTAGCGATAGAGTTTCTATCCTATTTTTATCAGAAATTAAACAGCTTTTTGTGTAATTTATTTTCTGACATGTGTGATACCTATTTTTTCCATTTATTGTAATATCTGAGGTAAAAGCTTCTCTCTCACAGATTAACGTTTTGACAACTTTTTTTATTTTTTGTCTTTGAACGAACAAGTTTTTGCATAAATATCTGCAAACCAATGATTTCTTCTGAAAAAAGATCAGATCGCAGCTTTTCATATTTCCGTCCCAAAAACGATGTTTCATGGATTTTTATTAAACCGTTAGAAACGGTTTAAGTCATTAAACATTAAATTTGGAATGGAAATATGAAAATCTGCGATCTGATCTTTTGTCAGCAGTCTTTCATCACTGGTAAGCAGATATTTACAAAAAATCTAATTCCAAGACAAAGAATAAAAAAAGTTGTCAAAACAGTAAATCTGTGAGAGTGAAGCTTTAAGTAACAGCAAAACTTTTATGGCATTTTGATATTTTCCTCCATAATCAAGTGTGTGCAGAAATGACAATCTCAAATTAGTGGATTTTTCTTTATTATATATCAATGCTTTAAAGGAAAACAATCAAAAGCAAAAAGTACTTGCTTTAGTTAATGTACAAACAGGAAAGTTATTAACAACTTCTAAACTTGACAAACATACATGTACATTACACTGCTTAATTAAGACCATGTATTTACTTTTAATCCATTCTTTTTCAATAGATTATCAGTTATTCTTAGTATAA
Organism: Mya arenaria; assembly: GCF_026914265.1. NCBI lineage: Eukaryota > Metazoa > Mollusca > Bivalvia > Myida > Myidae > Mya > Mya arenaria. Next base: position 62,091,466 of record NC_069129.1, on the reverse strand, counting down.
GCCTTAACTATATTTGAGCATTAACTCATTTATTCACTTATGTTGCCCTCCACATTCAAATGATAAAACATTTTTGTTGAAAATTGTAAGGCTCACTTTTGTTTTCATTTTCAATTAAAAAAAAAAAAAAATCCATGCATTTTTTTCTGTTATTTTTTATAAATTTATTTTCTAATTACAGACTTATTCTTCAATTATACTTACTATAAACAAAGCACTTATGTGATGGAAATATATTGCAGATATTGAAATGCTCTTTAAAAATATACTAGTTACTAGTTTTTGAAAATGGAAGTAAATCCCTTAAATCTTTTAGTTTGAAAAAATGAAGTTTTAATAAATGTTGAGTAATGTTCTTAAGTTTGACCTCAATGGGCAATTTATTGCATTTATATTTTTCCTTAACTATTATTTTATTTTTATTTTTTTTCTGTGTAAACAATATAGCTTTTTTCAAATGCGATAATGCTTTTGACATGTGATGTTAAAAAGAATTGTTTTATTTACTGTTAATCAGGGATTATACTCATGCATTTGGTCAAAGGAATGTTTTACTAATGTTGCAGTTAAATCGACATATTTTATGAAATGGATAGTGTTGAAGTTAAATCTTCAAATATGAGTATTGAATGTTATTGTTACAAGAATATGATAAATCACCTTAGAGCAATATCTTCAAATATGAGTATTAAATGTTATTGTTACAAGAATATGATAAATCACCTTAGTGCAATAACTCAATAACTGCATATAGATATAGAAGCAGATATTGAGTTCTTGCACTAAGGTGACCATATACTCATCTTTAACTTTTAAAAAAAATGTCTTCAGTATCAGCTGAATGCTCATGTTTTATCCTCATTATACTTATATGCTACCTAGTTCTTGTTTATAATAATTAATAATTTGTCTACCGCAACATAACTGTATGAATATCACATTACTCATATACAATGGCCATGTGCATATTTATCTCATATTTTATAGCTTTAGTTTATAAATGTATGAAGATAGTGTAGCTATGTAAATTAAGGACTCATAAATAAACTGTGAAATACTTACTGCTTGCTTTGTGGAAGGTGTGAAAGACTAATACTTAAAAGGATTTACATTTGGTTTCAAAGTTTCAAAGTTTATTGTACACTCTGCATATATAATACATGTGATACGAGGTTTACAACAAATAAACATACACAAATTAAATCGGTCAAGCTGTGTAGGTACTAAGAAAAAGAAGAAGAACGCTATATTCTATCTTCTGGAGTGAACTAAGACAAATATAATAAATATATTTATATTAATTTGTAACAATTTATAGTAAAAATTGAGGTAAGCGCTAGTTAGCCTGGTGTATTAATAAATAATCCAGTATAATCTTAAAAAAACTTCGCTAAACCTATCAATTTCTTTTCATCTGTTTCATTCATCAATTTTTTTATACATAATTGTGTTACAGTTATCACCTTTAATATGCGGTAGCAGTCGTTTTCTTGCATCAACAAAGTGAGTACATTTAAAAAGATAATGAAATTCGTCACCGACATCGTTTGATTGACAAAGATGACATTTCCTATTATTACGTTCAATATTAAACCATCGCCCCTTTCCGATTTCCTTCACACTACTTAGCCGATTTCTTTCACTATGGTCTTAATTACTAATCAAAATACTGAGAGATCATGCAAAGTATGTGGCAAGGAAAATGGCGAACAATAGAGATATGCCTGTATTATCATACTACACCATTAAATCATGGACTAATAATGGTTTGTATATTTTACTTCTTCATAAAAAAATGGTTTTCTGGTAACTGGAGTGTAGACCCGATATCAAAATAATTATACAGCTGAAAAGCACATTCAAAAAAGCCTCTTCGTCCTTGCCATATATATGCCATATGTCATAAATTAAGGCTCTGTGCTTAACTTTAAAGAACATGTACTGAAAAGTTTTACGACCTGTCTATATAAAACAGCTAGTTGTTTTTGATGGCCCGAGAGGCCAAATATGCCGGCCGCCATGTATTGTAGAACACGTGTTTCATAAAAAGAACTACGATTCCGGCAATAACACTTCAAGCCCGTAGAGGCAGCGCCTTAGTTCATATTAGTTATGTCCTGCTTCTAGGTGGTCAGTCGACTTGAGAGAACGACCCACATGCGTGGCGTTCATATAGTGGATCAATTTTAATCACGTTTTAATCAGATTTGATATTTAGAACAGACTATATCATTATTTTTGACTCACTATCAAGTATAAGGTCCTAATTCTCGATTTCACTGTTATATCAATACCGGAAGTTCATTAAAAAAAGAATATTGTTGCGCTTGAACTAATAATGGCGACATAAGGTATTAATTTAGAACGGTCGTGATCCACTAGATATACACGTAACCTCACGTCAAGCTACCTTGACACACAAATGTTGTTTGTACAAGCGGTTCCGGGGGGGGGGGGGGCACTAAGTTTACTTGTAATTTCGATTTCAATTAAGGAGAAAAAAGACAAAAAGTAATAAAACACGTCCAAACTGCACCATTTCGTACTAGAAATTGTTAATAATTTCTTAGGGGAGTACTACCCTCTCTCAACACTTTAAACCAATAATTTTCGGTTCTGAGGGTGGGGCGCAAGTCAAAAGGATATGTCCCTTAGTTACGCCCCCTCCAACAACGAATCCTGGATCCGCCCCTAGTTGTGCTTTAAGATATCAACGTCACGAATCATTGTTTGAACGGGTTGCTGACACTTCTTGTGACTATTGAACATGGCATAATGGTAGTTTTACCATGATGTAGGAGAGGCTATATTTCAAAATATCTTAAGATTATGTACTTTCTTATCAGCGCCCTATGTGAATGAGTTGATTCATTGATGAAACATCGAGAACATCCTTTTTTATAAATCACGTGTGAGCTGTGTTAGCAACACAGACATATGGCTCAAGACCACAGTTATCTGCCCCCCCCCCCGTTGACCGCCCCCGTTGACCGGATGTGAATACAGAAAAAAAGAGTGCTTGTGTTCAAGTATCAATATTTTATTAAAATTGAATGAAAAAGAAGCAAAAAATGTTCTTTTTTGCAAAGAACTTGACTGAATTTGACACTCTATTGCAGAAATTGATAGTTTTCAATGTAAATATTGGAAAAATCATAGCTTGTGGAAGTCTGAAAATTAGTTGTTTGTAGCCGATTGACTCCCTGGCGGAAGAGTTATGTATTTGAACTCAATTTTGACAGTCGGGTAAATGGTCAACATGGTGTTTTCTTGTGATTATATTTTGTGTCTTGAATTGTTCTAGAGATGCCATGTCCTTGTTTTTCAATTTGTGTGTGTATAAAGTCAAAAGCCAGGTTAGTGTCTATATGAAACATATAGTAAAAATAACTGTGGTCTCACGTCATATGGGCAAAAACAACATAAAAAACTTACAAACTTTAAGCAAACCTTTTCATCACCACCGGCACGTTGTTTGCAGTATATATGAAGTGATTATCTTAGCAAACTTAAAACAACCTCGTTTTACGTTTATCCAGAAGTCGACTAGAGATTTATGAAAATATTTGTTGTTTATTTAACAATTTTGAGCACAAAAAAAACAAAAACAATTATAACATGTTGTCACGGCAAGTACAAAATAATGGCATGTAAATAACAGAATAGAAACCATTATGCAATTAATCACAATGAAAATGATGATGGGAATATGTAACAATGGTTATATCACAAATGTAAAATGTACATTAACATCAAACACACGAACGATAAACTTATTTGAGATGAACCACTTCCGTCGGATGTATCATTGTTCTTTGTAATTTGACCAGCAGTCGTCTGTTCAGTAGAAGTGGCCTTGGTTGTGATCGTGGTTGTGGTTGTGATCGTGGTTGTGGTTGGGACTGGGGTTGTGGTTGGGATTGGAGTTGGTTCCACAGTTGGAGCTTTGGAGCCCACTGGAAACAAACAGGAAGTACCGTTGTACGTGACCTTGTCAAACCTGTCGGACATCTGCTTGATGCTGGTCATCACTTGCGCCATGGAGGCTGCGTCAAGGGCCTTCTGTACGGGAGAGCAGCCGTCCGCGGCCTCGGCCAACGGCACCGCCTCGCATCCACGCACTATCACGTCCATGTGAACCTCCGCATCTGGCAAAAATGACAGAAGTTTAAAATACTAAAACAATATTTTAAAGTATTAATCTTCTGAGTGTCGGTGTTCGCGCCTCGTAAATATATTGCACTAGTCAATTGTAACCACGGTCCCCTAGGTCCAAGGAATAGCCTGGACTTTTGGTCCAGCCAAAGGTAAAATCATCACCCTTCGGGCACAAACTGCTGGTAAAATGCCCGCCAAATGTACCCCCACCCCCGCATACCTAGGTATGGCCCATTTCCAGCAACATGTATTTTCGACGCAAATCTGAACCACCGCATTTACTCGGCACTGCAGGGCCACTTAGAAAATAAAAACACGGCCCACTTCCCCTGCTATCCCCGGTATACCCCCGGACCTTTTGGAGGGGCGTGGTTACAACTGACTGGTGCATATGTAGGAGTTAAACTCCTTCGGTTTGGTAGGCGGCATCCAATGGTAACAAGTGCTGCTGTAAATTTAAAAAGAGGCTACCTCAGTAGACGACCACTAGACTGGTTTATAGTAGTATGCATTTATAAAAAAAACAGGCTTGGACTCGGCTCGTTGATTGTGTATATGCATACAAAAACCTCAAAACCGGCATAGTGTTTGACTACAGACCTCTTTTTAATCTACCGATACAATTGTTTATAATCATTAACGGCTACCAACATAAATGTACGGCAGACTTGGAAAAAATACTTACAAAATGTAATTTATATACTTTTGAGCACCACTATTAAAAGTATTTGGAAATGTGGAACTCGGAAAGTAAGAAATATTTTTCTGAACGCAGAGTTTTTATATTCGTTTACCACTAGTTTTAGAGGGGATAGGGGTGGGGGGTCACATATCTTTTGCCGAGTTTATTGCGTGTGGTCATGATATTCGTTATTATGCGACACCTTGCACAATTATAATTAAACTATTAATATCAGTGAATCACGAAAACAGCATTCTGATTTGTTAAAGCGATGGTTGCAAGTCATCATGACGCTCATATATAAGCGATTTATGAAAACCACTTAAACCCATAGTTAAGTGATTTTGCGTCAATTAAAATAAGCTACGTCTTCATTCATTCCAAGTAAAAGATGAATCTACTATCAAAACCTCACGTTGTTGCAATAAACAGATAGGTTTTTAATAGATAATATATTTAAATAGACCACATCATACGTATATATGAAGCAAAGTGGTATTTGAAGTCAACAAATTGAATTTTACAAGGAGGCAACACTGTTTACAACGCAGACCATTGTTTTGTTGCTCATAAGAGCGAGGAAAGTTATCAATAACATAGAATCCGTGTTCGATGCATCTTAATATGCCTGCATGTGCAAACACATGGCTAATGTTCATTGGGTTTAACCAATTTTAAAGAACGGAAAAAAGTGTTGCTAAATTCATACGTTATCTTCTTAAGAGCGTTTTTAATATGTTTGTTATTACAATTGACTATGCAAATTTGTTCATGAAAAATAACATAATCAACGTCTATCTTCGGTTGTTCTTCAGCATACCTTGCGTTTATTTTTAACCAAGAGACGACCCAAACTGAAGTTTGTGATTTTTACCTGGTATGGCGCCTGTCATTCCAACGGCGTGGACGCTGAAAGCGACGTCGTGACATTTGTTGATTGTGCCGGGGAAGGCGGCCGAACAGGTGCTGGGCGGGACAGTGTTGTTCGCACATGCGCGGTTTGTTAGGTTCATGGAGTTCAGTATGGTTGTCATCATTTGCGTGGCGAATGCGGGCATGTTCTTGGTCTGCATGCCGATATGGAAGCACTCAGAGCAACCTGTAACCATCAAGTAATAATAAAGACACTATTCAAGCAACTTAAGTACTGAATTCATTCATTAGCATTACTGACTTTAATTAAAATTTATCGCCTATTATATGCAAAGAATTTTAGGTCGAACTGAAAACACGATGATATGCTTTACTGACGGTTCGTTAAGCTTCTCTCTGACTTCAAAAACGTTAAAGGCCTAGTTTAAGGTGTGGTTGGCATGACAATTCCCTGCTGTGCATCTCATGCTAATAGCATTGATGTAACAGTAGGTGCCAATTTCCTGTGTATTCGTTTCTCAAGGCCATTTAGGGTCCATTTAATGAAACCTCCAAATCTACACAGCAGGATATTTCGATAGGAGATCTGATAAGACAATTAGGCAATTACATTAATATCAATGGACAGAGGTTGTGTACAATACACGTTTGATTTTGTTTGTTTTTGTTTTGTTTGCTGTTGTTGTTTTTTTGTGTGTGTGTTGTTGTTTTTTTTTTTGGGGGGGGGGGGGAGGGGGGCGGGGCGGGAGAAACTTATAGAAGGATTAAACTAGGTCTTTAAGTGTTATACTATTTATTATAAGGGCAAATAAATCGTACCATGAGCATAGGTCGACATGGACACCGCTGTAGGTTCAGGGGCAGCGGTGGTGCTTGCGGCAACAGGAGCAGCGGTAGTGTTTGCGGCAACAGGAGCAGCGGTGGTGTTTGCGGCAACATGAACAGCGGTGGTGCTTGCCGCGAGAGAAGAACCTGTTGTGGGTCTTTGCGTTGTGTTTGGGACCTCTGTGACGTGGGGTTCGGGGGTGATAGTTTCTGAACCATTGGCGCTTGTGAAGCACTGCTCCCCGGTGTAGTTGACAGTGTTGAGGCGCGATGTCATCCGAGCGAGGGCGGCCCCAAGTTCAGGGTTAGTGGCACCCATGTCATCCACATCCATGCACGTGTCCGGCTCCGCCACCGGACGCTCTGCGCAGCTCCGCGACACGACATCCACAGTCATACCAGCGGCTACGTATAGATATTTTAATATTTAAATACGAACCATAAGAAGTTCGAAGTAAGTCACCTAAATTTGCTTTTAAGGCTGATTGATGTTCTTTCTCCATGTCTGACATCATTTAAATGGATTGTTTACAATCCCACAGAGCTAAACAGTAACCATAACATATAGTACATTACAGTAAACAGTATACCATGGATGTTATATGTTAGGACCCTACCTGCTAAAACTCGTTGAACCTAGAGTGTGTGTTTTTTTCGACACTAGATAAAAACAACTCCGGTTTTCAGAGTTCCAGATGTTTTTAATCATTTGTATTGATTACAATTGAAAAGCGTTTTTCATATTTTATGTTCAATATATAGAAATGCGCAAATCTCTTTTATGTTTTGACTGGACTTACAAAACAACAACAACAACAACATTAAATCTTACTTACGATTTCTAACATTTTGAGACCGTTTCCCTAAACGTAGATATTTGTTCAATTGCCTTTACAAAACTATCAAGAATTTCAATTTTTTGTACTTACTCGGTAGGGCGGTTGAGAAACCGACCCCAATCACTTTGAAGACGAAGGTCTCACACTTGGAGCGGTTACCGGCCCCGGGGGCGGGACAGGGGTCGGGCAGCAGGGTGTTATACTGGCACGCGGGGTTAGAGAGGTTGAGGGAGGCAAGCACTCCGCCGATAATGCTCTTGTACATAGATGGCATGTTAGTGAACGTGTAGCCCATGTGCATACACTGGGGGCATTCTGTAGGCGAGGCAGATAGAGTGGTGGAATTAGTGAAAAGAAATTCAGAAACTATTTAGTAAATAAGAACGCAATAATTAAGTACTTTTAAATTTATAACAAGAGAAAAACAAAATTGTGAACAAAATAAGTTAAATAACAAAGGAACTAACGAACGAACGGACGAACACACAAGTAAACGACAATAAATAAATAAATAAATAAATAAATAAATAAATAAATAAATAAATAAATAAATAAATAAATAAATAAATAAATAAAAGAAATTTATATGATATGTACGTACGTATGTTCTCACTGCTGACAGAACTTAATGCAAACACAGATGCAAACATGATGCTATACACTCGAATATCCATTTTAACTTATAACGTATAACGTGCTTTGGTTTTAAAAATAATCAATCCAGAACTCCTCGAATTGTCTTAAGTCCGCTTGTCTTAAGTATACAGTGTAAACTGTTGTTTTCCTACTTCAACTCTCCTTATATATACATCTATCAACACACAGCGGTCATGGTGATTTCTAAATCACAGGTCTAAGAAACGGTGTTGCACCTTGATTTTGAATACGTAGCATTGCGAAAGGTAACGTTGACGGAACAAGCCATGCGTGGATGTAAACACTGACAGTTGATAGTTGCGTAACAAGCGATAAGCCGGGGAATTTCACCCAGCCTTACTGTAGGTAGATTGTCTATTATCACGTAACCCTGCCGGGGATTGGCTTTTATTGTTTCCCAATCGTAGAATGACTTGTATCATATTAATCTGTCGGGGATTGTCTATAACAACGTCACCCTGTTGGAAAATTGCTTTTACCATGTCACCCTGTCGGGGAATAGCCTTTACAATCTTACCCTGTTGGAAAATTGCTTTTACCATATTACCCTGTTGGAAAATTGCTTTTACCATGTTACCCTGTCGGGGAATAGCTTTTACCATGTTACCCTGTCGGGGAATAGCTTTTACCATGATACCCTGTCGGGGAATAGCCTTTACCATGTTACCATGTCGGGGAATGGTTTTTACCACGTTAGCCTGTCGGGAATGGCTGTTTAGATGTAAGTATTTGGGGAAACGGCTTTTACCACGTTGGCCTGTCGGGGGAACGGCTTTTACCACTTTATCCTGTCGGGAACGGCTTTTACCACGTAAGCATGTCGGGGAATGTCTTTTACCACGTTCGCCTGAGGAAAATTGACTTTACCACGTTCTCCTGTCGGGGAACGGCTATTACCATGTGAGCTTGTGGGGGGAATGGGTTTTACCACTTTAACCTGTCGGGAAAGGCTTTTACTACGTTCGTCTGTCGTGGGGATGGCTTTTGCGACGTAAACCGGTGAGGAACGTCTTTTACCATGTTAGACTGTCGGGGAACTGCTTATACCAGGTAACCCTGTCGGTGAATGGCTTTTACCACATTTGCCAGTCGGGGAATAGTTTTTACCACGTAACCCTGTCGGGAAGTGGTCTTTACCACTTAACCCTGTCGGGGAATAGTCTTTACCACGTAACCCTGTCGGGGAATGGCTTTTACCACGTTTGCCTGTCGGGGAAAAGTTTTTACCACGTAACCCTGTCGGGGAATAGTTTTTACCACGTTTGCCTGTCGGGGAATGGCTTTTACCACGTTTGCCTGTCGGGGAAAAGTTTTTACCACGTAACCCTGTTGGGGAATAGTTTTTACCACGTTTGCCTGTCGGGAATAGTTTTTACCACGTAATCCTGTCGGGGAATAGTTTTTACCACGTTTGCCTGTCGGGGAATAGTTTTTACCACGTAACCCTGTCGGGGAATAGTTTTTACCACGTTTGCCTGTCGGGGAATAGTTTTTACCACGTAATCCTGTCGGGGAATAGTTTTTACCACGTAACCCTGTCGGGGAATAGTTTTTACCACGTTTGTCTGTCGGAGAAAAGTTTTTACCACGTAATCCTGTCGGGGAATAATTTTTACCACGTAATCCTGTCGGGGAATAGTTTTTACCACGTTTGCCTGTCGGGGAAAAGTTTTTACCACGTAACCCTGTCGGGGAATAGTTTTTACCACGTTTGCCTGTCGGGGAATAGTTTTTACCACGTTTGCCTGTCGGGGAAAAGTTTTTACCACGTAAACCTGTCAGGAAAAGTTTTTACCACGTAACCCTGTCGGGGAATAGTTTTTACCACGTAACCCTGTCGGGGAATAGTTTTTACCACGTAACCCTGTCGGGGAATAGTCTTTACCACGTAACTCTGTCGGGGAATAGTTTTTACCACGTTTGCCTGTCGCGGAATAGTTTTTACCACGTAACCCTGTCGGGGAATGGCTTTTAACACGTTTGCCTATCGGGAAATGGCTTTTAACACGTTTGCCTGTCGGGGAATGGCTTTTAACACGGTTGCCTGTCAGGGAATGGCTTTTACCACGTTAACCTGTCGGGGAATGGTCTTTACCATGTCACCTTGTCGGTGAACGAATTTTACCATGTTAACCTGTCGAAGAATGGTTTTAACTATGTTTTTTTTTCGGGGAACGGCTTTTACCATGTCAGCCAGAATGGTATTTACCATATTACCCTGTCGAGTAATGGCTTTTACTATGTTACCTGTCGGGGGACTGGCTATTAGCATGTTTGCCTGTCGGGGAATGGTCTTCACCATGTTACCATGTCGGAGAATGGTATTTTCCATATAACCCTGTCGAGTAATGGCTTTATCTATGTTACCTGTCGGGGACTGGCTATTAGCATGTTTGTCTGTCGGGGAAGGGTCTTTACCATGTTACCTTGTCGGGAAGTAGCTTTTACCAAGTTACCCTGTCGGAGGATGGCTTTTACCGTACTCGTCTTTCGAGGAATGTCTTGTATTATATTGTTGGCATTTATCAGTTGTTTTAATCATTTTAACCTTTCGGGCAATGCCCTTTCCATGTTACCGTGCCAATGTATGGCTTTCATATGGTGGAATAAATTTAATCAAGTTACCCCGTCCAAAAATAGTTTTCATGTTAATCTACATGTATACATAAGTGAGATATACGAGCGTGTTTACTTTCCTGAAATGCATTGCGAAATGTTAATCGTAAATATCCTTTCAGAGGCAGGTAGAGATTTCTTAAACAAATGTATCTGTGTATCACCGGTGGGGGGTAGTAAGGGGGGGGGGGGGGGGTCGGTTTCGTATACCATCGATTGATATATTAAAGGCCTAAGATTTGTTTGTTTTACTCTTTCTTAAGATTGAATGCATCTTTTTTGGCACCAGTTAGAGCTCTGACGTTCATGTTTAAGTGTTTTTTACTGAGGCTGAAATGACTAACGTTTTGGCCCAGGTTTAAGACAGGGTTTTGGTGGCCGTTTGAGTTGAGACATTCCCTCTATGAGTAATACCAATATCTATTCCGTTGGTTCTTTCTTTAACTATTCCCAATCTGGGTTAAAAAGATAAACAAAGTTTGTTTGTTTTTTAATTTATTAATAAATAAGTCCTTTTAGAACGCTATAATACGCCATGTGCTGGACTTCATACGAAGCATAACAGCATTTTATACTTAGCACAACAACGTCCAATGTGCCGCACAATAAACAACATGCAGAGGTAACATTAACAGTTTTATTACAGTTTTTCACTTCCATGAACAAGCAAGTAACTCTAAGTCTTTAAACTTAGGTTAACATACACATAAAAATAAATCACAACATGTACATATAGAGTCAAACCCCGTTGGCTCGAACTCGCACGGACCGGCGAAAATACCTCGAGCCTCGGAAAATTTGAACCAAGCGGGAACGTTTACATTCAGTTAAAAGAAATCGGCCCCGTACATCTAGTTCGAGCAAACGAGGATTTCGAGCCAAGCGATTTCGATCAAACGGGTTTCGACTGTACAGAGATTACAGGCCTTTAGCAGCTTCTCATGAAAGCAACTGGTGAAACTTAAGTATACATGTATTAATAATAGAGAATACATTTATTTTAGAATTCGGTAAAAAGTTAATTCAATTTTACCATTAAGAAATACACTCAGTTTGGTGGTTATGTTTATGTACATTGTCAACAGGATACAGGTACTTGCACAACCATTGTGAAACTCCTTAATACTCTTGATTGAGTGGCTGACACAATAACTAATCACCAAAAATACTTTGTTACAATTTAAATAGTAAACAGCAATTATAAATGATACACGTCTGAAAATAGTACGCCATAACTACATTCAGTCTTGCCCACAAAACAATGGAATGCAGGATATTTCGTCACAGTGTGGTTTGGGTATATGTGTATACCATTTACCATAGTGACTAAGTCTCCCAATGCACAAACATCTTGGAATATAAAATCCATCAGAATACAACCATTTGTCCAATGATTAAGAATTTAAGTTTAAATATTGAGAGAATGTCCCAAATTAAAATTGATACTTCTAAATCTCACCAACGGCTTACCTAACAACTATATACATAAGCTTATAAATATATATACTATAACCACTCAGAAATATCGTCGTACAATAGGTGCATTGATAAATTGTTCCCAGTGGTCCCCATTGTTCTACATACTTTTCAATTTCACTTCAATATTTTCCAGTGACACTCTTATTCAAAATCAACACATGTATAACAAACATAGATTTTGAGTGATAAAAACATACTAAATAATGCATTTATGGAAAATATTTATTACCGATAACAAGTTCGTAACCGTGTATTTAACAGCTGAAAATGCAAAAATATTAAATAATTGGTGAATGCTAAAAGATTTACTCTGGCGTAAGGTAGTCTCATAAGGTAGAAATACTGCTTTATGCTCATTTTTTCAAACTAAACTCAGTATCCTTCCTAAGAACCATTGCTTTCAACATTTATTCATCTTTTTTTGGAATATTAAAGCAATATCATTAATCGTGTTAAATCTTATTTGGGAGTAAGAGTGCATCTTTTAAGTGATTTTTTTTACAAGATTGAGAAAAGTAATCCTGTTAAATGTTGGGTTGGGCCTCTTATATGTCTTAAATGTAACAATCTTGCTGTATTGACATTTCAGGTGAACAAAATCATTAATCATAGCTAGTTACAGGGCACAAGAATGAAGCAAATGAATATTAATAAATCTTAGGAGAAAAAGTTTCAATGCAGTTTAATACCTAAAGTGACAGCTGAAAATTAAATGTTAATTTTGAGGCGAGAAAGTGACAGTCAAGAAAATTGAACAATTAACACGTTTTGCCATAATGAAGTTTGTTCATTATGTAAAATGTCAAATATTTAACAGGTGTATTAATTCAACAAGTTTATATACTTTTATATATAAAGTCAATGAATATTAAGAAAAACAAAGGACAGGACAGAACACACTTGTAGAAGGTACATACATACCGGTAGTCTTATACTGCCATTGCAAAAGTCTACAATTTCATAATTTTCATTTTTTTAAGAAACCTGTTGTAAATGTAGCGCAGCATATGCAGTATTGTCACATTCTAGTGTTGGTAATACAAGCTGTACATGCACGGCATTCTATTTTTATTTCAATTACATAACTGATTTAAAGTAGAAGCCTTAAAATATCAACATTTATATACATTTCCTGTATAATGTAAGATTTCAGTAAACAAGTTTTTTTACTAATGACTTGCAACACTTTTCTTCGGGTAAAGTTTTACACCTACCTCAAATTTTATCAAAAGAACTTTAATACCAGGCGTGTAGCTGACTGTATGTAAAAACGCAGTTGCATATTGAAATTTTGACAGGTCGAAGTTTTTATTATTCCAAAACCCCCAAATCTGAAATAAAAACTAAAGTGGGGTAGGGGGTGAAGGGGTTAATATGCTGTCAGGCATCGATCTGCACAATCCCAAATTCGCCCTAGCTACGCGCCTGACTACTAAAGCATTTGACAAAATTTGAATCAAAACCCACTGTAATTGAACACAAGGAGAGATTTCTAAAATTATAGAACACTGATATAAATACACATGCTAAATTGTTGTACAATATCATGCTTATCATCCTCAAAGCTGTACTCTCATAATTTGACAGTTTTGACCTTTTTTATATTTTGGGGGTCAGAATCAGTTCATTTTGGCATCAGTGTCTTCAATTCAGTCATATAAGATAACTCACAGTAGAACAGATATATGAATATATGAAAACTGCAATCTGCTCTTTTGTAAGCAGTCTAACGTCACTGGTTTCCAAACAATTATGAAAAAAAAGGCTCATTCTAAGAAAAAATAAAATAAATGTCAAAACAATCAACCTGTGAGAGTGCAGCTTTAAATAAAGCTTTTTATTCAGAAGAACATAATGGCAACAGCTACACATACATGGACAGTTTAAAGCAAACATTTGAAGAAGGTGAATAATGCCAAACATTTCCTGACAAAATCACATTCTGTAATCCTCTTGAGCACAGAGTCTAAAATAAATATAACTTATAACTTAAGAAGAGTTAACATCACTTTTTCACCGCACTGAATTCGCTGGATGGCGAAAAGGACGGGGGGAAGCAGGACGGAGCAAAGTGAGACAGAGTGGATTTTTGATCAGTGCTGGTTTGGGGGAAATGATTGTCCAGTCAATGAGAAAGATGCTCCTTCCATGCAGAAGTCTGCACCGAGGTTTGTTACTGTGATTCCGACACTGAGGTCCACTGTCCGGCCTTCCTTCTCCTGCAAGAGACAAGCAGTTTAGTATGTTATAGAATAGTGATATATAAAAGCGCAAGGGGCTGACCACAAGTGCATGCCTCCTCACAGCAATATAATTTTAACTTATAATATATTGTTAGTAGTTGAGGGGCGGACCACAAGTGCATGCCTCCTCACAGCTAAATTTTGTAAGTTGTTGAGGGGCAGACCACAAGTGCATGCCTCCTCACAGCTAAATTGTGTAAGTTGTTGAGGGCGGACCATAAGTGCATGCATCCTCATAGCTAAATTTGGTAAGTTGTTGAGGGGTGGACCACAAGTACATGCCTCCTCACAGCTATATTTTGCTAGTTGTTGAGGGGCGGACCACAAGTGCATGCATCCTCACAGCTTTATCTTGTTAGTAGTTGAGGGGCGGACCACAAGTGCATGCATCCTCACAGCTTTATCTTGTTAGTAGTTGAGGGGCGGACCACAAGTGCATGCCTCCTCACAGCTATATGTTGTTAGTAGTTGAGGGGCGGACCACAAGTGCATGCCTCCTCACAGCTTTATCTTGTTAGTAGTTGAGGGGCGGACCACAAGTGCATGCCTCCTCACAGCTTTATCTTGTTAGTAGTTGAGGGGCGGACCACAAGTGCATGCCTCCTCACAGCTTTATCTTGTTAGTAGTTGAGGGGCGGACCACAAGTGCATGCCTCCTCACAGCTTTATCTTGTTAGTAGTTGAGGGGCGGACCACAAGTGCATGCCTCCTCACAGCTTTATCTTGTTAGTAGTTGAGGGGCGGACCACAAGTGCATGCCTCCTCACAGCTTTATCTTGTTAGTAGTTGAGGGGCGAACCACAAGTGCATGCCTCCTCACAGCTTTATCTTGTTAGTAGTTGAGGGGCGGACCACAAGTGCATGCCTCCTCACAGCTTTATCTTGTTAGTAGTTGAGGGGCGGAGCACAAGTGCATGCCTCCTCACAGCTTTATCTTGTTAGTAGTTGAGGGGCGGACCACAAGTGCATGCCTCCTCACAGCTTTATCTTGTTAGTTGTTGAGGGGCGGACCACAAGTGCATGCCTCCTCACAGCTTTATCTTGTTAGTTGTTGAGGGGCGGACCACAAGTGCATGCCTCCTCACAGCTTTATCTTGTTAGTTGTTGAGGGGCGGACCACAAGTGCATGCCTCCTCACAGCTTTATCTTGTTAGTAGTTGAGGGGCGGACCACAAGTGCATGCCTCCTCACAGCTTTATCTTGTTAGTAGTTGAGGGGCGGACCACAAGTGCATGCCTCCTCACAGCTATATCTTGTTAGTTGTTGAGGGGCGGACCACAAGTGCATGCCTCCTCACAGCTATATCTTGTTAGTAGTTGAGGGGCGGACCACAAGTGCATGCCTCCTCACAGCTTTATCTTGTTAGTAGTTGAGGGGCGGACCACAAGTGCATGCCTCCTCACAGCTTTATCTTGTTAGTAGTTGAGGGGCGGACCACAAGTGCATGCCTCCTCACAGCTTTATCTTGTTAGTAGTTGAGGGGCGGACCACAAGTGCATGCCTCCTCACAGCTTTATCTTGTTAGTAGTTGAGGGGCGGACCACAAGTGCATGCCTCCTCACAGCTTTATCTTGTTAGTAGTTGAGGGGCGGACCACAAGTGCATGCCTCCTCACAGCTTTATCTTGTTAGTAGTTGAGGGGCGGACCACAAGTGCATGCCTCCTCACAGCTTTATCTTGTTAGTAGTTGAGGGGCGGACCACAAGTGCATGCCTCCTCACAGCTTTATCTTGTTAGTAGTTGAGGGGCGGACCACAAGTGCATGCCTCCTCACAGCTTTATCTTGTTAGTAGTTGAGGGGCGGACCACAAGTGCATGCCTCCTCACAGCTTTATCTTGTTAGAAGTTGAGGGGCGGACCACAAGTGCATGCCTCCTCACAGCTTTATCTTGTTAGAAGTTGAGGGGCGGACCACAAGTGCATGCCTCCTCACAGCTTTATCTTGTTAGAAGTTGAGGGGCGGACCACAAGTGCATGCCTCCTCACAGCTATATCTTGTTAGTTGTTGAGGGGCGGACCACAAGTGCATGCCTCCTCACAGCTTTATCTTGTTAGTTGTTGAGGGGCGGACCACAAGTGCATGCCTCCTCACAGCTTTATCTTGTTAGTAGTTGAGGGGCGGACCACAAGTGCATGCCTCCTCACAGCTATATCTTGTTAGTTGTTGAGGGGCGGACCACAAGTGCATGCCTCCTCACAGCTTTATCTTGTTAGTAGTTGAGGGGCGGACCACAAGTGCATGCCTCCTCACAGCTTTATCTTGTTAGTTGTTGAGGGGCGGACCACAAGTGCATGCCTCCTCACAGCTTTATCTTGTTAGTTGTTGAGGGGCGGACCACAAGTGCATGCCTCCTCACAGCTTTATCTTGTTAGTAGTTGAGGGGCGGACCACAAGTGCATGCCTCCTCACAGCTTTATCTTGTTAGTAGTTGAGGGGCGGACCACAAGTGCATGCCTCCTCACAGCTTTATCTTGTTAGTAGTTGAGGGGCGGACCACAAGTGCATGCCTCCTCACAGCTTTATCTTGTTAGTAGTTGAGGGGCGGACCACAAGTGCATGCCTCCTCACAGCTTTATCTTGTTAGTTGTTGAGGGGCGGACCACAAGTGCATGCCTCCTCACAGCTTTATCTTGTTTGTAGTTGAGGGGCGGACCACAAGTGCATGCCTCCTCACAGCTATATCTTGTTAGTTGTTGAGGGGCGGACCACAAGTGCATGCCTCCTCACAGCTTTATCTTGTTAGTTGTTGAGGGGCGGACCACAAGTGCATGCCTCCTCACAGCTTTATCTTGTTAGTAGTTGAGGGGCGGACCACAAGTGCATGCCTCCTCACAGCTTTATCTTGTTAGTTGTTGAGGGGCGGACCACAAGTGCATGCCTCCTCACAGCTTTATCTTGTTAGTAGTTGAGGGGCGGACCACAAGTGCATGCCTCCTCACAGCTTTATCTTGTTAGTTGTTGAGGGGCGGACCACAAGTGCATGCCTCCTCACAGCTTTATCTTGTTAGTAGTTGAGGGGCGGACCACAAGTGCATGCCTCCTCACAGCTTTATCTTGTTAGTTGTTGAGGGGCGGACCACAAGTGCATGCCTCCTCACAGCTTTATCTTGTTAGTTGTTGAGGGGCGGACCACAAGTGCATGCCTCCTCACAGCTTTATCTTGTTAGTTGTTGAGGGGCGGACCACAAGTGCATGCCTCCTCACAGCTTTATCTTGTTAGTAGTTGAGGGGCGGACCACAAGTGCATGCCTCCTCACAGCTTTATCTTGTTAGTTGTTGAGGGGCGGACCACAAGTGCATGCCTCCTCACAGCTTTATCTTGTTAGTAGTTGAGGGGCGGACCACAAGTGCATGCCTCCTCACAGCTTTATCTTGTTAGTAGTTGAGGGGCGGACCACAAGTGCATGCCTCCTCACAGCTTTATCTTGTTAGTTGTTGAGGGGCGGACCACAAGTGCATGCCTCCTCACAGCTTTATCTTGTTAGTAGTTGAGGGGCGGACCACAAGTGCATGCCTCCTCACAGCTTTATCTTGTTAGTAGTTGAGGGGCGGACCACAAGTGCATGCCTCCTCACAGCTATATGTTGTTAGTTGTTGAGGGGCGGACCACAAGTGCATGCCTCCTCACAGCTTTATCTTGTTAGTAGTTGAGGGGCATAACTCAGTAAATATTTTACTGGATTCAGAGTGATACACATAATGCATATTGTCACATGCATTGTCAAGATTGCAGGTGGGCAAAGATGTATGTAATACATGTAACTTTCACCGCTTCAAAGTCATATAAAGCAAACATTCTTTTCACAATATCAGCCATAAAAATTATCAAAGTGAAGGTAAGAACAAATGAGCCTTTCTTTCAGATTCAATGTGAAATTGTCTTATATGAAGCACTTTAGATCTGAAATTACACAAACTGTTTAAACTGAGTCTAAACAATTTAAATATTTATAAGACCATACTTTTGAAAAATTTCCTTTTCTTTTCTAGGTTATACAATCGATCATTTTTACAACCATTAAGAATAGAAACTACAACCTTTACTATGAATTTGTTATAATTAAGTCTTGACTCTTCTACTTTTTAGTAGGGATGCAAGCCAATAATCGATATTCGATCGAACCTTTGGTATTCGAATGTCAAAATCGGTATTCGAATATTCTTTTTTATATATTTTTTTTAATAAATAAAAAATAAACCTTTTTGCTACCACTGTCATGTTGTGTATAATTTTCGTTTCCCTTGTTTTTACAACGAATGTTCCCTAAGTGTCGGAGGCGTGAATGTGATGACAATACAAACACGCATCATATGTCAATAAGGGACATATCGTAGGGGACTATAATCAGTCACCGTAAGTTAACGAAAACTGGCTATTATACAAGTGACATCGAAGTGTTCTCTAGGCTGCCGATTAAGCGGTGCATCGCCGTGATGATATGAATGACATCTGCTA
The DNA here is from genome assembly GCF_026914265.1 of Mya arenaria. Taxonomy (NCBI): domain Eukaryota; kingdom Metazoa; phylum Mollusca; class Bivalvia; order Myida; family Myidae; genus Mya; species Mya arenaria. The sequence goes on along the minus strand of NC_069129.1, from coordinate 62,072,637 downwards.
GTAATGTGCTATTAACTGTTTTCCATATTTCGATATAACGTTCATGCTATGAAATGTAACTGTATAGAATAGAGCCTTAGGAAAAATTTCCTGTATTGTTATTCAACAGATGAATCAAAATTCACGGTTATTTTCGTTTTATTATTTACCGGTAACTAGTTCCTGAGTTGGTTTGAATTTTTTATAGTTAAATTTAGTAGAGGTCAATCTCAGAACGAGGCTGTTTGTCCTACAGAACAACCCTCTGTTGGCGCATCACATTTTTCAACCTGGAATTTACGATCTTCGCTTTGTTTACAAATTTGAATTCAGAGGAATTGAAAATTATTTGAAGTTAAAATTGCTTTTGCATGATCAAATTCTATTGCTTTTTGTTCAATTTGTTTTTTAAAAAATGGGGATTTTCAGATGCTTATTTTAGGATCAAGATCCTTTGCGTGTACTGGCTACAACAAAGAATGATGAAAAGGCCTCGGCTATTACTATAGCGAAAACTAGTCTTCTACACTGCTAAAAGATTCATTTTGGTAATCGAATATACGAATATTCGATCGAAAGAATTTCCAAATATTCGAAAGGAATCAAGTTTGCCATTCGTTTGCATCCCTACTTTTTAGTGTTTGGTAATTAATTGACCACAAATCTAAAATGAACAGGGTAAGTTCCAAATAACAAAATCTTACCGCTTTAAAATCTAGGAACATTTCTTTGAAAGACATGAAATCTGTGAAGGTGTGGAGCATCTCAAATATTTCTCCATCTAGCTCATCCTTCCTCTCCCTGCAAAATATTTAACATTGACATAAGCTCAAATTGCTACAAAACACTTAACAAAAGCTCAAATTGCCACAAAACACTTAACACAAGTTCAAATTGCCACAAAACATTTAACATTGCCATGAGCTCAAACTGCCATGAAACATTTAACATTGCCATGAGCTCAAATTGCCACAACCCATTAAACATTGACATAAGCTCAAATTGCCACAAAATATGTCTTACAGCTAATAATATAGGAAACAACACCAAGCTGAGGCATATCTTGTCACTAGTGTTTGTTCTATAATTAACTCAATAATCATTAAAGCCAGAGTTATGGACCTTCCTAAACATTTGCATATTGTCACTGGCAACACATTCATGGAAACTGAACATTTGGATGAACAAGCATGAACATTTTTCAAGATGCTCTGCTATATAGAATTAAACATTTAAGCAAACGTGCGGGTTGTGCTAATACAGACCACTAGTTACATGTGTGTAAAGTTTCAAGGGAATATCTTGAATGTTGAGTCATGGCAAAATTTATGGTGGAAGATGACAAGAACATCCCGGTGAAAATAATGGTGCAATAGTGGCAATCAATGCATATATCCTATCATCCCTTTTTTATTTTCAAAATTTCGGTATCTTAATATCTATTTGCAAAACTATGACGTATATTTGTCAGTTTTATTATTTTGTAAGTAAACATTTTAATTTGTGACAATAAATGAAATTCTTGATCATAGGATATTTTGTACAAATGTTGATTAGATCCCCCACCAACGCCAACCCCAGTTGTGAAATATCAAGGTAACTTACATGATCTGTCTGGAGAACTCGCTCATACAGAAGTCAGGAAGCCGTTTTCCCAACTCTTCTTCTAAATAGTGTTCTACTAGACTAACCTGCAAACCACAATTGAAATATCAAACAAACACAGTAAATCTTCACCGTAGCATGTATAATGAATTAATGTTTTTGTCTTGCATTATGATTAAATAGTTTACTCTGCAGCAAAAAGTATAGTGTAAAAAAAACAAGAGCTGTCACAGAGACAGCGCGCTCGACTATTCTACCGCTTTTCAGTGTAAGGATTGAAAAGTTTTGACAAAACATGCATGGATCACTGTTAGATTAGATTTCAATGCAATACATGATGTGCAGAGATATTAAAATAAATGTGGTTACATGCAAAATTATAACCAGAATTTTTAAGTGTAATAATAAAGGGCCATTATTTGCAAAACACAGTTATCTAACTTGATTATTCAATTAGGTTGGTTGGTTGAATACCATTGTATAAAGTCTCAATGCAAAATTATATAATATGAAAAATAGAGTTATCTTACTTGATTAAATAAGAAGGGGCCTGTGTGTAAAGTTTCAATGCAATACATGAGGTATTTGCTGAAGCATTGACTTAAAGTGGTTACATGCAAAGCCTTAACCAGAATTTCTATGTTGAATAAAAAAGGGGCCATTATTTGAATTTAATGCCAACTAGAGTTATCTTACTTGGTTATTTAAGTAGATTGGATGATTGAGTACCATTGTATCAAGTCTCAATGCAATACCTCAAGTAGTTGCTGAGATATTAACCTATGTGTGCTTGCACACAAAACCTTAACCAGAATTTCTAAGTCAAATAATAAAGGCCTATTTATTGCATTAAATGCAAACTAGAGTTATCTAACTTGGTCAATTGAGTAGGTTGGATGGTTGAGTACCATTGTATCAAGTCTCAATGCAATACCTCAAGTAGTTGCTGAGATATTAACCTATGTGTGCTTGCACGCAAAACCTTAACCAGAATTTCTAAGTCAAATAATAAAGGCCTATTATTGGCATTAAATGCAAAGTAGAGGTATCAATCTTGGTTAATTAAGTATGTTTGATGGTTGAGTACCATTGTATAAAGTCTCAATGCAATACCTCAAGTAGTTGCTGAGATATTAACCTATGTGTGCTTGCACGCAAAACCTTAACCAAGGGGTGACGTTTGGGTGAGTAGTATAGCTCTCCTTATTCTTTGAATGGTCGAGCTAAAAATGATCTATAAATGCTTACTAGGTATTCTGTATTCAGGTTAATTTCAATTTGAAACTTCATATTACACAAATTTAACTTGAAATATCATCATATCATGCAAACTTACATATTCTTTATGAATATCTGTGTATATAAACTTATTTTCTTCTGAGTCATCAAATTCATTGTAGTATTTTTCTAAGAAATCATGCTGCATGGTTTGAAACTCTTCCTCTGGAAATAAATAAAAGAAAATTGAACACTTCTATAAATTAGAAGCAAGAAAGATTTATAGATTTAGTCTTTAAGCATCTTTTTCCAGAAAAATATTATGCTAAACAGAACCTAAAAGAAAATGAAACAATAGCAATTTAAGGTTGATGAAAACTTTAATATAGTTTAAGTATCTGTAAATCTTACCCATTATAATATCTTCTATATTTCCTATGACTAAGTCAAACTTTGTGTCTGTTATGCTTGAGCTGCAGAAAAATACAAAGCTTTTATAAGCAAAACATATGTATCAAATATGAAAATATCTTTGGCAAAACCTAATAATAGCCTAGTTTTATTATGTAGCAAAACAAGAGAACCATAAGCACATCTATGCCACTGCCTGTCTGGTGCCTTTTCAATCAAACAAGGGTAATCACTCAGCACATATTAAATCCAGTAGTATGGGCCTTGTTACAAGGCCTGTGTACAAGGTTTCATGTGGATGTCTTGAAATGCTATCAAGTGACATAATTTGACAATTATTATAGGCAGCATTATTGGCCTTGCTACAATGTACGAATGTGTGTGTTGTCACTGGTCAAATGTGAACAAACTCAAGTTTCTTTTGAATATCATGAATACCTTTCTAGTTATAGCCATGCATACATGCCATATTTCTGATAGGCTTCCCATGGAATTTTGTTCTGAATTCCAGGGGATTTTGATATTACACCAGGGGATTTTTACGCTGCGAAATTTAGAGCAGTATGTACATTCATGATATTAGAATAAATACTTAAAAACACACTAATTACAATGACTTAGTCATCATGTTCCTTCATTGAATTTCACACTCATAATATTATGGATGCTTTCCACTGTCAACCATAAGCTAGTTTAAAAAAAGAAAAGAATTTAATTTCCAGGGGATATGGATCCCCAGACGGGGTACCAGGGGATGAGTCAGAATTCCAGGGGATTTTGGGGGGTATGGCATGTATGGCCACAGTTGCGAAGCCAAAGGTTTTAAGTATTTGCATGCAAACAATAACAATGACACTAAGTCATAAAATATATATCTGTAACGCTTGTCAAACAGACTTGTAAGTTAACAAGAGCCGTCTTAAGACAGCTCGCTGGACTACGCCGCTTTGACTTAGAATACAATTATGATGTAATAATACCAAGTTTGGTCTCTTTATGTCAAACCTAACTAAAATTATTCGATACATAAGGGGACTTTGATGCTGCACTCCCACAAGCCCGCCCAAACAATGATGCAAGTCATTCAAATAACTTGATTTCTCATAATGAAAATGTGGTTAAGAATATACAAATATGCCTTCAAAGGAAATTAAAAAAAATCAAAAAAATCAAGGGCCATAATTTGTATTTAGGCTTAAAACGAAGTTATGTTTCTTGTTGTAAGATGGTCGCAAATAATTTAGAATTTTATTAAGTGCATTTAATGAACGGTATAGAAGTTTTTTTATTAAAATTCCACATGCCCTTAACTTTTACTTGCCTAAAACTTTGACCTAAGTCAATCAGGAGCCATAACTTGTATTAAGGATATGCAGTTATGTAACCTCATTAGGTGATGGTCCTGAACAATTGTGTGTGCGAAGTATTAAGTCAATTGAATTAAGGGTAGAGAAGTTATTAAACAATATCCCAACCTGCCCGAAAACTTTAACCTAAGTTCCATAGACAATCACGGGCCATAATTTGTATAAAAGATAATATGGAGTTATCTAACCTCATTATGTGATGGCTCTGAACATCTGTGTGAAGTATTAAGTCAATTGAATGAATGGTTTTGGAGTTTTAAATGAAAATCCCAACTTGCCCTAAAACTTTAACCGGACGTTGACGCCGACGCTGGGTCGAGTAGTATAGCCCACCTATTCTTCGAATAGTCAAGCTAAAAAGAAATTGATGCATATCTGCCCGATATTTAAAATAGATAATACATCCCCAAAACAAAAGTATTATGAGCATTTAAAACTTCTGGAAAATGCTAAATGCACTCATAATCATTGAAATGGATTATTGAAGTCTACAATAACAATTGAATAGATAAACAATATCATGTCTAGTGATATACAAATATTCTAGATATCTATACAGTAGTTGTACATAACATTATAAATGCAGACATAGTTCAAACCTGGATGTGGCAAGATCCTCTTCCTCAAACAGATCCAGGTCTTCAGTTTCCATGGCATCTGAAAGATAGATAAACACTCACTGCACTCAAGACTACAAAACTCTTGGTTACCAGTTACTGAGACAGACATATAATTTGAATATTGCTGCTCATGAATATATTTTAATCACTGAGAGAAAATAAGTATGCCCATTTGCCCTTGGTTACCAGACATGACTTGTCTTTTCATAAACTCATATTTTTTAAACATTCAAAACAATAATTTGGACACAAAATCAAATAAAACATGAGAAATCATGAAGATCTTGACACTCACTTGTGACAGTTTTGTAAAAAGGCACTTTTAGACAAAAAATAAGAGTTTGTGTCATTGTTGACAAGATTAAAAAATATAAATCTTATAATGTTTTACTCCTGAATATTTGATTTAGAAAACAAAACAGAAAACACTCACATGGTACACACAACGCAGCCATTTTTCCTTTATACAGTATCAAGCAAAATCTGAGAAATAGTGATTTGAAATGCAAGTTATTTGTTTTATGGTCAAGTTCCTACTCAAGTTCGAACAAGTAAGAGCTCAATGCAGTAACTTCCCTTTATGAAACTCTTATTATAGACCTGGTACATACATGTACCTAGTGGTGTGAAAAACAATTGAATGACAGTGCAATGGTGCCGAAATCCTTGCAATTCAATGCCTGTCAGACGTGATTTGAACAGATTGTAAACTGGTTTTTTTATTTCAATTTAGAGCATTGTCACCACAGACTTTTGAAATATTAATGGAATTTATGAAACTGGAAGAAAGATAGATAACTGCAATGTTTACATCGGTACATTTAAAATAAGTAAATTTAACCTTTTTCATGCATAAGCTTAATGATGAAGCAAATTAAAAAAAATCAAAGTAATCTGTGCTATGGTTTTCCATACAATAAGATAATCAGAGGTCAATTTAACATGAAATTACCATTTTGATTTGTATTCGCGTTGCTGTCGCTAAAGTTGGACGCCATTTTTAAACAGGAAGTGTTCTTCAAATTTGGAGGTTTGAAATGTCAAAACATACTTTGTCTGGTAAAATACAAGTGTATACTAAAACTTGGCAGGTGTGCTTTAAAGTCAGAAATGCAGTGTTAAAAACACAGATGACCTTCATGAGCCTCAAAATGTCTAGAATAAATAATATTGTTTGGCTTCTTAAATATATTCAACTTTTATTTCATTAGAATCAACAGCGTCGGTGGTGTAAAGGTTAGCATGGTTGCCTTCCAAGCAGTCGATCCGGGTTCGATTCCCGGCCGACGCACTGTTTTTTCTTCAAGAAACTTGATTTTTTTTAAAGAATACATTCAGTCACGGAGGCTAAGCACCCATACTTTTTAGTCTGGAGTTATAAAAGGACAGGGTTCTGCAGAAAAGGGACATGATGTAAAGGTAAAAACACGAAGAACGCGAACATCATGCTGAATTCGGCAGAACACTGTTAGGCATTGTGTTAATTGTAGTAATATTAGGTACCAACTGCCAGATATGCCAAGTGTGTATGTATCTTATTATGAGTTTTAAACAATACAATATACATATTTGACAGTCTAGAGCATTTCGTTCTATCATGAAGGCAGAAGGCTACCCATGCTGGTCTCCATGAGGGCAGAAGGGTGCTTCCGTGAAAAGAGACAGGGTGCAGCACCCTTCCATACCCCTTCGGCTAAAAACCCTACAAACAGCATCCGAAACTGTGATTATTATTGTTTTTTGAGGGCTTCGTCGCTACTGTATTATTGGTGCTCAAGGCTTATTTTTTTGCATGTTGTGGTGTGGATGTCACCATAGTGAAGGCCGCCTGTCCAGAGATCTCTCTAGTATTTAGCTTCAACTTTGTTATAATGCGTCAATGCAATATTCATATACTATATATTTTAATGGATATGTGTTAAATATAAAACAGTATAGAAATTGCATCCAGCAAAAAAAATATTGCTGGTGATGAATTTATATATTAATCTTCATTTATACCAAACTGTTGGAGCAGTTATCGTCACGTCTGACGGCGAATACTTTAGACAAAAATAGTGTATGCCATACCGTTTTCGCAAATAAATAAACAGTATAAGAGGGCACCAGTGTAAGAAATATCTTTGAATTGTATCTAGAATGCATGAATTGCTCTAGAAATGTATACTGAAAGCGGTGTATTAGCGCCTTGGAGCCGTCCTGGTTGGTCTAGCAAGGGTGAGGGGGACGGAACAGAGAGCGCACAAAGGTTGCAGATTTTGTTATGTGGCAATTCGCAGTCTTTCAAAATATTTCAAAAGTAAAAACGAGTATCTTTTGTAACAACATGTCGACAATTTATTAACATACTAAGCAAAAATTCATACATAAAACAGAACATGGTACACCAGGATACCTCGTAGTTATTTAACATTTCAAAATCCTAAACGTCGACAGGAGAATAAAAGACAGCATGGTCTAATAGACAAATGGGGAACTGTGGTTGATGAATGGTAATGATGGTGGTGACTATGTACAGCACAGCAGACCACTAGCGCCTCTCAGCTTTCACCTCACGATCCTGGAACATCAGATAAGATGAGATAAGAAAAAGAAAGACGTACGCAAGTAATGAACTTTTTTTTTTGAGATTTTGAAGCGAAACTTTAATTAGCAACTGGCACCGCAAAAATGGCAACCGGATATACTCGTAATTATATACTGTGATATATGTGACTGAAATATTAAATACAAGTTTATCATTAAATAAACGGCCATGTTATTCAGGGGTGAATCTATGATTCGAATTATATGTACTCACACTTATATTAGTGACTTATAGAATCCTTCCCGGAAAACTTTATGTCGCTGAAAAAGGAACAAAGTTAAGACATAATGAGGTACATGTATACTTGTTTGAAGGAATCTTTATGACTGAAATCCGATACAACCGTCTAAAGGGCGGTTTGGTTAAAACTGACAACAAAAACTGCAAATATAATTATAGAACTGGCTATTCTTTTGAGTTATTTTGATACATGGACGGGTTGATCTTATCTGCACCACTACACGTGCCTTTCACGTGATCAAGGTGTAAATTTACTGTACCCATTCGTACCCCACTGGTTTCCACTTCCCCAGTTGTTTCCGCTTCCCCAGTTGTTGCCGCCTAAGTTACTTCCGCTTCCCCAGTTGTTGCCACCCAGGTTACTTCCACTTCCCCAGTTGTTGCCACCCCAGTTGTTTCCGGTTCCGGTTCCCCAGTTGTTGCCACTTCCCCACTGGCTTCCGCTACCCCAGTTGTTGCCACCCAAGTTACTACCACTTCCCCAATTGTTGCCACCCCAGTTGTTTCCGGTTCCGGTCCCCCAGTTGTTGCCGCCCCACTGGTTCCCGGTTCCCCACGAGCCCGCACCGCTGCCACCCCACTGATTGTTGCTTCCGCCCCAATTTCCAGTTCCCAGACCTGTACCAAAGTTGTCAACTGAAATTTAGAATACTGAGATTCACGCACAGCTCTCGCCCAAATTCTCGAACAATCAAGATCATGCTAAACACACTTTTTCAGTATAAAGTTTGTGTAATATTCTTATTTCATAGAGATCTGTGACCTTGAAAAGGACATTAATTTGCAGGTAACCACGGTAAAAGATGTTTTCGTTCATAAAATCAAGTTTAAAGCAAGTAATAAACAAAATTATGTCTAAATGTAATATGATACTTTAACCTGTTACGTGTAAGATGTTTCGAGGAATCGTGGTCAGGGTTAACATAAAACTGTTTTATCTTGTACAAATTAATATGATATCAATTTAAAGACTTTCCAACACACATACCAGAAGCCAGGTTGGCTTGTCGACCTTACCTCCCGTTCCCCAGGATCCCGAGCCCCAGCTGCCACCAAGGCCTCCAAGGCCACCTAAACCACCCATGTCACCGTAACCTGAGGAAGGAAAATGGATAGTTGCAGAACTAAAACGCTATGGCAAGGGTTGACTACTTTTGTCAGACGAAACCAGTAGGATAACTATTTGAATATGCTCCCTTTGCTTATAAACGCAGATTTAATATCTATCAGAAGGGAAAACAAGAGTATATATCACACCTCCGATCGTGCTTCCGCCGAATCCTAAGCCACCAAGGCCACCTCCAACTCCGAATCCAGATCCAATACCTCCTCCGTATCCGGATCCAATGCCACCGCCAATTCCGTATCCGGATCCAATACCCCCTCCGATTCCGGATCCAGTGCCACCGCCAATTCCGTATCCGGATCCAATACCACCGCCGATTCCGTATCCGGATCCATGACCTCCTCCGACACCCCAGCTGCCACCGAATCCAGAACCCAAGCCACCAAGACCCGACAGTCCAGCGCCGTAGCTTGCTCCACCATAACCACCAAATCCGCCGATACCATGGCTGACACCGCCGAATCCCATGCTGCCACCGAACCCTCCCGGAAGTCCAACTCCACCATACCCACCGATGCCCTTTCCATAGCTACTTTTTCCGTAGCTTTTCTTGCCGTAGCCTCCTTTCTTTCCTGGGAATACAATATAATCAGTGTTACACTATCTGGGCAACTTTTATGTTGATGACGATAATAATATGCATTTGCAGCATTGTCTCAAATGTAGGTGTTATTGCTAACACAGCTCTCTCAAACACGCGTTGTTGCCGTTTTGGAAACTTAATCATGAACCTTCTTTTATTTGGACATACTAAAGTACGGGTTTATGTAATAGTAAGATGACATGAAGTAAATTCTTAGTCGAGCTACGCTCACTCCGCCCATTATTATTCATTAAAAATACTTCAGGTCTTCTAACTGACGTAGAATACAACCTCATTGGCTGATATATTGACAACGCAAAATCTGAAGCAGGGAATGTGTATTGGATGAGTGGCAGTAGGCGGACCTTTAAACACCCGCGAAAGGTTAAATTCTTAATGATTTAGTCTATTGCTTAATGGTTGCCTGTCTGCAATTATATTGGCTTAATTAAAATATAGGTTGTATTCTAATGTTCGTGTTCTTACCAATGACTGGCATGGGGACTGGTACGGGAATAACAGGCACTGGTCTGGGTACGGGAATCTACAATGCATTGTAATGTTACCTTCACTCTGTTCGTTTGAAACTCTGGGTGTTTCCGAATTGGAAAACGTGCATGCGAAGTAATATTAATACCTTTATTTTTAATTCACCTGCTGGATTAAAATGGTCTGGAAAACTACCTTGAACATATCTAATGGATTTGTTTATGAAATCGCGGCGTTTGCAACACTTTTTTTGATGATTTCTACCGATCACATCCACTTACCACGGGAATGATTTTTGGCGGTGGGGCAATCTTGACGATCCTAACAGGGACTACGGGTTTCACGGGGATTGGTCTGGGGATTGGCACCACCTGCAGTTGACAGACGGGGGTTAGTGGGGGTTCATAATGCTACTTTTTTGCAGTTTAGTTTAACCGACAAAAGTGTCTGTTTTATTGATATAATCTTATTCAGAACTAGTATCTGATTCTAACTGCCCTATAGTTAGTTGCGTATTCTTCAGAGGTTAGCGTTAAACGAACTATTGCAAACAAATTCATTTGTAACTTATCAGTGTTATTCCGTTATTCACAGAATAGAGCTCAATTGCACTTTACCGGAACGGGGATTGGAAGGAATTTTGGTTTGGGCATGTGGACCTTCTTTCCATAACCACCAGTCTTGCCGTAGCCCTTTCCACCGAAACCGCCGAGCAGACCGGCTCCCAGAGAGGAACCAAAGCCAAGCCCACCGGAGCCATATCCTCCAAGGCCTCCAAGACCGGTACCGAAACCGCCCCCGTACCCTCCTACTCCCCCGCTTAGCCCTCCGGAGCCATATCCTCCAAGGCCTCCTAGGCTGGTACCGAAACCGCCGCCGAACCCTCCTACTCCCCCGCCTAGTCCGTAATTGGATCCAATCCCGCCACCAATACCATATCCTGAGCCGCCGAAGTTGCCGAGGCCGATGGAACCCAGCCCAGTGCCAGTGACACCTGTGCCGATCACTCCACTGACGCCGCTACCCCAGCCTAGCGCGGTACACGAATATTATTTAATGAACCTAATATAATACCCTTCAGCGATTTATTTGGTTAGGGGTTTAAATGACGTGTGCGTTAAATTCATGCTATTTGTTGCTTAAATGGCAAGCGCGTTTGAAAGAGCTGTCAATGTTGCAACACAAAATTCATGTAATTAAAATTTAAAACATTTAATGATTGAATTGATTAATATCAATTACTAGCTTATTTCGTATTAATGTATAATCATTCACATGTACATACCTCCATGTCCGAGTCCGGAGCCTCCCCAGGAGCCAGCTCCCCAGGACCCCCCGAGGCCGCCGCCCCAACCGCCAGCCCCCAAGAGGCCACCTCCGGACAAGCCGCTTGATCCGTAGCTGGCGCTCGCGTATCCCACCAGAGCCAGCACAATCAGTGAGGATATCCGTGTCTTCATGTCTTTCAGGAATATAAAGTAAAATTGCCATTTATTTTGGATCTTTAACCCCAACTGTATTTTTTTATCCTTGAAATCAAAGGATCGCTTTCTTTCTCTTTCCGATTATTTCTGTCCGAAAAATTATTTACTATAATAGCTAGTACATTCGTAATTGAGTGTCCAAATTTTGCCGCCGCGTTTCAGCGCACGAAACGCGCGTGCAAGTTATGAAATGACACCAACCATCAACGAAATTGTTTTAGAAATTGAAAACTTTCTATTTTAATTATTTATATTGTAGAAACCTGTCAGCTCCACGCATTTAAAGAGCTAGCAAATGAGTTTCATAGCCCAAAAATGACGATAAATTCAAAATAAAATTATCTTGAAAATAGTGTCATTATTCAGCATTAAGAGAAAATCATTAACACAGTAAATATAATATCAACATATAATTCTGAAGACAAAAACTCAGGATCTGTAGTCACCAACGTCTTGAGCCTGAGTGTAAGATTTAGTCTCAGAAAATTGAGTTCTTAAATGTTTAAAAATATCTTTAATTTAAGTATTACTGCTGAAAGATGTAAGCCTGATTGTAACCAGATTATTTTTAACATATGCATCGTTTTTAACAAGCCGCTATAATAGCATTTTTACAACAAAATTTATTTTTCGCCATTTTGAGTGTAAGTTTCAATGGATGACCCTGCTCATTTTTTTCAGTTATGAGTTATGAGCGTACATCCAGCCTCTTTGCAATGCAAATGAAAACTTTAAAGGCAAAACAGTGAGGACAGTTTCTGATTAGTATACATATATTGATGGAAATAGACTCCGTATGCAAAAATGGAAGTATGGAAAGTTTGAAAAAGCGAAAAAGATTCTTCTTTTTTTACATTTTAGTTTTTCGTTGTAACGCAAAGAAAATCACAAATGCTAGTTTTTATATACTGTATACATTATAATATACTTGAACAATAAAGAAATAAATAAAAATAAAAGTTGATTCTACAGTAAACACTTACCTGAGGTTCAAGCCGGGCCGCAGATTTTACACTGTGATCTCCGGGATTGGTCCGGCTTTTATACCAACCTCCGAGGGCATACCTCCGTCAACTTCCCCCTAGAAATAACGCCTGAACTTCTGACATTGAATTAAGTGCCTCTGTCAAGCTTTTGCTATTTCTGACCGTTAAAATTTAGCCATTAAATCGAAACATCGACTAATTTCGATCATATATCCAATAAAATTCATAACTCTGATCACTGCGCTAGGCAATTTTAACTCACGTCCGTGTATATACAATTAAATTTGACAACCCTAGATATGAAATTGCATTTGAAATTATCTACATGTATGGGAATTAAGACATTTTGTATAATAGTTGTGCATTTCTTCTTATGAAATATAAATGTAATAAGATGGACGGAGAGCAGCAAAAATGGAAGGTTATTAAAGCAAAATTACATCATGCTTTCAAATTTGTGCATCGTGCTTCATTGCATCCTGAATCTGCATTGCTAGCTTCGTGAAAGGTTATTTCTTAATCGCAAATATAATCATGTTTAAGTTATGTGTTTACTAGAGCTATCGTTATACCAATGTAGCTTACTTCCTGGCTCGCTAAATCCTTATTAGCGCAGTTTTCTAAAACTCAACATAAATAACAAACGTCAGCCAGGATCATGACGAATATTATTTTGCGTGTATTTCTACAAAACAGTTGTGGAAACCATTCGTTACACTCATACATGTGGAAACTACCCATTACACTCGTATATTTGGACAACACGTAGTACGCCCGAACTTGCATAAAAACTCCATTCACTCATAACGGTGTGGACAATACTTATTACACTTGTGCGCGTGGACACTGCTCATTGCACTCGTACGTGTGGACACTGCTCATTGCACTCGTACGTGTGGACACTGCTCATTGCACTCGTACGTGTGGACAATACTCATTGCACTCGTACCTGTGGACACTGCTCATTGCACTCGTACGTGTGGACACTGCTCATTGCACTCGTACGTGTGGACAATACTCAGTGCACTCGTACGTGTGGACACTAGTCATTACACTCGTACGTGTGGACGACACCCATTACACACGTATGTGTGGACATCACTCTTTACACTCGTACGTGTAGGCAATACTTAGTACACTCATACGTGTGATCGACACTCATTACACTCATACGTGTGGACGACACTCATTACACTCGTACGTGTGTACGACACTCATTACACTCGTACGTATGAACGACACTCATTACACTCGTACGTATGGACAATACTCATTACACTCGTACTTAATGACAATACTCATTTCACTCGTACTTAATGACAATACTCATTACACTCGTACTTAATGACAATACTCATTACACTCGTACGTGTAGACAATACCCATTACACTCGTACGTGTGGACAATACTCGTTACACTCGTACGTGTGGACATGACTCATTACACTCATACGTGTTGACAATACTCATTACACTCATACGTGTTGACATGACTCATTACACTCATACGTGTTGACATGACTCATTACACTCATACATGTTGACATGACTCATTACACTCATACGTGTTGACATGACTCATTACACTCATACGTGTTGACATGACTCATTACACTCATACGTGTGGACATGACTCATTACACTCGTACGTGTTGACATGACTCATTACACTCATACGTGTTGACATGACTCATTACACTCATACGTGTGGACATGACTCATTACACTCGTACATGTTGACAATGCTCATTACACTCGTACATGTGGACAATGCTCATTACACTCGTACATGTTGACATGACTCATTACACTCATACGTGTGGACAATGCTCATTACACTCATACGTGTTGACATGACTCATTACACTCGTACGTGTTGACATGACTCATTACACTCATACGTTATGACATGATTCATTACACTCGTACGTGTTGACATGACTCATTACACTCATACGTGTTGACATGACTCATTACACTCATACATGTTGACATGACTCATTACACTCATACGTGTTGACAATACTCATTACACTCATACGTGTGGACATGACTAATTACACTCATACGTGTGGACATGACTCATTACACTCATACGTGTGGACATGACTAATTACACTCATACGTGTGGACATGACTCATTACACTCATACGTGTGGACATGACTCATTACACTCATACGTGTTGACATGACTCATTACACTCATACGTGTTGACATGACTCATTACACTCATACGTGTTGACATGACTCATTACACTCATACGTGTTGACATGACTCATTACACTCGTACGTGTGGACATGACTCATTGCACTCATACGTGTTGACATGACTATTACACTCATACGTGTGAACATGACTCATTACACTCATACGTGTGACATGACTCATTACACTCATACGTGTGACATGACTCATTACACTCATACGTGTTGACATGACTCATTACACTCATACGTGTTGACAATGCTCATTACACTCGTACGTGTGGACATGACTCATTACACTCGTACGTGCTGACAATGCTCGTTACACTCGTACGTGTTGACAATACTCGTTACACTCATACATGTGGACAATACTCATTACACTCGTACATGTTGGCAATACTCGTTACACTCGTACATGTGGACAATACTTGTTAGGTTTAAGATAATTGTATATCAAAAATCTTTTAAAATTGTATTATTACTATTATTTTTATTATTGTTAATATCATTATTATTACATTATTATTATTATTATTATTATTATTATTATATTATTATTATTATTATTATTATTATATTTATTATTATATAATAAATGTACGATATGTTTGGGTACTGCATATCTACGTTGCTATAATCCAGCCCATCAATAATTTATATCTTAAACCTTGTTATACCTTTAACAAATACCAATATAGATATGATTTATACATCATCAGGATGACGAGCTTGCGAACCACATGTTTATACATATTATATCTCACTCCCGAAAGCTTATCGACAGCTTAGCATTTTGATGTTTAAAAGTGACACTCTTATTCAAAATCAATACATACACATGTAAAACAAACATAAATTTTGAGTGATAGCATTTATGGAAAATATTAAATACTATTAACAGTATTATAACTGTGTATTTAATAGCAGAAATCGCAAAATATTTAATGATTGGTGAATGCTAAAATATTTACTTTGATTTACTGTAGTCTCATAAGGTAGCAATACCGTGTTTTCTGCATATTTATTGAACTCGGTATCCTTCATAAGAACCACTGTTTTCGACTTTTGTAAGCAAATGTATTTAATGTGTTAAATCTTAATTGGGAGTAAAAGTGCATCTTTAACAACACTATTCAAATGTTCATAAGTTTTTCTGTGGATCTAAGATTTGGAGTAATAGTGCATCTTTAATGCGCTATTCAAATGTTCATAAGTGTTTCGGTGGATCTAAGATTTGGAGTAATAGTGCATCTTTAATGCGCTATTCAAATGTTCATAAGTGTTTCGGTGGTTCTGAGATTTGGAGCAATAGTGCATCTTTAATGCGCTATTCAAATTTTCATAAGTTTTTCTATGGTTCTAATATTTGAAGTTGGGTGTCTAAGGGCCGGAGAACTTTGAACATACTCTTCTTATGAGCCAAACAATGTATGTTTTAAGATACATGTGGTACGGAAAGTTCTGGGTTCTTCTGCATGTTTTTTTTTCGAAAATGCTGCCATTTTGACGATTTATTTGTAAATGAAAGCTAGTTCGTTACTTAATCTTATGTTTTCTGGTTTTCTTATGGCATCCGAGTCCAGTTTGCCCTCTTAGTGGAACCCGGTGCATCTAACCTTGATATCCACAATACCGCAAACAATGGGATCGTGTATAACAAAAGTAGGTGGGAGATGTGACAACAACATAAATGTAATAACACATGTTGTTCCGGTGGTAAGATTCACGAAGCATCCGAACACACTAGATTCTTCTAAATGTTTGAACTGATTTTTTTCGGATTTTTATGGTCACGATCAAATGTGCTTTAAGACAATAAAAACATGGTGTTAATTTTAGATGCAAACCCGTTTGCAGACTTATTGATTGTTGTTTGCTTGTAACCCTAACCCGCACAGACATGAACGAGAATACCCGTATATACTCGTAACATTATTTTTAATCTCACTCCGCAGAAGCATGATTTGAGCACATATGGAAGAGGGCACTAATTGATGTTGTATACCAAACACAAGCTTGCTGTAATCCAGTCCTTCGACCATGTAAACCGATGTAAATAAACCATATACACCAATCTGTCCCCCTATGGGCCAATAACTAACCCCAGGGTCACGATTTGAACACTGACTAGAGGACCATTCATTAGCTCATAATACATATCAAACAGATACCCGGTGTAGGATAAGCAGTTCCCTCATAGATAGAAGTCCTTATACAATAGTGAGCTCTGGGGCGGAGTCAATCTTGTCCACAGGGACACAAATCTGGTAGGCCGATGTCTATCTGGTGATGGAGACATACATTGCAAGTGTTGTGTTTTTTATATATGTGGCTCTTATAACCATAAACGTTATAAGAACGTTATGGGATAATTAAACTCATGGCGAAAATAGCAACGCTGAAAACCTTGAAATTGACGTTCAAACACGGAGCAAACGTCTTTGTACTGAATTATGTTTATTCCGAACATTTACACACCTGATCACTTTTAAAAATTTATAGGAAATTGCATATGTTTTCTCCAAATAAGGTATGCATTTCATCCAATTCTGGCTTTAAACGATTATAACCATCAGGATATCCGAGCACGAGCACGTCTACCCACAGGTGATCATTATATTGCATTATATCATTATATAATGATAATTTTTTCAAGTTATACTCTTAGAAATTTATTGAAATGTCATTTTAACAATTTTAGTTATTGTTTGTTAATCTTTAAACAATATTATTGAACTGAAAGGCCACATTTTTTTAACATTATTAAAGGACTGAAGGGCCATATTTTAGTGACCAAACTATGTGACGATCACCTGTGCGTGTACCCAATTCACAATAAGTTCATTGCACGTGACACTGTAGCTATTAAACTGAACTTAAATGCATGATAAAAAGGGGTATTTTTGCCTCTGAAGGATTTTCGTCTTCCAGTGCAGCAACAACAGCAAGAGCAACAAGATTCAAGCTGCATGATGTTGTCGCGTGGGTGACTGTATCACTTAACTTATTCACTTATCACAACCTAGCCTTAGCTTGCTTACAGGGCATTGAGTACGTAAAATGTGTTTTTGTAAATACCATGCCGGTGTGTTCAGGTGCACATTGCAAATATATTGACAAATTTTGAGTATATTCATATAAGTTGTAGGAAAATCTACGATGTCTCTCGTCATTTCCTGATATCGATTATGTATTTTACAATCAATAACCAATCAACGCTACCAGACGTCTTTACGTCTACTCTCCTACGTTACCAATATGGCCCCAAACTGATTTACTTTTTCACAAACGTACTTTAGTATGTGGGAACGCTTAGTCATCATTTAGTAACACAGACAGTATAAAAACGGCAGATAAATAAAATCCCTACAAACGTTTTGGATATCTATAATACAATTCAGTCCACTGGTAAGGATTGAATTATTTTGCATTTATGCTTTTCAAGATATACTAGATGTCTAACTTAAACTTTAAAATTGAGGAATGAGTTTAATAATCAAAATGCTCGAATTTATTGAATTTTAAAATTGGTTGCCATATATCATTTCAGTCTCGCGCTCCTGGTTACCATGGAGATGGTTCTACTGTTGATAGCCCTGTTGCCAGGACTGGCAATTGCCGGAGCTCCACGTAAGCAGACATTTAAATTCTGATTGACATTGTTCAGCTTCTCCTATTACATTAGAAAATATTACATTAGAAAATGCCTATTTGTGACCTTTTGTTTTGTAATTTGTTTTCAGATTACCCGATATTTGGCCCCGGTGTTGGCGGAGTTGTTCCCCCTTACCAGCATCTACAAGAATATAATGACTTTGGATCTATGAAAGCATTCGTTGGTAAGCGTTACATGGATATTCCCATGAATTCGATGCCAGGTCCTGTGTACCAGGGAATAAACGCATTGCCATGGACACAGTTTAAGGGGCAAATGCAAAACTTCCCCATGTATCACAACTTTATTCCCAACCAACCGCCGATGTTCCACGGAGGGGCAGGCTTCCCGCCAAATGGCAACTTCGGCCACCAGTTTTGTGACACACGGGTACCCTGGCAGATCGCCCATCAGGCCTACTGGGGCACACCAAACACGGAGCAGTTTGGCGAAAACATGGGTGCCAACCAGGTTGCTTTTCCACAAGGTTACTATGATGACCAGGGAGGATGGAAGCCACTTCCGGTGGACAATCCACTCGAACACATTATGTCACCCAATAGCGGTGCCCAGGGTCAGGTGGCGGTGAATGGTGCGCCTTACTATGACAACAACATAAATTGGATGCCGAACCGCGCCACGAGCGGGGTCTTCGGGCCGAACACAGGACCGGAAATCCAGTTCGGTGAACAGAAGAAAGATGATGAAGCCTAACGACAACACGAACAACAAGGACAACATAGTGGTAAGCTCTGATACATTGTATGCTATATCAAAGTTACAACATTTAAGTATATGAAAATGTACGGATTTTGTTTGATAAAATATCTGACCGTTGCTTTATGCTTCTTAAGCCTGGCTTTCACCTTATTATATCAAGCCTAATTGCCCACCGATGTCAACAGTTTGGTGAAACTTGGCAGATCCTAAATACATTCGGATATGCATTCTTCGCCATTTGTGGGGGCATTTGGTGATCGTATGTGCTCGTAGTTGAATGAGGCTTTCATATTATAAAGATACTGTATGAATGAGCTGGATAATTCTACGATTTAAATATTAAGATCTGCTAGACATATCGCTGTTTATCTTGTTACCATCGTTGACTAATTGCCAGAATTCGTAATTTTACCGTAGGTTAATCGTCAGCATTCGAACAAACTTATAGAAAATAGACCATATTTACCCAATTCACGAATAATAACTCTACGTCTGGTGACATCGCTACTGAAAACGTGACTGAAATCTAATAAGCAATTTGGTAACACACATGTTTGGCGTTAAAATTCCGGCGACTTAGATGGGCGATTTGGATATAAAATCCCGTAGACCAGCGTGATTGAAAATGTACGAACCATGGTTATACTTTTCATTAGATCAATTTCCATCTTGTTTCAGTCGATGGTTCAAGACGGGGTCCAGACACCACCAAACCGTCAGCTGAGAAGGAAACGGTCAGTAGCCGCCAGGGTGCGCTCCATCCTTCTACGGGATGCCTCTGGACATTAAACATGAAATGTTTCAACATTATTCTGTGAACAGATGGGAAATCCAAAGATCTATGTGCCCTATATGTGTCGTCGTTTTTGGTTTTGTAAGAATATGTACATGCATATGGGTCTTTGATTGCTTTTCTCTGTTATTCAGCGTGTGTGATTGGGCTATAAAAAACGACTTATGTTCCATTTCATTCCACAACTCGAACTAGATGCCCTAAACGTGGTTATATAGACGAATGACTATCCGATCACATGAGGATTGCAAGTCGTACGCCTTTTGCTAATTGCCTAGGGACCTTTTCGATAAATAAAGATATGAGTCGTAAGCTGAAATGATCTTAGTGTCACAATTCCTTTTTTGCTATTTTCAAGTCATATTTGTGTTAGTTTTTTAACA